>NW_026731854.1:725000-1102500 GCF_028476545.2 Physella acuta
TCAAAGGTCATTTGTGTTTCAACTAAGGAAATAGTGTGACAAATGTACTATATAAAAACGTTCATTCGTCTACACAAAAGATTTACTTTTCCATCGCCTAAGAAAGTGAATTTGTAAGAAATGTACCTAGAGTGGGACCTAACACTTGATCTCGTCCTTGACTTTCGAGTCCGTCTTTCTTGTTTTAGATTCCCGTCAACTTCATTTTCAACATTCACGACAACACTTTGATTCTAATAAAATTACACGTTTTTCATAAGATTCCCATGTACTTTCTTTATACTAAAATCTATAAGTGCTTATAAAAAATTAAATCGTAACATACTTTAACCTCAAAGAAAATGTATTTTAGTTTTGATAATGTTGATTATCTGAATACGCTTTAATTTGTAATTATACATTTACACAAGTAGTATTTTTAGAATTAAATCAGTGATATGTTCTTTTATATTTTACTTCTTCATATCTTATTTAGTTAAAAATGCAGATATGATTATGATTTTTTATGGGACAAAGATCGACATGCACGTGTTATTGCAGATTGGGATGAAAGACTGTTTTCAGTAGATCTGTGGGATGTGTGGACTTGAAGTCCTGATGTTGAACTTACGCTCAAAGGAGTATTTTTTCTCTGTAAGTTTCGTCCACGTGAACTTTCTCCAACCGTTTCAGTTTCTATATGAACTTTGCATTTCTTTTTTATTTGAATAAACATTAGTTCTTAATATAAACTAATTTTATGTTATGAAAAATTCAATAAATAGTTAAATTATATATATATATATATATATATATATATATATATATATATATATATATATATATATATATATGTGTATATATATATATATATATATATATATATATATATATATATATATATATATATATATATATATATATATATATATATATATATATATATATAAGTTTGTGTATAAATACTAACCATTATACATCTCACTTTTTCACATTGATAGATAGTTTTTGAGGATAATTCGCTCTTAAGTAATTGAAAAGATTTGAATTTTGTTAAAACAATACGTAAAGTAGATCTATAGGCCTACCCTTGGAACTGTCACATCAGAATACCATTTTTCATCCACACTATCGCTGCTGGAATCAATACTGTTTCTGCTGTCAGCAAGACATTTTGTGCTGACAATAGTTTTAGCACGGGTCTGGAAAATAAATTATGGCATTTAAAATAACATTTGATACAATTTATGAATTTTCCTTAGTACTTAAACCAAACCAGTGTCTTTAACAATATGACACAAAAGATATAGTACTAGTATTGTTTAACCTTATTACTATGGCCAAAAATATCAGTGGCTACATTATCGTATAACAGAAAACTCAGTAGACAGAAATATTCCCCACTTTCAACACGTCGTAGGTATTTGTACACATGATATTTGACCTTATTTATTCCCCAATTAAGTTGAATGTAAATATTGTTTTGCATAATGTCTATTCAGGCATATATCATCTAAACTTTATGCTCGAAGTTATGTTTTTATATTGCTTTACATAATAAGATTGGAAATGGAATTCAAATTATCTCGGGCCTTATTTTGGTAAATATAGATGAACATTTAAAAGAAATATTTAATTAAAGTGTAGATGTCTTATGTTTTGTGAATTATTTCTAAAACTAAGAAATAGTTATCCTGAATTGCACTTATCCTTTGCTTCATAAGTTTGCAAAATTCCTTATACGTTTTTGTACACAAAGTGTAGTTATCGAAATTCTATTTACAAATAAAACTACAATATTTTGTAAATCATACTGACATTAGTGCTAATACTAGTAAAACCCAGTAGCGATAATATAAATAGTTTTTTTTAGATAATCTAAAATTATTTTTCTGCAGTTCTAACAAGCTATCTTTGCCCTTTCAATGCCGCGTGCAGTATGTGATACACTTAACACGCTTTTCCATCAGCAAGCATAGAAAATACAATAATTCTTAGCATCTGGAAAACAGGATTTAAAATGGCGGAATGTAGTGCTAAAGAAGGTCATGCCTGATCTTTTGACAAAAGCAACTCAAGTTGTTTGTATTGTTACTATCGATTTGAAGATTAGTGGAAACATCGCACTAGCAAGCACTCAGGGAATGGGTGTACAAACATGTCATGTAATGCTGTCATATAGGTTTATTATAGTGGATACGTAACACATTTGCAGTGTTAGAGTCCAAGTTAAAAGAATTTAAACTGCTAGAACAAAAAAAAATAGAAAATTTACAAGCACACGTACGTAGATACAATCAGCTGATTGATCATGTAAACCATGTTCTTTAATTTATTCTCAAACTTTGAGCTAAGCACTAAAAATTAACTCTATTCTGTATTGATTAATATCTGATGACTCACTGTTTAAAAAGTAAATTGGACACTGAAATACGAAACATACATTGTTATTTTTTTATGAGCATATTTCATAATCGTAATCTCTGTTCATTTTTTGTGAAGGCTCTGAAATTATCTCACAACGCTATTGGTATAAAACAAAATGCTACAATCAGTAGTCTCATGTGACTGCGGAGTTAATGACTCCATAGGGTATGAGTAGGATTTAACATACATTATGCTCCTGCTGCTTTGGACAAGACACCATTGTCAGTAAAACTGTGTGATTTGTGGACTTAAAGAGCTGATGTTAAATTTACTTTCATAGGTTTATTTTCTGTTTGTATATTTCTTCCATTTGAACATTCTACATTAGTCGTAGAGTCAACATGAACTTGGTATTTCTGTTTTTATTTGAATTCGCATTTTGTAATATTTCAAATTTTAAGAGCATAAATATCAATAAATAAGAATCCGTTTGGATGTATTTATATTTCATACTATTCATCTCTCGTTTAGACATTGAGTGATAGGTTTTCGTAAATGATGTGTACTTAAGTATTGAAACAAATTCGAATTTAGATAAAACCATATATAAAATAGATTTATACCCTCGGATATGTAACAGCATAATACAATTTTTCATCCTCACTTTCGCTGCTGGATGAAAGGCTATCTCTGCTGACAAAAAAAGGTTTTCTGCTTCCAATAGTCTGAAAAATAAGTTAAAGCATTTATAGTTACAGTTGATCTTATTTTAGTATGTTAGAAAATCACACATAACCCTAACTCTAACTCTAAACGTGGAATGTATACATTTCAGCACAACAATAAGTTTACTTCTAATATTGTCAAATAAGAAAGAATGCTATAAGAGAAACTATTTTTATTTCAATTAGTGGACTTAGCAAATTTTGCAAATCGCCAGTTTTTAAATTATCGGTTTTTAGAGATGATTTAATTTTCACACCTAATTGAAAACTGTGTATAATACATTTTAAAGAATTATTTCTTTTATAATCGTGTTATTATTGTTTGTTTTTGTGTGTGTTCAAAGAACTTGGGAAATTAAAACATGCAAATTACAGAAGGTGTTGTATCCCTTTTTTAAAACGTTGAGTACACATTACAAATAGCTGTTTTTTCAACCAAATGTTATCTCCGATAATTAAAAGTTTAAATTACTGACGCTGTTATGTGAAATTGAGGATTAAAAGCGTTTAATTATTAACCTTTAATATAATATATTTATTATAATATATATATATATACATTTAATACTAAAAAAAAAAGTTTACATTACCTGATATCCGCTGTAATTTGCAGGATGATAAGTATTTTTCTCCCAATCATAATTTTGGCGCCATGTTGATGGATACGAGTACTGAAAATAGTTTAAAATGTTTTGAGCACGGTCTGTGTTCAGCCTTTTTCTTACTCTTTGTAGCTGCTGTGTTTTTAAAATGCACATTAATTTCGCACCTAATTTAACTAAGCTTCAATTTCTAAGTAATATCCATCTATCTATTAAATTAAATTATTTTTACCTTATTTAGCCTATGATTCTTAATAAGTGTATGCTAGTAGAGTAAAAATACAGCTAACGTACGTCGTCCCTAGGTTTTTTTAGTATAGATGGAAGTCTTGCTACTGTTTCCTCTCTTGCTAGACTATGTCTATTCGATTCAATATCATCATCTTTCTTTTAAAACACAGGAGAAAGAATAATTTTGTTTAGGACCAATCAAATATAGTTACTGTACAATTGGAAACCAAATTTATTAACTCTTAATTTTTCTAAAGGTAATCTTTATTTGCCAAAATAATGCAGCGGTTTTTTCATTGTTGCATTCATACTATTTCGACCATTATTTCAGGCTTCTTGTTATTTAAATCCTTTGATTTACTTTTTTTACGATAATGAAATATAATAATAAATCAAAATACCGTAAGTAGTGTACATAGCTCTTAAGGATTTTCACTGTGATAAATATTAAAATATTACAACAACGTCACATACATACCCGGCGACAGCAGCATTTCCAATCTAGCTCAGAGCAGACGCTTATGCCCTGGTGTAATTGTAGTAATTGTTAACAAACCAGGTCTTACAATAAACTTCATGTATTGTTTTTCTTAAAATGCTAAGTGCAAAATTAAATATAAATTATAATAGATCTACAAAAATATATGGACAGAGTTTTTGATAATTATTATTTTTGAGTTGAATTTTTTTAAATCTTCTGATCGCTAAATAACACTTCCTAATTTAAAACTTAAATAAAAAAAATAAAATGTATGCCTTACCAGTTGAAATAGACAGCAGCAAAAAGAAATATACAAAACCTAGACAAATAAAAACAATCAGGTTTTTAACCAGTTGTTTTTTATTCCCACACATAAGAGTATATTTTCTTTTAAATTGTAAAATCATTTTAAATTAACATAATATATTAAATATATAAAATAATTTTGTCTATTTTTTTTCAAAACTTACAGCACCAATGAATTTAAAAAAGTATTCCACAACTTTCGTGGAACAAATGTAGATCTGAAAATTCAAACAGACATAATGTACTATAGCTAAAAATATATTAAAGAAAGTTTTCGAAATTAGCATAATTATTTAGCAGGTTATTATCATTTGTTTTGGTTTTCCTAACCTTCCTTATATATATATATATATATATATATATATATATATATATAATTCTATTCATGGATGAAACATGTGGGACCCGCTGAACCCCCCCCTCCTTCGCTCTCCATGCATGCTCCATACCATAGACCATATCGCTACCATCACAACCCCACTAGTCTGCTGAGCTGTGGTTCACGCCATAGGTTTACAATCGTAGAGCCGGGTCAAATTAGTGAATGATATTAGGAGCAGATAATTTAGTTTTGAAACTGTTTGAAACTAACGGGAGGTAATAACAAGTTCTTCTTGATATTTTCATTGTCGTCTGTATACTGTCGTCACTAGGGTGGGGGAAGGGGGGATGGAGGATGAGGATAATCATCCTTCACGCGCTACTGAAAGTGTTTTAAAGCAAAATATATTCAGTCGAAGCATTAGCAGTGTTGAACTCTCAAATTTTGAATTACTGAAAGGTAGAAAATAAAACTAAATAGCGGCGTACGCTATGTCGCGGGTCAGCTCGTACTAAATATTTGAAAAATTATTTTAACTAACAGCAAGTTTTTTTTAAATCTGAGATATGAATGTGCATTAATTTTTTTTGTTAACGACACCATTAAAAGATGCAGTTTGTTAACAACGTATGGTATTATTGCATTTGATTGTGACCAGTACTATATATCATACATATAGGCTTCTGATTATTATATCATCAGTTAAAAGCCGCTTTTTAAATTGTAGACATGTAATTGGTCTGCGCTTTGGCTAACTGATAACCAAAGTTCTGAGCAAGTTATTTATTTAGAAATTTCGATTGCAATTGGTAATATAAAGAGTCTAGTTAAAACTATAAATTATTGATCCCAACCTAAATGTATATACAGGACTTACCAGGATAATCAATCCAATGAAGCTTCCTACACCTATAGCAATATAAAGAAGCGCATCGTAGATGCCACTAAATAATCCTTCAATCATTCTCTTGATCTTGTCTTAAGTTCTACAACATTACTTTATAACACACATTGCTTAACATACAACATATTCGCGTATAGAAAAATAATGTAAAGCTCAAATAAACATCTTCTACGTTTGTTCATATCAACAAAGGAAAAAACTAATGCAACATATGAACCTGCCTTGAGAGATTGATGTATAAATATATTTTGCAATCAGAGATCCCGGATGATAAATTATAATCTTGATCTAGATAACAATATGTAATGAAATATTATAGATTAGCCACACTATCTTGAAAATAATCATCGTAGGTGCGAAGATAACTATATTTTTGATACGAAAAAAACTACAACAGCGTGACTTGGTGTACGAGTAAAAGCCGTGCAAAATGTATTTACATATGAGGTTATTGAAACATACGGACACTTCTTATCCACTTAAACGTCTTGAACACTGTCTGGAAAAGATGATAGGACACGCATTCTGCGAAGATAATTATTTGTTTGTCATGTTTTTAGTTTGTTTGTTCTTTAAAACTAAAACCACTATCACATTCGCAATGTGAACCAATAGACTAATAAGTTCATTCAGGTTTTACTTCCTCAACCGATGTATCGCACCTCCAGCCTTTGATATGAGAGCCAGCGAGGACGGATACAGAATAACAGATAAACAGCGCTTGCTGTTATCAGGAATTTAAAAAGAATGTTTAAGAATTTCTGAATTGAAGCTACAGGAGTAATTTATTATTCTTTTTTATTTTAGCGTTGCATTGTAACTGACTTTAATAAAAAGCGCCATGATTACCATTTTATATACATATCAAAATATTTTCCTTTGCGTCAGAAATAAGTTATCCTAAGTTAAAACTGAATTTCGTTTATTATACACAATTATATGTTCTGTATGGTCGGAATGGCCTAACGATGAAGATCTAAACTGCTAACGCGTAAGTCTCGAGTTCGAATCCGGGTTCAAGTCAGTAGACCGACACTGAGTCCATCCAGCTCTTATATGTACATAACTCACGTTAGGGAAAGTAAAGGCGGCTGGGCATAGTGCTGAAAGGGAACTTTTTACTTATGTTTGTTGGTAATTTTAAGTATATTAAAATGTAATTTTTGAAAATAATAAAGAACCAAGCCACAATAGATTGGGTAGCTTTTGAGGCCCTAAAAAAGGACCATTTAGGGAAACTCGATGTTTTGGAATTAATACAGCCGGTTACGTTTAGAGTATCTGTCAAGGGAACAAAAACTCGATAGATTGCATTGCATTGCTTTCTGTTTCAGCGGGACCTAAATAATCTCTATCTGTGAAATCTTCCTCCTCTTGAATCCTACACCTCCTCCTAAAATCCTTTTGATTTTTGTATATTAGATTTACTAAACCATTTTTAAAAAAAAATATACGTAGTATCAGTTACTCAACGATTACGAAGTCCATATATTTCCTGATATTAGGCAACATTACTGTTACATTATGTCTTGCTTGTGAGTACTACGTCCATTGTATTATGTATATCATGGTTACGTCCCTTGAATGTTCACTGTGTCACCCGCGATGTGTAGTTAATGTATACATGTAGTTAGTTAACGAAAGGTAGAGACAGAGATAGGAGGTGTAGTCTGAGCTAGTATATAAAAATAAAGTACTAGAGTTAACTTAATTAAAAAACTCTGTCTATTTAAGTAATGTAACAATTACCTTATAGACTGATGTAAAGGTAAATAGATAATAAACTTACGTATACTAAACAGGGGCGGATACTACAGTGCCGCCAGGGGGGGGCGGGGCACGCCATTTAGGGGCCCATAGCCGATAATAAAACATTTTGTATAGTTTAAAAAAATGTCTTGCATTTTTGACTTGACGGTAAAAGCTTTTGAAAATAACAAACAGATCTATTATGGTTGTGATGTTATACAGTAGCTAACACATGCTGTTGCGTAAAAAAAATGCATGAGCTGTAATGTGAAAGATAGGCAAACGTTCAAAACACTTCCATGACTTATGTCCCTTTTTGAAATAGTTAAATAGGGGTGCTCATAAGCTCCTTTTAATATATTTGAACTAAACAAATTAAAAAGCTATTACTTCTCTTAATTATTATTTAAAAAAAAATACTAACTAAAGACTTACATAGCAAAAAAAGGAAATATATTTAAAACAAATAATATAAATACAAAAAAACATAAAAATAAACATATAACGAGAAACCATTACACATACAAAGCTTTCGCGTTTTATATTTTTTTTTGACCGGCTGAAAATTAGTTTCGGCTGTATTACAGCAAAAATATTGAATTAAAAAAAAAATAAAAAAAATAACGTAGTTCTATATATAAGTTTAAAAAAACAAAAACAAAAACCTAGTTCTAAATGTAAAAAAAAAATATATATATTTCAAAACAGACTAATGCACGCACTCACATGACATGTAATTTGTTTAAATTTTAAATAAAAGTCATTTTTTTTCAAAATCCGATCAGGCCAGAAATGAGTATCCAATGTTTGTGTTCTGTGTTTATATATATATATATATATATATATATATATATATATATATATATATATATATATATATATATATATATATATATATATATATATATATATATATATATATATATATATATATATATATATATATATATATATATATATAGGAGGGGGGCCCAGACATTTTTTTGCGGGGTGGCCCTTTTTTTCTAGTTCCGCCACTGAATACTAAAATATGTAGTCGACTGTCACGTGAACTAAATCACGGAAAGAATAGTTCCAAATTAATTTGTGTAGGCCCTAGATGAAATAATATGAATAACTACTGCCACTTAAACGGAGTCACAGGTAGGATGAGCACTTCAAGTAATTATAAGATTTCAATAGCTAGTACAGTAACTGTAATGAGTAAACTTAATAGTAACATGCTGAAGGTCTGAAGACTACACTACAACTCAATGTGCACAGTTTGCAGCATTAAAAATGATAATAACATGGTCCAGAGGCGTAACGAGGGTGGGGGGGGGGGGCTTTCGGGAGGTGCGGATCGCACCGGGTGACACCATTTGGGAGGGGTGACACCAATGCAAAAATAGCTAAATATTTATAGATCATTCCATTTAAAAAATGAATAATTAGAGTTCAAAGTATTTTAATTAAGAACTAAGTTCATAAATCCCGAAAGGGGGGGGGTGGAGATACCATGACGTAAATCTGCTTGCGAAATTAATGATACATCCAGCTTTATGTATAATCGACTATACATGAACATCGTTAGTAGTATCTGTGCACTGTTTAAAGCTATCACGGGGGGTGGGGTGACACCAACTAAACGTTGCAAAATTTGCTCGAGGAATACGTTTTGTTGAGAATTATAATAGCTGATAAGTCACAGTTTAATACTTTACAAAGATTTTTCCAAACGGTATTAATAACTTTTAGAGTTAAGCCTTTTTCTGGGTAGATAATAAAATGTTTGCACACATTGACGCCATTTTACAAATCGTTAGGTGTGGGGGGGGGGGGAGGGAGGAGTGACACAAAATACACCGTCCACCGAAGATCAAGTGTGTGTGTGTGTGTGTGTGTGTGTGTGTGAGTGTGTGTGTGGAAGTGTGTGGAAGAGGGTGGCTGACACCAGTAGAACATAAGCTGTAAAGTACATTTAATTGTGCATAATTAGTTATCTATGATACTTTTAATAGTTTATTTTTCTATTCATATTAAAAATTGTGTTATATGTTGCTAAAATCGGTGTATAGCTTTAAACAGTGACAAAGAGAAAAAATATGTGAATTGATATTCACATATTTTTTCTCTTTGTCATTAATATTTTTCAATTTGTTATAAGTTAGATTTTGATTTTCAATGAATAGCAATTTATAAAAAAAATAGGCATACTTAGTCTGTCGATGCTTTGTGAAGAATAAATAATTGATTTTAGTATCAAATAGTATTATGGGTTAAAACAAAAGAAATACAAATCACATCACAATCATAAAAATGGTAGTGAATAAAAGCATCATAAATACTATAAACATTTTGCTATGATATATTTTGTCGGAAATATTTTGACTAAATAATATCATTTGTCCTTAGATAAATAATATTGAAACCATCTACATATATTAACTTTTATTTTCTTCTAATTAAAATATTGTTTCCATTATGTAAATATCAGACGGATATTTTTGTTTTATGTTTTTGAATGGGTGCATGAATTAAGCGGATTGATGTCTATGTGGAGTGGATATTTTGAAAAAGCTTGCAACCTTTCACTATGTAAATAACAACACAGAAATGCTGCCGACTTACAATTTTGGTACTCAATGAAAAACAAATAAAAAATTCTATATTTCATAAAAAAAGCAGGTGAAATATAATGAGAATTAGGGCAGTAAAATGATATGTCTCTTATACATCCAATTATAAATAATGTGCTTTTTTTATTTAGAAAAAACATTTTACCCAATTCCCAAAACAAACTTTAAAATCGAAAGAGATGCGCAAAACAGTATGATTTACAATAGAAAATGAAATGAAAAATAAAATGTAATAGTTTTCGTTAAAATATGGTGAAAACCTGTCTATAACTTGTATTGTTATTAAATTGATCATGGTATTTATTTCTGGTATTTCTGGAACTAAGTCATTCGCAAGCAAAAAGAGAGATGAATCAAAATACATTTCTTACACTATTTAGTAAAATATTAGGTAGGGTACAACATCAGAATATGTTAAAAGTAAGAATAACTTTGTTTAACTATTACAACCAGTTTGATGAAATTATATTTCAAACAGATCATTTCATGTAGAAAACAAATTTCAGCATTCATCGACGAAATGATTGTCGTCCTGGGCTGTTACTTGACTGGCAAGATCGATGTCAACCCTTCCACCTTTAGCTTTCCACTTATATCTATAATAACCAAATGAAAACGGGGTATACTTATACACACACACACACACACACACACATATATATATATATATATATATATATATATATATATATATATATATATATATATATATAAAATTTAAATTAAATGTTGATTTCATTTTAATTACTGTAATAAAAGTTGAAACTATAATATTAAATGTTACACATTACGAAAATGTAATCGACAATTTTTACTGACTTGTATTTGCGTTGATCCAAGTATTCCTGATATGCTGGCTTGATCTTTGGGATGCCATCTTTGCTATGTAAACCCCTCCCCGTGATCACGTGGACGAATCTGTACTCATCTGAGCTATTATTCTCTACGTATTCTGGTAGACATTAACATAGCTTATTGTTTAATATCTTCATTTAAGTTGGATGAAGGCTAGTATTCAGTGAAATTAGTGGATCAAGAATAAATATCGACATTGTTTAAAATAATCATTACATATTTTAAAAAATCATGTACGATGTTATTAACATAAATATGACTATAAAACCAAACTGGCTTCTGACTGACTGTTCAAATATTTGGAAGTATTTGATGTTCATAGTATTTGTGAAAAGTGAAAAACAATTAAAAACAAAACAAAAGGAACAAAAAAAAGTTTTTTTTTTATAATTCCAATGTTTTAATTGTGTCACAGAAATTGTACACAAACTTAACTTTGTATAGGTACACCATGTGGTAAACAAAAGTAAAATTTTATTTAAAACTTTACTCGGCAAAGTTCGAGTACACATGACTAGAAAGTGTCGTTTTTAGAAGATCGTAATCACACGATTCATGTACAGACAATCAATACTTGTCTTACAAAAGTGAAACTTCAGGTTTAAATTTAGGTTTAATTAAAATAAAAAGAATGGTTGCATTAAACATTAACAGTGTATTTAAGTTCTTTATATTTGAAACTAAAATATTATTGATTTTTAATAAAAACAATTTCAAGGTAAAGTTCTATGTTATTATGTCACAATATTAGAAATACCTTAGGTATCATTTTATATTATTACTTTTACAATATAACAACACAATCGAATGATCTACTTTAGATTTCCGATACTTCGGGAAAATGTCGATATTTCAATATTTTAAAAAAGACACGAGAAGATTACTATTATGTAATATGAAAAAGGTTATATACTTTTTGTTTAACGTAAAAAATTGTGTTTATAATTGAACGATAATTGCCCGTAACTATCAAATTATTTTAACCAGCTTCACAAATTTTCTGGTGCATCTCTTTACAATCAAATATACCCAACTTTTGTGAAATTCTATGTTGGGTTTATGTTACTTCAGTCTTATTGATTATTTTGTATGGTGAAAAATTATGTTAATGCACTTAATGACACGGGGCACTTTGTAATGTTTTCCTAATTACAGTATAAAATGGACTCACGCAATAAAAAAAAAATATGGAAGACATACTTTTCTCAGAAGTCAAACTACTACAACTCTCATTTTACTCCTTTATAATTGTCTTAAAAAAAAATAAACTTGCCTTTTACGTGACCTAGAACTGGGTCTGGTGGCAGAAATTGACCTAGATCTTTTAGTGTTTTCTTTCCCCTTGTTCCGCCCAGATTCACTAAATTCGTTTTCAAAGTGCACAAGACATTGTGGATTCTAAAGGCAATACATTTTATTTCACTTTCTCATTTATATATATATATATATATATATATATATATATATATATATATATATATATATATATATAAGTCGGGGGGTTTGTGTCCAGGGGGTTTTTGTCCAGGGTTTTTTTGACCGGACACCCACCATATGGTACTATTGTCTCAAGGTTGGCATACGCACCAACACTGTCTATCGAAATTTAGTTTTAATGTTCGAATATCAAGCTGCAGATTGCAACTTTGAAATGTTTAATGTAGTATGACAAACCTATGCGAAAACACTTTTCTCATTATTAGAGAAAGGAATAAAATTATATGGCAATCATTAAATATGTTCACATCAACACAATTCCTACTAAACAATAAATTTTTTTTATATTTTGCTGTGAGATATTTTGTCTGAAGTAATATACCCAGGAAATCATGTGTTCTATATTGTGTCCTTAGATAATGTGTCTTTGAGATCATTTGTTTCCAATAATTTGTCCTGAGTTCATTTTTATACATATTAACTGATTTTTTTAAAAAAGCGTCGTTTTTCAAAACAATGCTCTATATTTGCAATCTATCGCATTTCTTAAACGATTCCTACATCCCTTTAGACCTTTATCTGACTCAGCGAAGCAATGGTAACAAAATAAAAAATCACCTTGTACGATTTAAAGTTTTCATTTTCGATTTGTATTACTACAATACTGGCCAATTTTACTAGGTAACATATGTTATGCAACATCATATTGTGTTAGATATTACAGTAATCACAGAACTTACCCGGCGTGATTTATAAATCTGTGTGTGTACGCTTGGAATTCTAGTCAGCTCATGTTTAGTTTGAGTCTACTTAACGATCATTGAAACCATTGTGTAAACAAAATAAATTTAAAAAAAAAATTTACATTACAAAAATAACCTATATATAATTATAATGATATATAATTATAATGATATATAATTTTATATATATATATATATATATATATATATATATATATATATATATATATATATATATATATATATTGAAACTGTGCAGGGCTGTGCAAGACTTTACATATATGAACAGTAGAACTATCAAGCCAAAAATACAACTTTAATTTAAATCAGTGTAATATATTTTTTTTTAAATGGCTAAGACATGTTTTTAAATGATAAAATATTTGTGTTTTTTTTTCCATACGACAAACTTAACATACTGTTGAAGTATCATACATATTTAAATAAACCGGGAGTGATCTCCCCTAAACTTTCTCGAATATTCTTATATAAAATAACAGGGGATGGGAACTCGGGCTATAGACATGATTTTTAATCCATTTTAAATACTTAAAGTTTTAAAAATAGAATAAAATCTCGTAGACAAATTAATTGCACACCAAGTGAACGCCCAATAAAAAAGCGCATAATAGTGCGCAATATTATTAGTACTTTTAAAATTTACATTAGTTTTTTGAGAAATCGGAAGTAGCGTAAATTACTACTTCCAGTCAACGGAAATTACTCAAAATTTAACAGAAGGTAGAGAATTAGATCTTTTACTTACAAGTGAAATTTCATTTATCTATCTGAAATAGTACTCAAGTTATAGGCTTTTGAAAAATTCAAAGTAGGAAAAGTACCACTTCCGGTTATCGGAAATCGCTCAAAAGTTGATACGGATCTACGATTTTGATATAATACTTATATGTGAAATTTCATCAACCTAGCTGTAACGGTACTCAAGTCATCGTGTTTACACACGGACACACACACAGACAGACAGACACACAGACACACAGACATACGGACAAGATTGCAAAATTATGTTTTTCCGTATCAGTGAGGTGTAAAACGTCGAGATCTGTAAAAATCTCAATTTTTTTTTTTTTTGCACGATTACAATACTTTCTCTATACTTCGTATATACGAGAAAGTAAAAATGTCAAACAGAAAGAAAACTTTCCTGATAATAAGAGATAAAGAGTCTCACCTTATTCCACGTTTCGTTTAATTCGTTGGCGATTGTAGGTTTCTCTAAATGTGTCTAACAAATATAATTTTGCGACTTATTATACCATAATTATTAACAATTAAAGACAGATATAAAAAGCATAAATATAGAGAACCAACAAAATTGTTAAAGTAATTAGGCTCATGATTGAGTAATAGCAAAAATAAGTCTTGTACTATAAATACCCATATATTCTGATATATTCGAAAAATTTAGTCCCCCCCCCCTTCCCAGATAACTTCAAGCCAGAGGCGTAGCGACAAGGGGGGCAGAGGGGTACATATGTCCCCGGGCGCCAACCCTAGGGGCGCCAAAATAAGATTATTTTAGCTGCTATTTTGAATTATAAATATAAAGAATATAGGGGGGGGGGCGCCAAATCGAAAGTTTGTCCCCGGGCGCCGGGAGGGGTCGCTACGCCTCTGCTTCAAGCGCCCCCCCCCCCCCAGAAATAAACACTTTACGTAATATTCTTATAATTAAGACTGTTGTTAACTAGAGCCAACCTCAAAGCCTGTTGTTTTCGAGCTCGTTTTTATCTTTGGTGATCTTGATCTGTTTCTATAAACCTTATTACCATATGTACTTTGTTCACTACTGCAGTACGTTCTTTGCTTATCACTGTTGAATTTACTTTGACTTGCATTGCTGTATGTAGTTTGCTCGTCATATCTATACGTAATTTGTTTATCATTCAAAAATGAAATTTCCTATTCATCGCTAATTGTAATTTCCTCATCATACCCAAAGACAGCTTGTTCGTCATCGTTCAAGCCAAATACTGCAATAAAATCAACGGAATTGTTTTCATCACTGTTATAGGTGCTTTGATTATCATTGTCATACATAGTTTCCTCATCATTACGATCTGTAGTTTCGTCACTAGACCAACCGACAGCTTGTTTATCATAAGTATATGTACTTTGCTCATCAATGCTATACACGTTGTGCTGGTTAATACCCCGGGTACTTTGCTCGTTGATATCAGATGTAGTTTGGTTTTCAATACACGAGGTAGTTTGCTCATCATCAAGCCATGTCCTTTGCTTGTGGAAGTAAAAAAAAAATCTATATTATTTTCTGTTATCAAAAATCAAATCATGTGTCTCATAAAAAAATATGTTTATCTCAATTTTATGTTAATTAATATTAAATATATATTAAGCAAAGCACACTATTTTACCAGATATATATATATATATATATATATATATATATATATATATATATATATATATATATATATATATATATATATATATATATTATGTATATATTGCGATAGAAAACTTGTAAACAGAAGTTTGTGCCTTTTAAAAAAATTAGTTTTCATTTTTGAAAATTGAGCAATTGTTGTAAATTATTACAAATGTAAAGATGATGTTGGCGGCGGTATTTTTATATTATTGTGATCAATGTTCGAGCACTTTGCTAAGCTCGAGTTGCTGTGGTTACACCACATTTATGACTGGTGTAGGAGTCTCGGCGTCGCGCAAAATTGACCTAGTTGCTTTTGTCTGATTTGTCGTGTTAAGCCTGTGTTATGTGGTGTTCACTTAGAAAAAGAACGGGGAACAGTCTAGGCGGCAAATTTAAAATACTACATGTAGTCTCTGACATTTTTATCTCCATTCAACGCACCTTGTTTATACAATGTGTTAAAATGTTACGTAATAAAGAAATTTAGATTTATTCATACAATTCTGAGATAAAGCTGTATCATAGAAAAAAAAACAACAGTTTTTACACTTGTTATAATGCAAATACAAATTTGTAAAGTATATTTACTTGGTATTATATATTTAAAAAAAAGAAATTGTATGCTTAGAGCTTTGTTGACTATCATAATGCAAAATTCAGTTGTATTAACATCGTTTAATAGGTAAAACATAATTAAAACACTTTTCGGGCTAACGGCTTTCAGTCATGTTGCTTATAGGCATTTGTCCCATTCGGGCAAGTGTCCAGTCAGGCATAAACTCATTCGGACAAGAGTCCACTCTGGAAAACAGCATTCGGGCAAGTGTTTTTCGGGAATTTGTCAAAAAAAAATAAATAATATATATATATATATATATATATATATATATATATATATATATATATATATATATATATATATATATATATATAACCGTATATATTTTGGTCCTTATTTTGTCTTGTTTGCTTTTGTCAATGTTGGCCTCTTGTCCACGGCGGCGTTTTTTTTTTCATTCTTATTTACCTATCATGATCTTAGTTATTGCACCCTGTCAATGAACAAGGAGAAATTATATAAGAGTACCATAAGAAGGCGTTATCGGATGCAGTGCATAAGACTGCAATACCAAAAGTCTCGGGTTCTAATCCGGCTTCAACTAAGTAAAACGTCCATAAGTCCGGCCACCTCTTTTGAGTACATGACTCACGTTAAAAAGTAGATACAATTGGGAATAGTGCTGACCAGTCTATCTACTGATATGCCGTGGTCACAGAAAAAGGTGAAGTCTACAATACTGCTAAATGGACCATTAGGTTCGAAGCATACATTAGGAACATACGTGTTCCGCATAAACTCAACTTCTTTACGTAGTACCAGGTAGTTCCGTTAATGTTTGACTTTTATTGACAATGTTATTGTCACAAGAAAAACAACTTTGTCTCTAGTGTGACAATTGGCATATCTTCGCTACACATAATTTAGTATATTTTATTTAAGCTACTATTATGCGATAACACATGCGGTAATTGATTTATAAAAACATAACAAGTGTTTAATAATTATTTTTGGTAACAAACAATAAAGATACGTCTTTTTAAGTCGAAAGAGTAACTTAGTGTTAGAACAGATAAGTAAAACAACGCAAAAACAATTCAAATTAACTCAAGTTTACGAAAATGTAATTTAAATCTCACCTCATTACAAAGAGAATAAGAACGCTTTCCTCTTGATTTCCCAACAAATTTAAAACAATCATCAGAGAGCTAAACATGAGAGGTATACATTAAATTAGAGTTTGTTTCAACAAGTTAATCGTGACGCATGATTTATATAGTTGTTGATAGCGGTGATGTAAGGCTTGTATGTAGCTGGTGATGACTGTAATGTCACGTATAATCTTCATTTTGAAATATAGTCATGAGATAACTGTCTCTCTGTTTTTCGCTTTTTTTTTTGGATGTGAATGATAAAGTTAGCTTTCAAGACTTGGCGGGACACGCGGCAGGTGAAGTAGAGTACAACTGTTTCTGTGACCTCTGCATATGAATGGTCCGACATGCTCAGCCGGTGTTTTTAAAAGAAAAAAACATGTTGTCTGAGGTATGACGTCTTTTTAAATTTGGGGTCTGGCTTTTTGTGACGATGTGTGACAGTAGGGACGGGGAGAGAAAAGATAAAAATTAATCGTGACGTCATGTATTAATGACTCCCGAAACTCCCAGTTATCCAAGGGTAACAGGTAGTCTAGTTAATCATATATTTCCATAACTTTTAGAAGCTTACTCCTATAATGGTTTTAAAGCTTTCTGTATTGTTTAAATTTAAGGTATTTAGATCATACAGTACTGCCTTAGGATTCTGATATTTGAATGTAAGTTTTGCTTTACTGTAGTAAACGTTTAAGTAATGAACTATTAAGCATTTGAGGTTATCAAAACCAAATCAGTTAAAGGGTGAAACGTATTGGGTTTAAAAACGTACTTTCTTATAGCACCGCAACAATAATGAAGCTGACTTGTTTTTATACAGCCAGATCTGAAATGTAGAACAAGATGTAGCATCTAGTTTTTCATTTTACATTAACTTTACAATAACGTAACAGTACCATGTTTACAATTATGCCAAAGCATGCTTTCGTTTAAAAATGGTATTGATTTGCTCTCTCTCTCTCTCACTCTCACTCTCACTCCCTCTTTCTATGTTCATGTTCATGTTCATGTTCATGTTCATGTTCATGTTCATGTTCATGTTCATGTTCATGTTCACGTTCACGTTCACGTTCACGTTCACGTTCACGTTCACGTTCACGTTCACGTTCACGTTCACGTTCACGTTCACGTTCACGTTCACGTTCATGTTCATGTTCATGTTCATCCACATCCACATCCTCATCCACATCCACATCCTCATCCACATCCTCATCTTCATACTGCTTTTTGTAAACGAAACCAGAAGCAACCATTTCACACAGATAATCTAACATTTTGAAAATATAAGCTTACCAAAATAATGAATACACACGAACTGGTAATTCCTAAACCAATAAAAATACTGGCATTATCTAAACCCACAAAGAAATCATCTTCCTCTTCCTCCATGCCCAACTTTTATTGTCGGTTTTTTTTTCAATTGATGTGTGTGAAACACCGGGCTTATATTAATGTTTTGTCGCTGAATCTGAAATGTTTCCGGCTTTAAAGCAATAAATCCATGTGTCTGAACGTACTGTATCACACGGCGAAATAAATCTACGTAAAATATTTAATTTATCGCCTGCAAATGTACATCATTTCGTATGTGCATAACAGGGTGGATTCACTCTGTTACAGTACACATAGTTAACGATAGCACTGTAAAATACACACTACCCTAGAATAATACAACAACCTTAACACTGTCAAGCAACAATGATTTAGGTCGAGCCCCAGTTTTAGATCACAAGGTCGATATGCCGAACTTAGGCCCACAACAGTGACTAATAAAACATTAACAACTTCCCTGTGTCCTCCCCATTTTACTTCTGCCTCACGACCCTGCTGCTAGAGTGTAAGTACTGTTTGCGATACCATTAATTAGACGTCCATATCAGTGGCGTAGTGAGGTCGGGTGTAACCCGGTGCAGCACTTAATGGTGTCACCAACACCCCCTGAGGCGTAACGACTCTTCCCGGGGACAAACTTTCAATTTTCGATTTGCATCCCCCCCCCCCTCGTCAAACTTTCGATTTGCACCCCCCCTCAATTTTTTCTCTATAATTTTACTATTTTTTTTGCCTTGGTGTCACCCTCTAAATGGTGTCACCCGGTGCTGTCCGCACCCCCTGCCCCCCCCCCCCCCCGCTACGCCTCTGGTCCATATGATCATTGCTAATTCTATACACCTGTCTCACTTGGAATGGTGCAGCAACGATACTGTGTAACTTTCTTTATGATCGATTATTGGGTTATCTTTTATTTAAAGCCCGACACAATCGATAATAAGAATTGTGTGTCCTTGTATTTAAATTATGTCACTCGGTTTTCTAACTTGTATTTGGTAATCAATAAAACATAATTAGAGTTGTATGCCCTTGTCAAAATGCTGTGTATAAAATGAAACACAAAACAACGGCTCATCAAATGAAAGGTGAAGAAATTATGATATCGTGGGTAAAAAAAAACGTAGGACAGACTTGTTAAGAATCCACTCTTTGGGTGTGTCTGGTGGGACCGACAGACTCTTTTTATGGAGACCATAGAAAACACCACGCAGCTTAGCCACCAACCTCATCCCCACCTGTCAGGTGAACTGTGGTTCACCCCGAATGTTTACGATCGTAAAGCCGGGTTAGTGACTGTTATTAGGGGCAGATAATTTAGTATTAAACAATTTGAACGAATGGGAGGTAACAATTTCTGATTGATCTTTTCATTGTTTGTGAACGGCTGCTTTCACTGGGCGAGGGGGGGGGGAAGGGAGGGCGGGAGGGGGGAAGGGGGTAGTGTTGAATTAACAAATTATGAATTGCTGATAAGCAGAAAATAAAACAACTAGACGGCGGGTCAGCTCGTACATCTAATTCTTAATGAGGTCTACTTTCTAGGTCATGAGTCGGCCGCCCTTAAATCGACGCCACTTTACCAATCTACATATCCCCCATGGACTTAATTATGCTTAATAATATCAATAAACCGGGAGTGATCTCCCCAAATTTTCTCGAATATTCTTATATAACACTACGGGGGATGCCAACTCGGGATATAGACATGGTTTTAAATTCATTTTTAATTACTTAAACTTTTAAAAATACAATAGAATCTCATAGAAAAAAGAATCCATTTTTAATTGCTTAAGCTTTTGAAAATATAATCTCGTAGAAAAAAGTATTGTGCATCAAGTGAACGGCAAACAATATGTGTATAATAGTGCGGAATATTATTAGTGCTGCTTTAGATATAAAACAGTACTCAAGTTATCGTGTTTACAAAACTCTCTCTCACACACACACACGTACTACCACGCACGCACACACACATACACACACAGACAATATAACAGAACGAGGATTTTATCCCATCTTGCTGATGTAAATTGGCGAGTTTTGGCAAATCTCGAGTTTAATTTATCTGCGCGGTTACAATACGTTCTCGGAATCCCTTAATCGAGAAAATAAAAAGTAACGTAACCTTTACAAACCTAACGCTCATACCTCTTCAAATGTCCTCGGCATACAAAGAGGAAGTGTAGTGTGCACCAAACCCAGCGTTCTTTTATTTGGCTATCACTGGTCAGGTACCCATATAAGCTGAGGTGACTCAGGGTCCTGGTTATATTTGGAGCGCGATTACTCCTATTACAGCAACACATCTTACAGTCTCCCTGACAAAACACCCTAGGAATGAACCCAGGAATAAACCACACTTAACAAAAGCCCCACCACCTTAGTTAAAATAAGGCAAACAGAAAATTAATTAAAAATTAAGAAATTAAAAAAAAAAGCAAATTTATTGTTTTATTTACAGTTAAATATAAATGTATAAAAACATACACTTGCAAAGATATGTTGTGAGTTATTATGGGTGAATAATAACATCACATTATTGATTTCTCTATATATTACTTACTACACTAGCAATATACTTTAATCTTTCAAATAAACAACTTAACATTTATAGAACACGAATAGAAATAAATATAAAATTAAGTTATTACTTCAGATCATACAGTCAATAGGATAGACATTGTTGATTTTATCTGTTTCTCATTATACTTGCATATACAAATCAATCACGCTTATTTAAAAAATCCAAAGATAACATATTTTACAGAAAACTCTGAGCACAATTTAAAATATTAAACGAATAAAAAATGTTTTGAATATTTGACATTAAAACGGGAAAAAATGTTTTTATTGTTTACATTTAAACATGTTTAAAATCTGTCAATGGTATTCATAATGCATTATCATCTTATATCTCTGTAATGCTGGAACTCAATCATTCGCTTACATCGGACGTTTTCCCGAAAGACACTTGCTCGAATGCCGTTTGTCCGAAGGCCAATTTCCCGAATGGACACTTGCCCGAATGCGACAAATGCCCGAAAGCCATATGCTTGAATGCGACACATGCCCGAATGGACACTTGCCCGAATGCGACAAATGCCGGAATAGAAACTTCCCCGAATGCGACAAATGCCCGAATAGACACTTGCCCGAATGCGACAAATGCCCGAATAGACACTTGCCCGAATGCGACAAATGCCCGAATAGACACTTGCCCGAATGCGACAAATGCCCGAATAGACACTTGCCCGAATGCGACAAATGCCCGAATAGACACTTGCCCGAATGCGACAAATGCCCGAATAGACACTTGCCCGAATGCGACAAATGCCCGAAAACATGTTAACATTATATATTACCAAATAGTCCTTCATAATCAGTTTAAATTTGAAATATATGATAAACAATACATATCTAAACAAAAGTAAACAGAAAATAATTAATATTATATATTACTCTGCACAAATTTTTAATTAATTTGTATTTGCTATATAAAAAGTGTAGGCCTACACACTCATATTTTCTTTGCTGTCTAGAAAATAATAAGAAAAAACAATTTTCTTAAAACTCAGATTTTAAAATGAATCTTACTTTCTTTATTAAGTAATCGCTTTAACACATTGTCTAAACAAGGTGCATTAAATGGAGATCAATTATAATAGACTACCTTTAGTGTTTACATGTTATTCAATCGATCATTTCCTAGAGAAAACAAACTTTATCAATCATCGTAGTCATAATTCTCCTCTTGTGTTGTTACATAACTGGCAAGATCGATGCCAACTCTACCACCTTTTGCTTTCCAAGTATACCTACAATAACAAAATAAACATATATATATATATATATATATATATAAATATATAATATATATATATATATATATATATATATATATATATATATATATATATATATATATATATATACATAAGTTTATATATATATAAATATGTATGTATATATATATATATATATATATATATATATATATATATATATATATATATATATATATACATATATATATATATATTAGGTAGATTGCGTGTTTGTGCGTATAATTAACTGATACACATACGCTTTTAAAATAGCAATTCATTTTTATTTTAGTAGAATAATATAGGTTATTTATATCCGCAATTTGATTCGACAAATTTTACTAACTGGTATTTGTGTTTATCCAAATACTCCTCAACTGCTGGCTTAATCTTTGGGATGTTATCTTTACTATGTAAACCTCTTCCTGTGATAACATCGACGTGTCTGTATTCTTCTGATCTATTATTTTCTTTGTATTCTGACATTAATAAAGGAAGTTAAGAATATACAACTTTAAAAAGAGCACAATCACAAATAATAAAATGTTTTATTAAAATTTCAAGCAGTTTTATTAATGATTATGAATGTACAATGATAGCACCTGAATCTTTTTTTAATTAACCAGCTTCACATATTTTCCAGCAAGTGTGTCCATTAACTCCTAGCTTTGTAAAATTCCGTGTCGCATTACAATTACCTCTGTTATATTTAATAATGTTGTATGTTACAAAGATATGTAAACTTTTAATTTGACGTTTTATAACTTTTAACCAGTTTCAGCCAATTATTTGCTGAGCTTTATAGGTCTAGGATTTTGGTAGTGAAATAACATTCCATATTCTGACATCAGCATTGGTCCATCGCTAAATGGCCTGCTACCATGGTTTAATGCCAGCTATGTTTAAAACACAAACTACCTTTTAGCTTTTCTCCTAAAAATACTCTGACTTCAGTCATTGCTTCCTTTACCGATAATTCGTGCAAATCTAAGGTTCTGTCGTCTGATTCGTTTCTGAGAAATTAAAAATAATGTTTCTCTATACATATTAAATATTAAAATTGGATTATGATATTATCATTATATTTTTAAAAAAAACTAATAATAGGCCTACAAAACAATTTTAAAAAATAAGGTTTTTAATGCTCTTCATAACACAAACATCTTTGTAAATGAAAGATAAAGTTTGCCTATTGTCTATATTACATTTAAATAAGTGAAAGATAACGCTTACCTATTGTCTATATGAGAGATGACACTTACCTATTGTCTATATGAGAGATGACACTTACCTATTGTCTATATGAGAGATGACACTTGCCTATTGTCTATATGAGAGATGACACTTACCTATTGTCTATATGAGAGATGACACTTACCTATTGTCTATATGAGAGATGACACTTACCTATTGTCTAAATGAGAGATGACACTGACCTATTGTCTATATGAGAGATTACACTTACCTATTGTCTGTATGAGAGATGACACTGACCTATTGTCTATATGAGAGATGACACTTACCTATTGTCTATATGAGAGATGACACTTACCTATTGTCTATATGAGAGATGACACTTACCTATTGTCTATATGAGAGATGACACTTACCTAGTGTCTATATGAGAGATGACACTTACCTATTGTCTATATGAGAGATGACACTTACCTATTGTCTATATGAGAGATGACACTTACCTATTGTCTATATGAGAGATGACACTGACCTATTGTCTATATGAGAGATGACACTTACCTATTGTCTATATGAGAGATGACACTTACCTATTGTCTATATGAGAGATGACACTTACCTATTGTCTATATGAGAGAGGACACTTACCTATTACGCGATCGGGACCTGCGCCTGCCGGTAGAAAGTGACCTTGATCTTCTGGTGTTTCCAATCTAGATTTGTTTTTAATGAGACACATCAAATTTGTTTCAAGGGACAGTGTGTATTACAAACATTATATAATAAATTATACACACACATAAATATATACAAATACATTTATATATATATATATATATATATATATATATATATATATATATATATATATATATATATAATTATATATATATATATATATATATATATATATATATATATATATATATATATATATATATATATATATTACATTTGAATTGTAAAAGTCCCTGTTTTTCCTATAAATAACATAAGAAACTGCTTTCGCCAGCATTTTCAGTCCATTTATCTGACTCACAGGAGCGGGATTACAAAAAGGTACCTTGTATGAATCAACGTTCTGGTTTTCTTGTATTCCTGCATTTCTGACCACTGAACGTGACCTTGTTCCTGAAGACGACCTTGGTTTTCTAATTACATCTTGCTTCTTGGTGTAACTGTTTGCTTCAATGTAAAGTTCGTTGCCCGGGTGATTCTTAATCTTTGATATATATATATATATATATATATATATATATATATATATATATATATATATATATATATATATATATATATATATATATATATATATATATATATATATATATATATATATGAGAATAAATACGTATTGCGGAGTTAAATAAGAATATTTGTTAACACGTTGATTGCTTGCCTTGTTTAAATTTGTATTTGTTGGGCTTACGTATGTCTGTCTAGTAGCTTGACTTGTGGTCTTTAAAAAACGAAATACATTTAAAAGAATGTTACAAATACATTGCCATTAATGAATAAAATAATGAGTCAAGGAACCTAACAAGATAAATGCATGGATTTAATTTTAGAATTTAGCAAAGGATAACTTACATAATTATTGCTGTATACAGTCGGACTTACTGGTGATGTCGGCTATAAATATATATAAAACGTGTTAATAATATAAGAGATGTATTTTCAATAGACTTTTAGGTCTCGGAGACTACTATTGTTGCATAGCTCGAATATGTATTAGTAAACAGATACAGATTCATATTAAATATTTAAAACAATACACACATCCTCGCTCAGCATATATATATATATATATATATATATATATATATATATATATATATATATATATATATATAATACAAGTAAATAAATATTCTATTTTGTTAATATTAGTATAAACACTTTTTGTAAAGTAAAATAAAGCAGGATCGTTTAGAAGTTGATTGTTTACCTTATTTAAAGTTTTGTTTGCCGGGCTAACGTATGTTTGTCTAGTACCTTGACTTGTGGTCTAATAAACACACAATACATTGAAAAACATGATACATATACATTGCGACTTATAAAAAGCCTGTCAAGAATAATTCATGTATTTAATTTTATATTTTAGCAAAGAAAAACTCACGTAATGATTGCTGTAAACAGTCGGACTTACTGTATGATTTAGTTGTTTTTTTTGACGTTTTACCAACCTGTATGTGTTGTAACTCGAATGTAGGCTGGCGTGTAACAATATGGTTGCAGTTGTCAACCCGATGATTGCTAACACGACTGTTGTTATAATCATAAGGCAGTGTTGTCTGGTGGAAGAGATAGATAGATTCTAGTTTTAACAAACACAATAACATAAAATGGTGTTATCGGATGCATATTTAAATAAAACGCGAGTGATTTGATGTACTAAAATATGTTGGGTATTTTTCACTTTTGTTGACATTTACACGGATATTTCATTTGTGTTATTTTACTTATAATTTAATTTTTACTTTAGGTTACTTGATCTTATAGTGTGTGATCAATAAACTACGTATAGAGCTTAACGTATATAAACATCTTTCCCGTTGAACCAATGCTTCAATGAAGATTCAACGATATTGAAAAAAGTGCTTAATTTACATTATAATCGAGTTATAAAGGTGGGTTTAACAAAAAACTAGAACCAACCACAGAATGAAGATCGATATTTCTTGAGCCATCGAACGATCTGCCGTTGTAATCGTCACCATCCCAGTCATTTTTCTGAAGGACACAACACACATGCTACTTTAAAAAATATATTCTGCCTCATACTTTATAAAATTTGACGTTTTTATCAGACTCATTTGATACTTAAAGAAAAGAAATTTAGTTTGATCTGCTAGCTTATATAATCGCTATAATGAGTGTAAGGAAAATCCATCAACACTAAACATTGCACGAAAATAAAAGAAAAATGATCCAATGATTTACAGCTACGTGTTACCTACAGGTCAAACAGGATGGGACTCAACAAAATCTAATTTTGCGTTTACAGATAATTACAGCCCTTCATTATGGCCTCGTTTTACTTTAGTTCTTTTTGTTAAGTCCAGGTAGAGCTAGAATGACATATTTCTACTGGAATATATATATATATATATATATATATATATATATATATATATATATATATATATATATATATATATATATATATTTAACTTCCTTTTTACTTGTCTTTTCAAGATACACCAGGCAGGGCAGAATATATAAAAAATAATTAAAATTTACCTGTCTACAAAAACAGCAACTAGGCTTGAAGAAAAACTTCCAGTTTAACTTGGCATAATCCTGGAATAATCAACAATCAACTCAAGATTGATTATATAGTCCGTTTATAGTTTTAATACTAAATAATTATATTGTGATGTCATGCACATTTGTAGTCGCGCAACAGATTAAGTAAAACAGAACATCACAACATTCAGAAACCCAAAGTTCGTGAACAAACCCCATTTAACTTAGACCTTTTTCTTTTTTAAAATAAATGTGTGTCGAACTTTCACATTAACCCCATGATATATGCACAAAAACAAACCACGTGATATAAACACATACACGACATCTTAACATACACTTACACAACACCTAGACATACACATACCCAATACATTGACATACACATACACATACTCATATAACGTTGTATTCCCTTTAGGCTTAACGCAGTTGAACATCGTTTAATACGTTAAACGTAACCTACACATAATATGTTTCAAAGTAGATTCGACCAAGTAAAAATTACCTGTTTACAGAGATTGTAAGAAGACTCACAGTCTGATTTACAGTCCGCGTCTTCACAAAGCTTATCTAGCTAATGAGAGAAAAAAATATTTAGTTAAATTATGTGCACCATTCTTCAGATAGACAAGAACAGAAATTTTAGCTAGACAAATTTAAAATGGTGTTCATAATATTTTATCTGATAGTATCGTTTTCGAATAGATATAACAAAAACTATCAACTTTAGTATATGTTGTTTTGTCTACAACACATCATTTCAAAATTCGCGTGTTGTTTAAACAAGTAACTGAAAAATTGTTTTGTCTCACCTGTTCTAGCAAGCAGCAACAGCAACAGACGTAGCAGCAGTTATCACAGTTGCAATCACGATAACACTCACACAACTGCCAACGCAATGTATTGTTTTTGTATATCTAGTATATCTTAATTGTTTTAGTATATTTAGTATATCTAAATTGTTTAAGTATATTTAGTATATCTAAAATGTTTTAGTATAGTTAGTATATCTGAACTGTGTATGTTTTGTATAACTTATCCACTAATCTAGTTTAAAAAATTTAATAAGCGATAAAACTATGTCATACAACACAAAAAGTTAAACTAATTTTTTTTTATCTTGTTAATGGGAAAAAAGTGTAATAATCTCCAAAAAATGTAAAAAAACAAACACAAATAAAAGCGTTGGTAATAAAAAAAAAACATCCTATTCAACTCCCATACTATTAGATTTTTAGATTTACATTTTTGTTTCTAAAGTATTTAAAAACCGGAGATTATCAAACTAATTAAAAGAAAAGAAAATGATCGTACACCCTCACACCACCGAAGTATTCCTGCTGCTAAACATTTGTTACACAGCCAGATCTGAAATGTAGAACAAATTGTAGCGTCACATTTGATTAGAAGAGTACGTTTTCACCCAGTCTTTTATACAGTTGGAAAGTCATCAATTGTTAGTCTCAGTCTCTCTCTCTCTCTCTCTCTGTATATATATGTATATATATATATATATATATATATATATATATATATATATATATATATATATATATATATATATATAGAGAGAGAGAGAGAGAGAGAGAGAGATAAATAGAAAGATTTGTGTGCGTATCATACAATACGTACATAGGCAATACTAATTATAAATTAAAAATATATGCAAAATACATTACATGTATTTGTGTGTGTCCCTATCTCACACGTATATAATATTATAGTTAGCCTGGAAAGATAAATCATCTTCCGAATTTTCACAAAGAATGGATGTTAAAAATGCTTAATAACTTACCAGGAAAATTAGTGCAAACAAACTGCCAATTCCTATCCCAGTATAAAAGCATACGTTTTTGAATGTGACAAAGAAATCATCCTCTGCCGCCATTTCCAACTACTATCATGGATATCTTAGCTGTTAATGTGCAGAATATCCTGACTTGAGTTGACGATATATAACTAAGTCTGATATTTTGCCATTTTTATAATGATGTACATTCAGATTACTAAATATACTTTAAAAGTGGTAGGAAATCTGTTATATTTTAAGCTATCTTGTGTATATCGCTGAAATAGCAAAACACAATGAGATAATCATTTCAATAACTAATGTATTTAAAACTGGTTTAAACAACACATCTGATGACAATTCCAAAATTCCAGTGTACGCAAATTCTAAAACATACGCCTCTAAGCGAAGACTAGCAGAAATAAAGAGATACAAACGTGTATAAAAACGCAGCCTACTACTTCTAATCCCACATTAGTTCTGACATAAATAACATTAACTCAGGTATATTACACATTGAAAATACACACAACATAATAATAACCTAAACACGGTTACGCAACAACGATTACTGATCTAGTTCCAGTTTTAGATTGCAGGGCCAACATGACAAACTTTGACCCAGATAATTCGTCCAACTATTTACAACTTCCCTGTGTCTTCCCTCTTGTAGGCTACCTTCGCTCCCCGACCTTGTAACTATAATTATTGTATATTAACCTGTTGTGTTACCATTAAACATATGTCAATATGATCAACGCGGATGTAACACGTCTGTCTCCCTTGGGAAGGTGTAGCAACGGTTTTTGTGTAATTGTCGTTATGATCGATTGTTGGGTTATGTTTTATTGAGGGCCCAACGTAATCAAAAAAAGGACGTTTCTGCTTTTAAATTTTCTGAAATCTCAGTTTGGATTTTTAAAATCTGAATGTGATAAAAAACCAAACACGATTAGATCTGTATGCTGTTGTGGTTTAATAAAAGATAGCACTTGTTGTTATTTTAATTTTACAAAATGTTGAGTGTAAGCACAAAGCATAGCAACCAATGGAAGGTGAAGGAATAATGTGGTGATGGATGAAATAGACAAATGTATGCCAGGGTTGTTAAGGAGTCCACTTGTTGAATGTGTGTCTTGTTGGACATTCTGCCTCTTTGCACCACTGTCCTAACTATAGAACTTTGATCGGTCCACTGTAAGAATCATGTTTCTCCAATTTTACTTATATATATATATATATATATATATATATATATATATATATATATATATATATATATATTTATATAAATTTTGCTTTATACATCGTAAAACGACGCATGTCTCATGAATTAAAAGCTTGTTCGTTCATATTTCTGTGCATTTGTAGCGCGCGCGTATAAAGACTGATATATTCAGTGTTTTTCTTAGCAACTGTTTTCTGTTAAACATGTTGTTACAATGCAAAGCTCTTTCTTTTGTAGAATAAAATATGTAATTTTTACCAAAAAGCTTAACATCCAGAGTGAATATTTAACATATGTGCGTAAACCATTTGTCGTTTACAGTCTTCAACTATTTTCTCTCACACATAAGGTACAGAACTCTGTTAATCCAAATGAGTTTGTAATTTCAACGATTACCCCTACTTGGATTTTGAAAAACAATAGGAAGATTTCGATCCGTTTCACGCTGAACAGATGTCCAATAGGCATGAAAAGTCTATGTAATCATATATAATTTTTGAAAAAAAGTCTTTAAAAAAGTATGGCAAGCAATAAAGTTATAGTTACAATAGTAAAAATTAAAACGTTTGGGAACCATCGATTACACTCATTTTTTACATTTTTTTTTCGAATATAAGCCGGTGAAAACCGCTTAGAATTCTTTTATCAATTCAAATATTTTTAAAAAACTGCCCTCAACCTCTCCTTTAATTCAATTAGAATCGCCAGGAAGAGTAAAACATAAGTTAGAACACATTTTTTTCCCTGTTAAAAATACACTTAAGTGACCTATGGTGTATAGCGCAGTATTGTATTTATATTAAATAATATAATATCAACAATCAGCACAACACTATGACTACTAATCGTGAACAAAAATAAAGTGTATGCTTAATTACACTTATATAGCTAGTAATTATTACTTTGACTATTTCTAGCCGCAATGAAACACAAATGATATAAAATATTCAATTTTGCTTGAAAAATATGCTTTCTGACAAAATATAGAATATGTATAGAATATCCTAGTACAGTTATTCGATAAATCAACAAAGTCCGAAATCAAAATCACCTACATTTGATTCATGATAATATGATTAGAAAGCAAAACCAAACTTCCCGAAGACAATGCATTCAAATGACTACCCTTTTATTTCAAATTAATTTTATCCTTTATAATTCGGAATAAAGGAAATGAATTAAACAAATATTAAAAAACGCTTTATAATAACAAGCTTTTAAATGCACTGAAAATGAAATAAATCAAACATGCTAAAGAAAGCAAATATAATTGTTTCTTACTCATACTGCATTTTAAGTCTTATTTTTATAGATTTTTTTATATCTATATATATAATTCTCTTCTGGGAGACGCTAGAAAACAAGCTGTAAACGCGAGCCCTACCATCCCCACCCCTACATGGTCTTAGTGAGCTGTGGTTCACTCTAAATGTTTACAAACAGAGCCGGGTTTAGTGACGACTATTAGGGGCAGATAATTTAGTTTGAAACGATATTAATCGTTGGGTGGGGGGGGGAGGGGGGGAAGGGGATGGGGTTATGGTCCTTAACGAGCTACTTATAGTGTTTTAAAGAAATATTTTCAGTGTCAGCGTTGGTACTGTCGAATTCACAAATTATGAATTACTGAAAAGTAGAAAAAACAACAACTAAATAGCGGCGTATGTTATGCCGCGGGCCGGCTCGTATGTTATATTTTCCACAGCAAAACCCCAGGCTACGCGTAAAAATATTGGCTCGAAATTCCGGTCCATTATCTGCACTTAAATAGCCCAATGTTCAATGTTGCCAGTCAGCTGATCGAGAGATCGCTAGCATTTAATCTCCTATTTTACTTAAATTATGATGACTAATCTAATGTCTAATTAAGTTTATAAGTTTTATCTGGAAAGTTAAGATGTAATCGCTGCATTAGCAATGGGTTAAAGTAGAGTGACAAGGTTTGCTATAATACACACACATAAAACAAAACCCCAATCGAACAGATACTGAACTAAATAAAAGCGTATACAAATAAAATAGCATTGTTACCATATTCATATTCAATAATTATCTCTCTCAATCCACTTACATTTAAAATAAAGTGAAAGTACAATTGAAGATGCGTAGTCAATTAAAGATATATGCTGCTATTAACTTATTGCATTTTTCTTCAAAAATAAAGTCTAATCATTTTAATGATAAAAAAACTATAAAGGTACCCAATGATCTTTCTCTGGCTTCAGAGTTTCAGATAGAAGTTTACTGACTTTACTTATTTACATATTTACATTTTTAAATTATAATAAGGACGTAGTAAAAATAAAATTAATAAGCGTCATTGAAATATTGTATACAACTTGAAAAGTGATGTCATTGAAACATTGTATACACTTTGAAATGGTATGTCATTGATACATTGTATAGGCTTGTATCGACTTTAAAAAGTAATTCACGCCTCGCGCTGATCAATCCGACTTTTAACCCCAGTGAATACAGGTACACTCTTGATGTCTGGAGGTACATTCATGACGTCTGGCTTCCAGATTGAGTGGGGGACAGGTAGCAACATGGTTATATTGGGATACGTCTAAGCCTGATCAATAGAGGGGCATTCGTCATGGGCGTGGTTATTCCTGATTTTGAATGTTTAAACACTAGATTCCATGTGAATACAGAGTTAGATCACACTAATTCAACATTTCTAGGGGCGAAGTGAAATCTCAAGTATCGTTAATTAAAGTATTTTATTTTAAATTTGAAAGTAATACATAATCGAGATAAAATTATGACAAGCTAATTAATAATTTAGTTAAAAAGATTGGTTATTAGAGATTAACTGTAAAGCAAACGACACAATTTAGATTATCAGGAGCTTATGTGATAGTCAATACCTAACAACAAATGACTCAATGCATTAGTTGAACTAACGTTACGATACATTATGTTCCACCCTTTTGTACAGCTATCTCTTGGTCTTAAATAACTAAAAACGCCACCAACAGCTGGTATTAAAACAGTTATTTTCAACACAGCTATTTTTATCGCCGCTTCTGACTCTTAGTTCAATGCCTTGAAACACCTTGACTTCTCTGTTTAGATTACCCGGTGCTTGTATGTGATCTTAGAATACCTGGCCCCTTCGTTCTGCTCTGATAAACCTATCATTCGTTTACAGCCGATCTACCTTAGACCGCGTTAACGTCTGTCAACCTTCGATCAGTGTTCCTTTGGTCTTTTGTGACGCCATGTTTTTATTTACGTGCGATTGGATTACGTTCTCAAAGCTTAACATGTTTTTAGTGTAACATTTCTTCAACAAAGGTTTACTGAGCTATAAATATGTAGCCTGTCCTCGTATGTACAACATAAACGAAGGTCGACATGCTGGCATAAACCCCAGGACAAGTCCCGTAATCAAGGTATGTTGATTAATCTCTTCATTAATATTCAACACATTCGATTTAATTCAGTGACAGCAATTCAATTCGACTTAACGTATGTCTATTTTTTTTTTCAAGTGTAAAATTGTATAATTTATACCCTCTGTCATAAATATAGTATTAGAATACAGTTATAAATATGTTATTTATTTATGTGTTGACTATCAGCTGTTATTTTATTACGTGTAGCACGCGGTAAAAAAAGTTGGTGACCTACTTGAAAACACTTTCATGTAACATACCGCAACAACTTTCAACTAGACGAATCATCGACAGCCCAAGACAATGAAAAGGTCAACTGTAGAGTTAAACAAACCAGGTCCAGAACTGACCATCCCCAGTGAGTACAGCGTGACGCAACTTCCGGTCTACTGTGACGTCAGAGAGTCTCTGGCACCGGTGATATTCTTCATGAAACTTTTTGGCCTCTACCACGACTGGGAGGGCTACTACCCTAACACCGTCGTGCCACAATTAGACGAAGAAAATGTTCAAACCCCACGCCATAGTGACTCCAATGCCACCCTCAACCCCTCAACCTCCAAGTTTTCATCCCCATCATTAAAACCTGAATCCCAGAACCGGATGCGTCTGGCCTCCAAATGTTACTGTATATTTGTCATCGCCCTGCTGACCTACAACACCATCCGGTTCCTGTATTTTTTCATCCAATCAAAGACAGTGGGTCTGCTGTTTAATGTAGTGGTCCTCAACTGGTATGTCCAAAACCTGGTTAGTGTCCTCCTCTATCTCATGGCGTGTTGGAGCAAAAGTTTTTTCAGGTCAGTAAAACACCACATCTTGACTTCAAATCTAATAATTAAAACTTACAATAACAAACAAAGCATGTACACGTCACAATGAATAAAACAAAACAAAAAGATTTAAGTCACATTCGTTGGACAGGGATGGTTTGTGTGACTACTTGGCTTTAAATATAAAAAAAAAATTACATATTAATAAAAATCATTAAAATAATCCAAATAAGCCAGTTTGCTTTTTACATTTTTATTGTTATTTTACCGTTGCTTTTTTTCTCAATAAACAACGTTTGTGATCTATTTTTAAAGAATTTTCAAAACAACAGTCGAATGTTTGATCCAACAGGGCGTTCTACAAACAATGGAAGGATTTGTTTAACGACCCAATCACACGAGACCTGGGGTTAGAGGTCACCAACTGCCGGACTGCCGTCGTTGTCATGACAACCATTGGGCTTATACTGATGGTGGTCAACACTTGCTTCGTCTTAGTCACATTTTTTGACAAATCTTTGACTGTCCAGGTAATTAGTCACATTTTTTGACAAATCTTTGACTGTCCAGGTAATTCGTCACATTTTTGACAGAACTTTGACTGTCCAGGTATTAGTCACATTTTTTGACAAAACTTTGACTGACCAGGTAATTAGTCACAACATTTGACATAACTTTGACTGTCCAGGTAATTAGTCACATTTTTTGACAAAACTTTGACTGACCAGGTAATTAGTCACATTTTTTACAAAACTTTGACTGTCCAGGTAATTAGTCACAACATTTGACATAACTTTGACTGTCCAGGTAATTAGTCACATTTTTTGACAAAACTTTGACTGACAAGGTAATTAGTCACATTTTTTACAAAACTTTGACTGTCCAGGTAATTAGTCACAACATTTGACATAACTTTGACTGTCCAGGTAATTAGTCACATTTTTGACAAAACGTTGACTGTCCAGGTAATTAGTCACAACATTTGACAAAACTTTGACTGTCCAGGTAGCACTATAACCAAATCACTGTCAACAGCATCTTCACCACTTCGACAGTCGCAGTTTTAAATTAATTACAAATAAAACAGTGGGGCATTATCTACTTACTTAGTCCTCTTTGCTCTTATGGAATTTAGGGCCTCCACCATTTCCTTCCATTTCTTCCGATCTCCGGCTACTAATGTTGCAATCTCCCTAGACATCCCTGTTGGCTTCAGTTCTTCGAGAAGACTCCGCCTCCATAATTTAAAATATTCTTATCATTTTCTTTACCTTGTCAACTCTAGTGGCGTTTAATCTAAATAAAATCCTGACATTTACTAAAGCTTTTATTTGAATCGTCTCTAGTTTTGGAGATAGGACTTTTTGAATTTACTTTGTGATTTGCTTTCACTAGCCAGTCATGGAGAACATCCTGATCGCCCCACTTCCGGTGTCCGGCTGGAGCAAGTTCTTGGCCGTGATTCTACACATCTTCAACTCTGGATGTTGGTCGTTGGCCACAACTTTTGTGCTGTGTGCGGTCCATTTAATTACCGCACATTTTAAACGTATCACTAAAGTTCTGCATATACACGTAAGTCTGAAGACTATAAGTGTCGCATTTTTAAACTTCTTACAAATAAGCTACAAAGACGCGTAATTTGGTGGTGCATTTAAGTACCCGACATTTTAAACTTCTTACATGTTCATTAAGCATTTTCACTTTTAATAAGTAAATTAACATTTTTTTTAAATGACACAAATAAAGTATAAAAACACGTAAGCCTACGATTGACTGACTACAACCCAATATTCTTTTACGCATACATTTATCCTCAACCAAAACTCGTTACAGATTTCAAACGCTGATTATAACGTACCACCCCGTCTAAAAGACATTCGAACCTGCCATCTAAAACTCTGCAAGCTCCTAGAAACGTTGAACCGATTCCTGAAGTATTTTCTAGCCATCTCGTACTTTGCTGCTATCATCGGATCCTGCTTCATCCTCTACATGCTGATCTTCTCTAAGCTTAAAACCGCCTTTATAGCCATGGCGGTCGTCTGGTTGGCCTGTTATGTCATCATAGCTCTGGGTCTCTCCATAGGCATGTTGCAGCTCCACTCGGCTGTAAGTTGATACAAATTATTGTTTATACATGTAATCAAAGTCATTTTTTTATCACATGTATACTACTAACCTTGGAACTATTATTATACTCATCATGATTTTACTGGTGATTACTTTGGAAAAAAACATGATAAATATTGTAAAATAATTATACATGGAATGATAGTAATATGTTATAATTTAATTTATTTAATTTTATGATGACACAGGCCCACCAGCCACTGAAAGAATTATTCAAAATCCAGGCGTCAGATAATGCTGATTCGGCTCAGGCAATCCAGGTAGATGTTTGATAACAGCCACAGCAATGTATAGTTATATAAACCCTGATAGAGAAACATATATGTAGATATTTAATTATAGTCATTGTAATATGTAGTAAGATAGTACATAATCTAGAACCACATGGGTAGGTATTTAATTAAAATTATCACAACTATATAGAGTAATATAATAGCTAATCTAGGACCATAGGGGTAGGTATTTAATATTAATGTGTATAGTTTTATTTTGCGAACTTTTAAAAAGATAATAATATATATTGTCATTAATTTAAGTCTATATTTAAAACATATTGCTCCTTATCTAGCCTTTTCAGCAGAACTACCTGATACAAACATCAATGCTAAATAATATTTTATTAGCTACTAACTCATTGGGGAAAAAATGAAGTGTCGTTAAGAAATAACTTGACATTTATTCATAGAAAAAAACTTTTTGTTTAAATAAAATTTGAATACCCAATGTATCTGAACATCTTTCTATGGTCCTTTAGATGCAGCTGTTTCTCTCAACCTTGACTGGAAGTGATATAGGCGCATCGATTCTAGACTTTTTCACCATCACCAAGGAGACGCTCCTTACAGTAAGTGCTAGTTTCAATACTGCAAGCTAGCCTGATATATTGAATATATTTTTATTTATCGATGAATACAGAGCAGATAGTTATGTACTCTTTTTCTCCATTAATTTAGGCCACAATCGTTTCTACAACGGAAATACTATAAAAGACTGTATATATGTTAGCCAACTCGAATAATACAAATTCTTAATCAAATTTACAAACAGACGTTCTGATTTATTTTTTTCAGATCGCTGGAGCCTATCTGACTTATTTTCTGCTAGTGACAGACTACAATCCATGATTGTTTTATTCAACACATGATTGTACAGCTAAATCAATGATGGTCCGGCACAGTCAATGATGGTTCAACTCAGCTCATGAAAGTATAGCTGAGCCCATTAAGGTACACTTTCGTCCATGATATCAAGTCACAGTTCATGATGGTTCGGCACAGTTCATGATGGTACAATTGTGTTCATTATGGTATAGCTTCGCCCACGATTCTTAGGAAAAGCCAGTGATGTACAACTTGGACCAAAGCTCAGCCCATGAAGATACACCTTAGCACTTGACCGTTTCAACTTGATATTTCACAGGTTTTGATGGAAAATAAATGTTGCCAAAGTATTCACGTCATTTAATTAAACCAATGTATATAGTTGTTCTGTCTTTAAGTTGTTTTTTTTTGTTAAATGACTGTAAATACTTGCAAGCCCTTTTTTTACAATGTGTTTTATTAAATTGTCTTAACTTTTTAAGCTGTATCAACTTCAATAACAAAGTTGACATACTATTTTATTCAACTATACTAATAATACTACCAGAAAAACTAAATCTTTGTATGTATTGCATCCTTTACTTTAAATTAGTTAATGACATATTATGTCATATCAGATCATGTCATGCGTATCAAGGCAGTTAGATCAAGTTAATATATTTTACTTAACAAACGTAAGCAAACAGAAACATATGTAACACATGACGCGTAAACAAAGAACAGTTACACAATCAGAAAACAAAGAATTATCTTTAAAGGAAACTTCTCAACGTTAGTGCACGAATGGCTATACCAACTCAAACAACTCACTTAGAAGGTGAACAGTTTATATATTATAACCATTTTTATTCTTATTCAGCTTAATCCCACTACCCCGACAGTGTGACATATGGTCTACCATCATCCCATATAAATTAAACAGATTTAACAATCTACACTACATATTGAACACACATAGGTTGTGTGTTTAGTATAGAATATATTGCATGTGTATGTCGATCGCAGTCCTAACACAATATAGGGGGGGAGTAAAGGTCGTCATGTTATGTTTGTAACACTTGTATTGAGATAATTGTAACTCATTGAATCGGGATGCACGTATAATATTTGTTTTTAAAATAAAGCTCTGATTTTCCCATTGATCTCAGGTTCAGTAATATCTATTGGGGTTCATAAGAGGTTGAAATTAACTAGTGAGTTGAAGTAATCACAAAGTTAGAACATTATAAGCAGAGTTAGTGTCTTCTAGGCATCTCTTCGGGGGAAGGGGGGGGGCAGAGTCCCACCCCCCACCCCCCGAAGAAAGTCTACCGCCCCCCCCCCCGGAGAAAAAAGTCTGGAAGAAACACTGTTTATAAGGTAAGAGATTATAATATTAATAAATCGACGTTAAAATAACCAGATGGCTAAGAAATAGCATCAGCTTAAATGTGCGGCAAACAATATTTGATCATTGATTGAAGTCATTACACATTGCTATACAACTTTTTTCTTCAATGCAACTGTAAAATGTCTAACATACAATTATAAGCAGTCTATATAATGTTTTTAAATGGTGAGGTATTTAGTTCAGCAAGCTGGAATTCCATTAAGCCAATTTTGGAATAGTCTTTATTATAAATTTATTGATTGCAATCTATCCCCCTCCACTCTTTCAATTTCATATTCAGGTAAGAATATTACACACACACACATACACACACACACACACATATATATATATATATATATATATATATATATATATAAATTTAATACATAAAAAATAAGCCAAAAGTAGATTGATAATTACCAGCCTTATCAACTCCACCCTTCACCCAAAATTTTCTAAAACCTCTTCTAATTGGATATTACTCTATGCCATTTTACTAACTTTTGTTAGCCTATACAACCTCTAGATTGACTACAATCAATTAAACAAGAAGCGCACGTACGTAGAAGTAATAATTTCATTAATTTAAAACTATGAGAAATAACGTTTGGAAAAGAAATAACTTGCGGTTTCAATACGTTAACATATACGATTCTTGCAACCACATGTAAGTGTAAATGTAATCACGTAAAAAAAAGTTATCTATTCATGTCAATTGAAACGAATAATTGAAAGGTCGCATTGAAATTTGTATTTTTTTATAGTAATTCACGTCTGGACAGGATCAATACACAGGGAATACACGTGTACACACATACCGTCAGTTCCACGCTGATTCGGCCACAACAATCAGCACACAAATATCGGAAAACGTTTATCGAGATTACTTGATTGATTGAAGGTCGTTGATCAGGGGCGGCAATCCGCTCAACACGTTTAAAACATGATGCTTCCGCTTAAAAGTATGGCCATATAATAAAACGTATTTTAACAAAAATAAAATACCTCTTTGTGTTAACTAACAGATACAATTTTAAAATTGCCACGTATAAAATATAAACGTTACTTTGTATAAAACAAAGATGATTAATACAAGTGACTCAATGAATGAAACATACTTTTGAATAGGCTCTACACACTTGGTAGTCCCGTCAATTTGCTTTGTTGATTTCAAATAGCTGCAAGTTAGTCATGTATTAACATTGTTTGATGGGCAGTCGGGGTCTAAATGTAGCGTAGGTTATTGATTTCCTTTGAGGCTAAAGTTAATCTGTTTTGCTTGATTCTCCGGAGAGGCTAAAGTTAATGTGTTTTGCTTGATTCTCCGGATAGGCTAAAGTTGATCTTTTTTTGCTTGTTTCTCCGAGTTCCGACAGCATTCGATAGGTATTTATTTTAGTCAGTTCAAGAAAAGTAGGGGTCGGTGAGTACTGCCTCTGCTTAGCTTAGCTCAATGAAACAGATGCAATCTATTTCATCTCTATAAGCATCATATACTCCGAAATTTTACTTTACTAATTTACAGCAGAAAAACAAATGCGTAACATCAGCTGTGTCAAAGCTACAAGTTTAGATTTAACACAACAAATATGTAAACAAAGACGAACACGGGTTTAAATATAGCCCTTAGCACCACTCCCCTTACGTCTATACAACACAGTAACCGCGCCTGATCACCAATCAAACAACATAGTCTACCTGGTCCCTATGTTCTGCTCTGATAAACTCACCATTCGCCTCCTACCCACAACGTTACGTTACAAATACGTTTGCCAACCAACGACTGGTCTAGAGGAATTCTATGGCTCGAATTAAACTTGTATCGTTTTAGTCGACTAGTACCGTGGACGTTTATAACTAACAGTTTAGTGTTTCAAATTGTCATTGACTGTGATAGTGTTTAGGTAGTTTACCGTGGTTTGAGTGTCCCGTGTGTTTAGCGAAGTTTACTGAGCTATTAAAGTGCAGGTTAGCCTCGTGTGTACGACAAACTAGTATGTCAACATGACGGAGCGGTAATGTTTGCGCCGACTCCACGGCAAGTTAAGTAATCAATGTGATTCGATTAGTTATTTCATTAATATTCCAAATTGTGGATTATCTATGGTGATTGCGATTATCATATACGATTGTGAGTATACAATTATAATTTAGATAGGAGATACGTAAAAATTCCTCTTAGTTACGATTCATACAGAACATCAAAACATGTGTGACTGTAGACTGCAGTAAAATTGAACCTATTGCGAGTGTTAACGATCCGCTAACTGCATTTTTCTTCATGTATTTAACTTCAGTTTAAGTAATACTAAACCGAGCTAACGAAAACAAAAATGAAGACAACAAAAAGGTCAAATGTCAAATTAGTCCAACCCAGACCTGACGTAACCATCCCCAACGACTACAGCGTGACGCAACTTCCGGTCTGCTGTAACGTCAGGAAGTCTCTGGCACCGGTGATATTCTTCATGAAACTGCTGGGCCTGTACCACGACTGGGAGGGCTACTGCCCAAACACCGTGGTGCCTCAGTCTGACGAGGAAAATGTTCAAACCCCACACCATGACACCAGCATCGATCCACTCAACCACACAGCCTCCAAGTTTTCATCAACATCAAAACGGGAAGTACAAAGACATTGGACGCGAGTAATTTCGAAATTTTATTGTATTTTCGTCATCATCTTACTAGCTATAAACAGTGGCAGATTTTTGTATTTTTTCATTAAGTCTAAGACAGAGGGCATTCTCTTCAACATTGTGTTGATCAACTGGTACTTACAAAACCTGGCAGGTGCCATCTGTCTTTTGGTTGCTTGTTGGAAGAAAACTCAACTCAGGTAAGTAGATAATAAAGAAACATAAACATGTAATTAGTTTAACTTCTTTACCACACCCCAGATACACTGGATCTACTGTTATAGTATTTCGACCTCGTTAACGATACATTTTGATTTCCTTAAAGTATTTGTATGGCAAACACATTTTCTTTTGATTTCAAAACTGGATCTAGTAATTAGTACATTCATTGTATGTAATACCCTAGTAGGCCAACAATTCAAACGTCTAGTGTGTTTATTGATCAATATTTACTTGCGTCATTTAATATTCATCACATGTAAAAATAAATTAATAAAGAATATCAGCTAACACATTTCAATGTCAATATACTCATTTTTTATCTTGGTTTTTTATTAGCTAACTTTATCAATGAGAAGTCTCTTGTTCAATTCCTAGTTTAATTTAGCGTAATGTTTTTATCACTGTCAACAAACGGCGACTGTTTGATCTACAGGGCGTTCTACAAACAATGGAAGGATTTGTTTAACGATCCAATCACACGAGACCTGGGGTTAGAGGTCACCAACTGCCGGACTGCCATCGTTGTCATGACAACCATAGGTCTGCTCTTCATGGTGGTCAACAACTGTGGCGTCCTCTTCACCTTTTTTTACACAGAGCTGTCCGTCCAGGTATGTTGTCCCTGATTTCAACCAATGTTTCTTCCAGACTTTTTTCTCCGGGGGAGAGGGGGGGGGGGACACTTAATATTTTCGGGGAGGGGCAGTCAACATTTTCAGGGGGGACGACACACTGGTAAAAGTATACGTTTTCTATATGAATTCCATTTCGTTCGGGGGAAGGCAGTAGACTTTCTTCGGGAGGGGGGGGGGGGGCTCCGATGCCTTAAAGAAACTCTGATTTCAACCAAGCACATTACACGTCTATAATAACGCTTAACATGAGTAAAGACGGTTTATGTTTATGTGTGAATTAACATGTAATATGTTCACAACTAATGTCATATTTTTGTTACACTTCCACCAGCCAGTTCTGGAAAAACTGTTAACTGACCCACTTCCTGTGACCATCTGGAGCCAGCTGCTGGTAGTTTTGTTACACATCTTCAACTCGGGCTGCTGGTCTTTGACCACAACATTTGTTTTGTGTGCGGTCCATTTAATTGCCGCACATTTTAAAATTCTCACAAAAGTTCTACAAACTCACGTAAGTTGATGGTCCATTTAATTGCCGCACATTTTAAAATTCTCACAAAAGTTCTACAAACTCACGTAAGTTGATTTTCCATTTAATTGCCGCACATTTTAAAATTCTCACAAAAGTTCTACAAACTCACGTAAGTTGATGGTCCATTGAATTGCCGCACATTTTAAAATTCTCACAAAAGTTCTACAAACTCACGTAAGTTGATTTTCCATTTAATTGCCGCACATTTTAAAATACTCACAAAAGTTCTACAAACTCACGTAAGTTGATTTTCTATTTAATTGCCGCACATTTTAAAATTCTCACAAAAGTTCTACAAACTCACGTAAGTTGATGGTCCATTTAATTGCCGCACATTTTAAAATTCTCACAAAAGTTCTACAAACTCACGTAAGTTGATTTTCCATTTAATTGCCGCACATTTTAAAATACTCACAAAAGTTCTACAAACTCACGTAAGCTGGTTTTCCATTTAATTGCCGCACATGTTAAAATTCTCACAAAAGTTCTACAAACTCACGTTAGTTGATTTTCCATTTAATTGCCGCACATGTTAAAATTCTCACAAAAGTTCTACAAACTCACGTAAGTTGATGGTCCATTTAATTGCCGCACATTTTAAATACTCACAAAAGTTCTACAAACTCACGTAAGTTGATGGTCCATTTAATTGCCGCACATTTTAAAATACAAAAGTTCTTCAAACTCACGTACGTCGTTTTTCAATTAGCTATAAAAAAAAAATTCACATTTGTACGCTTTTATCACGACACAATATAAATGTGTAAATATATATATATATATATATATATATATATATATATATATATATATATATATATATATATATATATATATCTATATATATATATATATATATATATATTTGTAACTATGTATTTGAATACAGATAGAAAAGTCCGCCACAAGCATACCGCCACAGCTAAAAGAATTACGGACATGCCACTTAAGACTATGTCGTCTGCTAGAAACACTGAACGGATTCCTTAAATATTTTGTGACCATCACTTACCTGGCCACCATCATCGGCTGCTGCTTCCTCCTGTACATGCTGATCTACTCCAAGCTGGAGGTCTTGTTTATAGCCATGGTCGTCTTCTGGCTGACCTCGAATGTTCTCATAGCTCTGGCACTGTCTGTTGGTCTGTCGCAGGTTCACGAGGCTGTGAGTCGCTCTCTATTTTATACCGCAATATATTAAACATCATTAGTTACCATTTTCCTAACTTTTATGTTTACAGTTTATCATGTATCCTTCAATAAACCTACCAATCTTAAATCATTTATTTAATATTCCACGTTCTAATTCTTTCGTCCTTCGTCCTTCGATCATCATTCTTTATCATTTATATTTCATCTTCCGGCCTTCGCCCTTCTTAATCTTTCTTCATTCATTTTCCTGTGTTCTTTCTTTCATCCATCAACCTTCATCCTTCATCTGACTTCTTTCATCATGTTTGCTGCTTCTTCGATCTAAACATCATCATTCACTCTAAATCAATTCCTATTTTCTCCTTTATCCTAATACTATATATATATATTATAATGAAACCTTTATCCTTCATGCATCTTTTTTACTTTCTCGTATAGGGCCTATACGCAGTATAGAGAAAGTCTTGCAATCGTGCAAAAAAAAAAAAATCGAGATTTTTACAAATCTCGACGTTTTACATCTCACTGATACGGAAAAACATAATTTTTCAATCTTGTCCGTATGTCTGTGTGTCTGTCTGTGTGTCTGTCTGTCTGTCTGTGTGTGTGTGTGTAAACACGATAACTTGAGTACCGTTACAGCTAGGTTACTGAAATTTTATATATAAGTATTTAATCAAAATCGTAGATCCGTATCAACTTTTGAGCTATTTCCGATAACCGGAAGTGGTACTTTTCCTACTTTGATATTTTCAAAAGCCTATAACTTGAGTACTATTTCAGATAGATAAACGAAATTTCACATGAAATTAAAAGATCTAATTCTCTACCATCTGTTAAATTTTGCGTCATTTCCGTTGACCGGAAGTAGTAATTTACGCTACTTCCGATTTCTCAAAAAACTAATGTAAATTTTTAAAGTACTAATAATATTGCACACTATTATGCACTTTTTTATTTAGCGTTCACTTGGTGTGCAATTCTTTTGTCTACGAGCTTTTATTCTATTTTTAAAACTTTAAGTATTTAAAATGGATTAAAAATCATGTCTATAGCCCGAGTTCCCATCCCCTGTTATTTTATATAAAAATATTCGAGAAAGTTTAGGGGAGATCACTCCCGGTTTATTTTAAGTAAAAAAGATACAGGAGAGTTAACCAATACATGTATTTACTGTTACTTTGCTAGAGTAGCGTCCCATGTTGTGATGTCAAAAAGGACGTTGATTGTTACAACCACGACTGTTTTTGTTTTCAACATTCTTCTGTTATTCAGCTTCTACTATTTATTATCTAAAATCTAAAACAACTCGATGAACGCTACACTTGTCGTTGTAACTTTCAACACGATGATGTGTATAATAATTACAGTCTATAATTAATTTTAACCTGATTTGTTTTATACATCCTGTAATTACACTGTGAAATTAGTTTTAAGTTGATGTGTTTTATATATTATCCTGTTGTCAAGGCCCACGAACCATTGGAGGAACTATTTAACATACAAGCGGCTGATGAAGCTGATACTACACAGGCCATACAGGTAGGTCTATAGCTACAGCCATACAGGTAGGTTTATAGCTACAGCCACAGCCATACAGGTAGGTCTATAGCTACAGATATACAGGTAGATCTATAGCTACAGCCATACAGGTAGGTCTATAGCTAAAGTCACAGCTATACAGGTAGGTCTATAGCTACAGTTACAGACATACAGGTAGGTCTGTAGCTACAGCTACAGACATACAGGTAGGTCTATAGATGCAGCCATACAGGTAGGTCTGTAGCTGCAGCCACAGCCATACTGGTAGGTCTATAGCTACAGCCGCTCAGGTAGGTCTATAGTTACAGCAATACAGGTAGGTCAATAGTTACAGCAATACAGGTAGGTCAATAGTTGCAGCAATACAGGTAGGTCTAGAGCTGCAGCCATACAAGTAGGTCTCTAGCTACAGCCACAGCCATACAGCTAGGTCTATAGGTGCAGCCACCGCCATAATTATAAGTCTATAGCTACAGCCATTCAGGTAGGTATAGTTACAGCAATACAGGTAGGTATAGTTACAGCAATACAGGTAGGTCAATAGTTACAGAAATACAGGTAGGTCAATAGTTACAGAAATACAGGTAGGTCAATAGTTGCAGCCATATAAGTAGTTCTATATCTACAGCCACAGCTATACAGGTAGGTCGATATCTACAGCCATACAAGTAGGGCTATAGCTACAGCCACACGTTATATATGTAGGTCTATAACTACAGCCATACAGGTAGTTATATAGCTACAAAAATGTTTAAAGTTAGGTAAAACACAATTATCTTTTACTAAACTATACGAATTTTTAAAAATTGGATTAAATTAGGACTTTATTGTTAAGTTAATTTATGGTTATTGTTATATTGCTCTCATCCGTTAATTCATCACAGCCTATAATAAATTTCATCCATTTTCGTTTGATTTCCTGTAACTAAACAAAAACATTACAATTAATCAAGTCTAATCAGTTGTTACGGAAATTAAAGGTGGCTGGGTATAGTACTAATCACATCTTCCCTTCATAGCAAGTCGAGGTTAAGATACATATGAGCGCTACTATCTGTCAAATAGATCGCTAGGTCTAAAGTGGAATCTTCAACTTTTTACTTTCTCGTATATACGAAGTATAGAGAAAGTCTTGTAATCGAGCAAAAAAAATCGATTCTTTTACAAATCTCGACGTATTACACCTCAGTTATACGGAAAAACATAATTTTGCAATCTTATCCGTATGTCTGTCTGTGTGTCTGTATGTGTGTAAACAAGATAACTTGAGTACCGTTACAGCTAGGTTGATGTAATTTCATATATAAGTATTTTATCAAAATCGTAGATACGTTTCAACTTTTGAGCGATTTCTGATAACCGGAAGTGGTACTTTGTTCACTTTGAATTAGTCAAAAGCCTATAACTTGAGTACTATTTCAGATAGATAAATGAAATTTCACAAGTAAGTAAAAGATCTAATCCTCTACCTTCTATCAAATTTTGAGTAATTTCCATTGACCGAAAATAGTAATTTACGCTATTTCCGATTTCTCAAAAAACGCTTGTAAATTTATAAAGTACTAATAATATTCCGCACTATTATGAACACTTTGTTTTGGCGTTCGCTTGGTGCGCAATTCTTTTGTCTATGATATTCTATTCTATTTTTTAAAGTTTAAGTATTTAAAATGGATTAAAAATCATAACTATATCCCGAGTTCCCATCCCCTGTTGTTTTATATAAGAATATTCGAGAAAGTTTAGGGGAGATCACTCCCGGTTTATTTAAAATTCACTATGTGTGATAAGTACTTGCATTTGTTAAACTTTTTAGAGATAACTAATAATGTTTTCTATAAACGTATTATTTTAAGCCCTAAAAACAATTTACTTCTATACTCTAGTTGCAGCTGTTTCTATCTAAGTTGACTGGCACGTCTATAGGGGCTACAGTTCTTGATTTGTTTACAATCACCAAGGAGGCGCTGCTTACAGTAAGTAATGTGTGTATGTCATTAACACAACAGTGTTCAAACAATTTTTATAATTCGTGTTTCTTCATCAATTATTATTTGAAAGTAGCTCATCCTTTCCTCCTTTTTCAAGCACTGTCTAAAACTTCTATCAGCGTGTTTATTTAATCTTACTGGTAGTGATTTAAATTTTCTTAAACCTGATAAAGTATCTTAATTTTCTTTTCAAATCATAATCCGTACATATATTAAACTATATAATATAAATGACACGATTGTTTTTTTTTATTATAAATATGTTTGTTTTCAGATCGCAGGGGCTTACTTGACGTATTTCCTTCTATTGATACAGTTCAATCCATGATGTTATAGTTCAACCCATGAGGATACCGAGCTACATTTTCTGGAATAACTAACCCTTAATTTGCATACTTTATCCAATGTGTCACAGTTTATTTCGCATCTACACTGCGATAATGAAATATTAAAATGTTACAATTCTTTACAATAAATGTTCATTTACCTTTTTTCTTAACGTATTATTTATCATATAACTACACAACACTATCATCAATACCAAACATCCCATTTAAACGGATCAGCCGTTTCAAAAGCAAATAATATCGTCATTATCCTTTATCTTACATGAAATTGACTCAAGGGTTCATATGTTTTCATGACCTCGGCATACAAAGGGGATAATGTTCTTCCCTAACGAAGGTCAGGTACCCTATAGAGCTGAGTGCAGTTGAGAACATCCTACAGTCACAAGCTTGGAACGAGATCTGGACTCATATTATCGATCTCAAAATGGATCAAAATTAGTTGCCTATGACACCACCATTCAAGTGTAAATATTTTTTTGTTAAAATCAAATATACTAATAATATTCTAACACAAATTTCTCGAGATCTTAGAACGGTTGGACATTGTTTGATTATTTTGTCTTAGTTGAAATTTAAAAAAAAACAGCTATAATAAAATTTTCCAACTGTTTTTTTTAGGTTGGCTTTAAATTTAGTTAAAAACTCTCAAACGAAAATTATACAAAGTCTAGACAAAATCTAAAATTCTTTGGTATAAAAAAATAGTCTTCTTCTTCTTCGTTCTTAATATTAGTGTTGGAAGGGATCGAGCCTTATCTGCCAGAGGGTTTGAACTCGAGACTTTTTTTTCGAATTTATCAACCATGAGCTTTTGCAGACTCGCCCACGCCTCCATCACACTCAAGGATTACGTGTCAACTGGTTATGTGCCATTGAGGCCATTGACTCCGATTTCAGCCTGCTTTTGTTTTTGGATTTGCTTCCAACCAAGAACAAACTACAGGGCAGCTGTTGCTTGATTTTGGAGTTGTCTCTCCTAGAAGAGTGGCTGTCCTCAGCTAACGAGCCTTATCTTCCCAAGAAAAAAAAAAGTCAACATGCAATTAAAATTACAACTAGAAACGTTCACAAAAATGATTTCGTGAATAGTCGCATCAATGGTCATTTTTATGTCCACATTTAATGAACTGAACGACGCTAAGCTCTTATTATCTGTTATTTCCTCATCGTCTTGCCCAGCCCTACTCGTACACCTGACTATGTGACGCTAAACTGTAAAAGTAAAGTTTAACATTCAAACCTGACGGTCTATGGGGCAAGTGAAGTAGAGTTCACTTGTTTCTGTGACCTCGGCATATGAAGAGATAGTGTGGTCGTACTATGCCCAGCCGCCTTTACTTTCCCTAACGTGAGTTAGGTACCCATCAGAGTTGGGTGGACTCAGGGACGGTCTACTGACTTGAACCCGGATTCGAACTCGAGACTGACGGGTAAGCAGTCCAGCTCTCTACCGCTAGACCACTAAACTTGTTATAACACAATTTATCATGACTGGATAAAACCAGAGGTCAAGTTGGGGGTGGGTGTGAGTGGAAGGAATATCTATTTCCCATTCAATCATTTAAAGATTATCCAGTCTTCTTCCTAGGTTAGTTAAATTAAAACTGCAAACAATTTCGACTGCACACAAAAAAACTCACTTTAAGGTAACTGCGAATTTGAAACAATTAACCGATCGATTCTCATCAGGGCCGAAGACTTAATGAATACTCGTATTTTTAACCTCTCGATTAATTAAAGTTAAATGTGTATTTTAAAAAAAAAATAAGGATTTAGTGTAATTTAAAAACTGTCTAACTTTTTCCGAGACAATAAAGGAAACAGGTTGAGAGAGACCGCTTTGCGTTGTTGAATATGTTTCAAAGGTGTGTGACGGCGGTTGTCAATAATTTTATTGAAAGTGGTTTTACACTACCGTGTCAAACTCAGCATTGATTTTACTAATGTTACCTGAACCCTATCAGTTGAATGTCAACATGACGAAGCAGAAATGATAACGTTACGTTCACTAAACACATTAGTATTGAGCTGCTTGGACTGAGTTCTGTGACAGAGATTTGATTTGGTGATTTTGTGAGTTAGACCGATTATATGTAAATTGTAATACATTTCAAAACGGCTATAAAAAGGAGCAGGAATAATTATTAGTTTAATTTAGATTATTTAATTATTTAATTAGAAACGTGATTACCACACTATTTGAGTCTCTCAAATGTACCGACTTATAATGATGTATGTCTGTCTAATTTCTTACAGTCCAGCCTTGCGGCCTTTTAGTTTAACTTGAAAACAAAACGCTGAAAAAACATGAAAAGGTCACAGTTGACATTATTTCACAAGAAACCAACAATGGCCATCCCAAACGACTACAGTGTGACGCAACTTCCGGTGTGCTGTAACGTCAGGAAGTCTCTGGCACCGGTGATATTCTTCATGAAACTGCTGGGCCTGTACCACGACTGGGAGGGCTACTTCCCAAACAACGTGGTGCCTCAGTCTGACGAGGAAAATGTTCAAACCCCATACGACAACACAAACATTGATCCACTCAACCATACAGCCTCCAAGTTTTCACCATCATCAAAACGGGATGTACAAATACGGTGTACGCGACTAATGTCCAAATGTTATTGTATTTTTGTCATTATCTTACTAGCTTTAAATGCTGGAAGATTTTTGTATTTTTTCATAAAATCTAAGACAGAAGGTCTAATCTTCAATGTGGTAATCATGAACTGGTACATCCAAAACTTCGCCTGTGCTTTCTGCCTTCTGGTGGCTTGTTGGAAGAAAAGTTTTCTCAGGTTAGTGAAAAGTATTAACACAACCTAAGTTATTGGCAAATCATTACTGTATCATACTGTAAATAAGACTTGCTTGTGGCAAAATTAATTAAAAAAATATATGTACACCTTAAAAATATGTAGGATGTGATTCTGTGAGTCTGCTAGTGAAAGTGTGCTTTTAGAGGTAACACGCTGTAGATTAGTTATGTTGAGGACGGCGTGGTCTAGTGGTAGATCATAAGCTTGCTACACAAACGTTATACCGAGACCGTAGGTCGTCTTACGACCGTATGCTCTTTACCTTCAATAACAAGTGCTGCAATGCATTGTGGTCAGGAAATAAAAAAACCTTCTGACAAACCACAAGGTTACTGGATGGGGGCTTAGGTGGGAGGAATGTATGATTTGTATCTGTTCAGGTAAATGGCTGATGACGAAGGTGGGAGGAATGTATGATTTGTATTTGTTCAAACTCTGTCTGGATAATCAGCACAGCTTGCTTGTAAATAAACGTTAATGAGAGAGTTGACAACGTTATGGTCGATGGACGGTTGTATATGAGTACAGTAAGACTATCAAACTTGCAGCATACAGTACACACATGTCTACAATTTATATAAGCTATACAAATATTGTTTTGAAAAAAAAAACTTGTTTATCTTTTATGATTTTTTTACTAACGCTACCGTATGATAGGAAACGTTCTAACAAATTATTTTTTAAAGTCGTGCTTACACATTGCAATTAATCACGTATTGTTGGTTTACATTATTTTAATTACTTCTTATATAGGCGTTTTTGTTTATGTTAAAGTTGAATAAGCATAATATTTTTATCTCTGTCAACAACCGAAAGCTGTTTGATCTAACAGGGCGTTCTACAAACAATGGAAGGATTTGTTTAACGACCCAATCACACGAGACCTGGGGTTAGAGGTCACCAACTGCCGGACTGCCGTCGTTGTCATGACAACTATAGGTCTTCTCTTCATGATGTTCAACAGTTGTGGCGTCTTCATCACTTTTTTCGACACAGACATGTCCATTCAGGTAGATAGGCCTATATAGTAAACATTTACTAATGAAAAACAAGAAAACAATTTTGGTAAATTTTAAACATGTTTTACGTCCTGCAAAAATAACCTATACTACATTATGCGTTAAGTTAACATTAATAGTATTAAGATTATAAATATATAAATAACTGAGAGTATATATATATATATATATATATATATATATATATATATATATATATATATATATATATATATATATATATACATATATATATATATTATGCATATATATATATATATATATATATATATATATATATATATATATATATATATATATATATATATATATATATATATATATATATATATATATATATATATATATATATATATATCAGAGAAACAGTAAGGGGAGGGAGTGTGTGGCGGCTGCCCTTGGAGCTGACCGTAGAGATGCGACAATCGGGCTGCATAAAGTTTATACTCATCTGCCTTACGGAAATACAAACGGTCAAATTTTAGAAGAAAAAAAGAAACATATGTGTCTTTAAATACATATGTGTTTTCAACATCACTTATGTGACACTAAAATAAAAATAAAAAATAAACCGGGAGTGGTCTCCCCTAAACTTTCTCGAATATTCTTTTATGAAACAACAGGGGATGGCAACTCGGGATATAGACATGATTTTTAATCCTTTTTAAATACTTAAACTTTTTAAAATAGAATAAAATCTCGTAGAAAAAAATTGCACACCAAGTGAACGCCAAATAAAATGTGCATGAATGTGCGGAATATTATTAGTACTTTATAGATTCACATGCGTTTTTTGAGAAATCGGAAATAGCGTAAATTACTACTTCCGGTCAACGAAAATTACTCAAAATTTGACAGAAGGCAGAAAATAAGATCTTTTACTTACATGTGATATTTCATTTTTCTATCTCAAATAGTTCTCAAGTTATAGGCTTTTGAAAATTTCAAAGTAGAAAATGTTCCTATTCCGGTAATTAGAATTTGCTCAAAAGTTGATACGGATCTAAAATTTTGATAAAATACTTATATATGAAAATTCATCAACCTAGCTGTAACGGTACTCAAGTTATCGTGCTTACAGACACACACACACACACAAACACACACACACACACACAGACACATATAAACACACACAGACATACGGACAAGATTGCAAAACTATGTTTTTCCGACTCAGAGAGCAGCTGTAAAACGCCGAGATTTGTAAAAATCTCGATTTTTTTTTTGCACGTTTACAAAACTTTCTCTATACTTCGTATATAAGAGAAAGTAAAAATTCAGGAATGTGATTGGTAAAAAGCGCCACAAACTTTCTATACAAGTGGGTAGGTTTTTTTTTCTGCAACTTGAATGACAATATATAAACAAAGGTAAGGGGGGGGGGGGTCTAAAAATTGATGGATCACCCCGGGCGCCGGAATGTGCCGCTTCGCTTCTGTTCTTTATGATGCTAAATTTCAGCCAGCAATGGAGAACATCCTAATCTACCCACTTCCGGTTTCTGGTTGGAGCAAGTCCCTGGCCGTGATTCTACACATCTTCAACTCTGGATGTTGGTCGTTGGCCACAACTTTTGTGCTGTGTGCGGTCCATTTAATTACCGCACATTTTAAACTTCTCTCGGAAATTCTACAAACACACGTAAGTTAGTAATCCATTTACTTGCCTCACATTTTAAAAATAAAAACCAAAGGTCTACAACCTACACGTTTTTACTTTTTTAAAAACAACATGTAAGAAACTCCACACAGCTTTTTTTATAAATTTAAAGCCAAACAGCTACATTTTTCTTTAATTTATAATAAGCTTTTATGTCGGTAGAAATAATAAAAAATATTATAAAGAATATTTTAACATATTTCCACATATACGTACACAGATAGAAAAAGCTGCCTGTAATATCCCGCCAAAGCTGAAAGAAATACGAATCTGCCACTTAAGATTGTGCCAACTTTTAGAGACTTTAAACAGATTTGTGAAATATTTAGTAGCTGTCCTTTACCTGGCTACAATCATAGGCTGCTGCTTCCTCCTGTACATGCTGATCTTCTTCAAGATGGAAAACTTGTTGATAGGAATGGTCTATTTTTGGCTAATATCTAATGTTCTGATAGCTTTGTCACTGTCAGTTGGTTTATCAAAGGTTCACGAGGCTGTGAGTGAATTTACATTTGTGTTTCATTTTATATTTAGTCCTTTTGCTATTATTATTATTATTATTATTATTATTATTACTATCATCATTATTATTATTATTATTATTATTATTATTATTATTATTATTATTATTATTATTATTATTGTTATTTATATTACTATTACTTCAATTATTATTAATATTATTATTTATTATTATTATTATTCTTATTATTATTATTATTATTATTACAACTACTTTTACTACTACTAATACAATTAACATTATCATTATTTTTGTTAGTGTCAGTGTTTTAGTTATCATTACCATTATCGTTATTATTATTCTAAACCTTACATATTTTCAAGGCTCACCAGCCAATACAAGCTTTATTTACCATTCAAACGTTTGATAATGCTGATACATCACAGGCATTACAGGTGAGTGTATAACATACCCAAACATGTAGGTTGACAGTGTTGTACGTAGTTATTCACATACAAATAGATTCCTGGTATAGCAAAATGAATAGCGTTAAATACTGAATAACCATCAGCCAATTAAAATATAGGTAACCAAAGCTAAAGGCAATAATGTAATTATGCTGACAAGGATATCGAAGTAGATTTTGGTAGCACCGTATGCCAGCCATACCAAATTAGTGAACTAGCAGTTGGCATAATAACTTTAGAAAACAGTATGTAAATTTGAGACAATGAAAGTTAATTAAACTTTTTATCACAAAAATTGTAGAATTTACTTTTAATTTTTCTACGTTTCGTTTCTTTTAGCCTAACGTGAGCGGTTTAATAAGTCGGTACAAGGAAATATTATTTTTCTTAAGGTAATTAAGCATTAAAATAGGATAGCTACTGAACAAAACAATCTACTCCTATACTCTAGCTGCAGCTGTTCCTATCAAAGTTGACCGGCACGTCTATAGGGGCTACAGTTCTTGACTTGTTTACAATCACCAAGGAGGCGCTGCTTACAGTAAGTGATGTCTCAACAACATACATGAGGATAATGATGCTTCTAAAATTGCGTAGCTTCATTTTTGTTTAAATAGCAAAGACCGTTTTTTTTCAAACCATCTCGAATGAAACAGAAAACAAGTTAAAGACAAAACTAATTAAAGAGAAAACTAATTAAACAGAAAACTAATTAAACGGAAAACTAAATAAACAGAAAACTAATTAAAGAGAAAACTAATTTAACAGAAAACTAATTAAACGGAAAACTAAATAAACAGAAAACTAATTAAAAAGAAAACTAATTAAACAGAAAACTAATTAAACAGAAAACTAATCAAACAGAAAACTAATTAAACAGAAACGAGCTGCTTTTGTTTCATTAAGGTTTTCAGATTCTATAATGTTGTAATTGTATCAAGAACAACAGATCACATGTAAATATCATGGTACCACGCACAGTATAAAAATAAAAAAAAAAAAAAAAACCATTTTCACTTAAAATCACCTCTGGTACATATGTCACAAATTGTACTCTAAACAACGAGTACAAAGTATAAAGTTGTAAACGTGGTAGCATGTATCAAATCTTGTACATAATTATGTATTTTGTTTTCAGATCGCTGGAGCTTACTTGACGTATTTCCTCCTGTTGATACAGTTCAACCCATGATGTCACAGTTCAACCCATGATGTCACAGTTCAACCCATGATGTTATAGTTCAACCCATGATGTCATAGTTCAACGTTTGTCAACCATGATGTCACATTTTAACCCATGATGTCTGAGTTCAACCCATTATGATATAGTTTAATCCATCATGTCAAAATTTTACGCGTGATGTCACAGTTCAACCCATGAAATTTAACCTATGATGGAAAATCTTCATGTCGCTGCTTTACCCCTCAACCATGATGGTTACATGTTAATACGTTACTTCATTCAATAAGAAATGTTCATCTACATTTTTCTTAGCTTTAAATACGTATAAAATATACAAACCTCATCACCTACCCGATGTCCAATTTAAGCTAATCACCAGATTCAAAATAAACTAAAAAGTATTAAAGCATTAATGTTACCATTATCATTTTTTGGGAACGCCAAATAACACACAGTGGAGTGCCATTTTGTCCTGTCTCTAACTATACCCTCTGACTCCTGGAATGTTATTTTAGGCCTCTTTCTTTCAACTCTTTCTCCATTGAGCTTCGACATGTTTCTTTTGGCCGCCCTTGTTTTCACTTGCCTAGGTAGTCTTTGTTCGTATCAAACATAACAATTATTATGTACCTTTACAATCAGCATTTTTTAAACTATTGGCATATTCCTACGTCACATTGATTACTGTTTTGAAAGGGCCAATAGCCTAACTGTCGATACATATTTTCAACAATAATTCAATCCGAAATCGAATAGTTAATAAATCTTCAAATAATTTTTTTCCCATTTTTGGCACCTTTATACTTCGGACTTCTTCATCTCCCAGGGCATCTAAAGCCCCAACATTCGTTTGCAGGTAACGTAAAAAACGAATGCGGACCATTATCGGATCAATGATCTTAAAGCTCCATAGAATAAATGTACACATAGCTTTGCTTTCACGCTCACTGTCAACATGCAAATATTAGGATACTTTTAACAGGCAAATGTGATCAATGAAACATTATCTATCAGGGCAATGACTTGATGAACACTCGTACTTTTTCAGCGTGATTGCTAGATTGTTAAATTACGTTTACTAGTACTTAATAGATGAAAATGCATGCCAGAAAACAAATTTAGAATAAATCGACAGCTTGTGTTGATTAAATATAAATAAAAGGAACACACTTTTAGGTTCTCCAAAACCGTTCTAATATGACCACACCTCCCTTGAAGTTAAATTACAACTACTTAATAAGAGTGACCTGCACATTTTCAGAAAAACTGGAACGACCTAGTGTCATGATAAATAACTCGATTGTTATTTAATTCAGTCCTAGATCGACCTTTAAGTAGACCAAGATCTAATGCGTATTTGAACAACGTTTAGTAACGTTTAAACGGTCTGAGCAACAATTGTTACAAATAATCCCCTTATTTAGTATTATTCGAACATGACTGTCTTTGAGGCAAATAAAATAGAGTTATCCTGTTTGTTTGAAACTCGGCGTATGAAAGGATAGTGTGGTCAGCAATATGCCCAGCCGCCAATACTTTCCCAAAGTCAGGTACCCATTAGAGCTGAGTGGACTCAGTTGTAAGTACTTGAATCTAGATTCGAACTCGGGTTTCACAGTCATATGCTCTAACATTCGACCACACTGTCCCCTTATTTACAAGAGATAAAAAGCTGGACTACAACACACCATATATGCAGATAATTATTAATTTTTATATACATAACCCTCTTCTTTTCTGGGTGATGTGTATCCGCCACCTGTTGTCAATTAAACTTAAAAATTCCTGGTTTCTGTTCTGCTCTAATAAACTTATCACACCTTACTTAACAACATCGGTTACGTCAAAAACTTTGATCAGTTCCATTCAAAACGTTTTCTATAGCGCCAGTATAATATAATACATATAAACTGAAATGATTTCCAACAACTGTACCAAACTGTGGTGCATTAGTTTAGCAAGTGTTCCATTAGCTCTTAATGTGCTAATGGTCAGTGTCAACAACACAAATTATACGTCAACATGACACAGCGAAAATTCTACCGGCGGGTTACATTTTAAAACAACGTCATCAATCAGTTCAATAATATTCGTTCTATTTGACAAATTTCAGAGACTATGATGTGATGTGGTTATTTTGTGATTTCAATGATTGCTACAGACCAAATTTAATGTATTATGTAGTTATAATTACAATGAAAAAGGAAATGGATTCCAATAGATTTTAATTGCATTAATTAGATACTTATTTAACATAATTTTCATCCTCTTTAGAGAATTACATAATATTTATCTCTACGTTTTCCGAACTTGGTGTGAGCACTATTTTGCTTGTCAACCAAACAAACGAGGAATATGAAGAGGGCTACAATCAACTTACCTCAAACGAAACCTGACTACAGCGTGACGCAACTTCCGGTCTACTGTAACGTCAGAAAGTCTCTGGCACCGGTGATATTCTTCATGAAACTGCTGGGCCTGTACCACGACTGGGAGGGATACTGCCCAAACAACGTGGTGCCTCAGTCTGACGAGGAAAATGTTCAAACACTTGACCACAAAGACACCAATAACACCTTCAGCCACACAGCCACCAAATTTTCATCCTCAAAGCAAAAAGTACACAGAAACTGGATGCGCTTTGCTTCCAAATGCTATTGTATTTTTGTCATCATTTTATTGGCCCTAAACGCTGGAAGATTTTTGTGTCTTTTCATAAAATCTAAGACAGAAGGTCTAATCTTCAATGTGGTAATGATCAACTGGTACATCCAAAACCTCGCCTGCGCTATCTGCCTCCTTGTGGCTTGTTGGAAGAAAACTCTTCTCAGGTTAGTGAAAAAATTTACTTGACTTTAAAAAAAACGACATTCAATTGCTTTATTTTCAGTAACCAAATAATATTTATTGCCAATTTAATAGAATATATTACCCAATCCTAAAAAATAAACTAATATTTAAACTAGCAATTGAAATAAATATCACAATTTATGTTCATTGTATTGAAGGTTCCATGACAAATGATCTCAGATAAAACATCTCAGACGAAATATCTCAAAGACAAAAGATCTGAATGACAAATGGTTTTAAGGACCAACGATTTCAGGACAAAATATATCAGGGCGAATGATATCATGGACATTTGTCCGTGTGATAATTCTTCTGGTATACTTTGTCTGGGATCAATAAATAAACCTTAAGATTAACAAATTTGTTGAAAGAACTTTTGGCGTATCTGTTTATGCTTTTTAACTAATATAGCATAAATATCATTGTATTGTTAATAACGTTAAGGAGCTTACTTGTATTGTTAGAATGTGAACAAAAAACAATCATATATCAATCTAGACTGCTTTGGTATTTTTGTTTTTAAAAATCTTTTTTACAAATATGCAATCTATAGACATGCTGGCACTGGTTTTTGGTGTTAAGTTTAAATATTAAAAAGCTCGCCTTTTTAATATACATAAAAGGAATGTCAATAAAACAATTTTGTTTTAAATTTGTAATGAACACTCTATTCTAATCGAAAAATTTAATGTTTAAATGCAATGTAAAATAATTGGTTCGTTACACGTTTGGATTATTCTTGATAAGTCTTGACAGGCACACACTTAGCAATAGTTGATGGTTTCAATGTTTATTTTATTTTGGTTTGTAAACAAAAGATTTCTTTTAAACTATATTTGAAAAAAAAATCAGCCAACAACCGGTAACTGTTTGATCTAACAGGGCATTCTACAAACAATGGAAGGATTTGTTTAACGACCCAATCACACGAGACCTAGGGTTAGAGGTCACCAACTGCCGGACCGCCATCGTTATCATTACAACTGTGGGTATTCTCTTCATGCTGGTCAACAACGGTTGCGTCTACCTCACATTGTTTAACACAGACTTGTCTATTCAGGTAGATATTTTGAATACCCTAAACACAATTTAAAGTATACTTTTAAAAATTCAGTGTCTCCCTTTCTGAACGTCTGTCGTTATGGAAAGAACCTGCCGAACAAACTTTTAGCACTTCTTACTGACCAATTATTTTCAAACTCGGCACTTGGGTCAAGACCCAATAACAATGTAATCTGACATTAAAGTTTACATAGTTTGATGCCTGAGTAAATTTTTATGAATTAATTAATATGTACTAAAAAAGTTGGGGGACCATTTTCATTTTCATTTGGTACAAAATAGTCATGCGACTCTTTTGTATTAAAAAAGAAATGCATAAAAAACGTTTTCAGAACAAACTTTTATATGTAATTATTAAAACGGATACAAGATTTTCTTTAATTATATTGTAATAAACTACTTTTTAAATAATGATTTTATTAATTTTAAATAAATATTTTGCCTCACTATCATCAGCCTTTTATGGAAAAAATACTAATCGCCCCACTTCCGGTGTCCGGCTGGAGCAAGTCCCTGGCCGTGATTCTACACATCTTCAACTCTGGATGTTGGTCGCTGGCCACAACTTTTGTGTTGTGTGCGGTCCATTTAATTACCGCACATTTTAAACGTATCACTAAAGTTCTAGAAACTCACGTAAGTTGATGGTCCATTTAATTACCGCACATTTTAAACTTCTCACAAAAGTTCTACAAACACATGTACGTAAGTAGTTCATTTAATTAGTACACATTTTAAACTTATCACAAAAGTACGACAATCGCTTTACCAATCCATATATTATCACATATTTTAATATTTTAATATTCAATGAATTATTTTTAAAAACTTGTAAGCTGCTAACCATTTTTTCCTTTTCCACAACCAACAGCACTTCAAATTATTAGGTGCAAGACCAAGCAGAAATGGGAGTTATCGACATGTTTCAAAAAAAAAAAAATTAGAAAAAAAAACAACTTCATAATTGCGCTATTTAAAAGGAAAATCACATAATTATCTCACATTTGAACATTAGCTATTAATGATACTTTATAAATAGCTCCTACCAGTGATTTTAAAATAAATCATTCAATATCATGAATACATTACCACCCCTTGTTACACAGATAGAAAAAGCTGCCTCTAATATCCCGACAAAGCTGAAAGAAATACGAACGTGCCACTTAAGATTGTGCCAACTGCTAGCGACTTTAGACAGATTTGTGAGGTATTTAGTGGCCATCAATTATCTGGCTACAATCATCGGCTGCTGCTTCCTCCTGTACATGCTGATTTTCTCCAAGATGGAAGACTTGTTTATAGGAATTGTCTTTTTTTGGCTGTCGTTTACTTGTCTCATAGCATTGACGCTGTCTATTGGTCTGTCACGGGTACACGAGGCTGTGAGTGATTTACATTTTATATTTTTTCTTTATCAGTATAATAATAATTATTATTATTATAATTAAATTTTTTATCAGAATTATAATAATCAGAAAAATAATATTAAAATAATAATAATAATAGGCCTAATAATAATAATAATAATAATAATAATAATAATAATAATAATAATAATAATAATAATAATAATAATAAAATGATAGAAAAGACAAAAATAATAATAAAAACAATAAAAACAATAAAAATAATAAATATAATAATGATAATAGTAATAGTAATTGTAATAATATTAATCATAATAAAAATAAGGTAATGATTATTATTATCATTATCATTATTATTATTAGTAGTAGTAGTAGTATTAGTAGTATTAGTAGTATTGTTATTTTTCTTGTAATTTGTGTTATTATTATTATTTATATTGGTTTTTTAGTATAATAATATTCGTACTTTTGCTACTTATAATTAGATCACCACTTCAGTTTATTTTTACTCTTAGCAACACATCCAATCAAAATAATTTAAATCAATATAAAAATAATTATGCATGCTCAAAATCATTTATTTTATTTAAGGCTCATCAGCCACTAGAAGCCTTATTCACTATCCAGACATCTGATTATGCTGATACGTCTCAGGCGATACAGGTTAGTAGAGAACTCTCGCACATCCATAAAGAAACATACAAAGGCTTACACGTAGGTAGAGATACCGACTTAAAGGTAGAGATACAGACTTACAGATAGAGTCTCAGACTTACAAGTACAAACACATCATTACACGTCGAGCAACAGACGTACATGAAGATAAAGATACAGAGACAATCAATTCAAACAATGCAAAAAAAAAATTCATAAAAAACGTTTTAATAACAAGCTTTTATGTAATGATGCACTAAAAAGTAGAAAATAAATTATAGACTACTATTTAAATAACTATAAAGAAAAGCGTGGGTCACTTTAGTATCTATTGGATACCTTTACTAATGTTAAGGAAGACACCCACGCTTTTCTTTATAGTTATTTAAATAGTAGTCTATAATTTATTTTCTACTTTTTAGTGCATCATTACATTAAAGCTTGTTATTAAAACGTTTCTTATGAATTTTTTTCTCAGTACTTTACATTTTTTATTTACAATAGAGTTACATGACTAAAAACCATTGCGCGCCTACTGAACATCACGTTCAGTAGGCGCGCAATGGTTTTTGAACGCAGCCATTACGTGATGGCGCAGCTATTGAAGGTGATGACGCGTGTGGTGTGGTTGGCTAGACATGCCTACTAATTCGGTCCAAATTTTTATTAATTCATAAAAAAATTAATTAGGCATCCAATTAAGTCACATTTAGTTTCAGATTGCATTGTCTTCATGTCTTGACCCACGTGCTAACTTTGAATCGTATCGGTCAAGTAGAACTGTCCGAATTTTCACTCCTGCGTTTCCGTCTAGACAGACAGACAGACAGAGGAAGTGAGTTAAATAAAAGCTTGTAATAAAAAGACGATACAATAAATAGCCTCAACCTAAGATCACGACTGCTAATTCCACCACAACCTTTGCTTCTAATGATCACCTTACACAAATGCAAATGAAAGGTTTCCTTTTTCTTGCAGTTTAGTACTGAACATGTAATTTGTAATTGTACTTTTTATTAAATAAAGGGGAATTTGATCAAACAAAAAGTTGATAACGGCAATTCCTATCTTTGTATTTTTTTTTACACACTAAGCATAACCTGTTTACTCTTATACTTTACATGGTCAGATTTGTATTTTAATGACAAAGTGAAGAAATTATTCTATGGTACACAATAAAGAAAACATTTTTTTCTGGAATTCTAGCTGCAGCTGTTCCTAACAAAGTTGACTGGCACGTCTATAGGGGCTACAGTTCTTGACCTGTTTACAGTCACCAAAGAAGCGCTGCTTACAGTAAGTGATGTCTCCTTTGCCATTACCACAACACTCTTTTATCAACAACTAGCGTACCCGTCCCTCGCGTTGCTGCAGCTCACGCAATACTTAAAGAACATTTTATCAATACGTTAATAATGTATTTTTATTGCTTGCCATATTTTTTTGAAGATTTATTAAAATTTTGTATGATTGCATAGACTTTTCAAGCCTATTGAACTAACGCTTAGACCTTTGTAACCAAAAATTCAAATACCATTACATATCCTGATATTTTTTTCGTTAATTTTATTTTCAGATCGCAGGAGCTTACATCACGTACTTTCTCCTACTGATACAATTTAAGCCATGAGTACTTAGACAAATTTATGATTTAAAACAAAAAATACACAAGTAATTTTAATGCATAATATAGTTTAGCCAATACAAAATATATGTTCAGCAATAATTTTGCTAGAATAATCTAGCTACATAATAAAATAAGTTAAAATTTTAAAATGGATTTCCTTACTTACAGTGTTTGAATATGATTGCCATTTTTACAGTTATTTAAATGAGTTTTTTTATTGCAGTTTATGTTTAATACATTTCTCGTTCCCTACGGTAAAACGTTTTAGGCGCTTTATACGACCGTGGATTGATGACTAAAAACTGACCGCGAGTGAAATCCTCCTAATTCAGCAATATATTGAAAAATTCCTCACGTCAATACTCCCGGCTAATTCATGAGGTCGTAGAACGACACCGCTGACAACTAAACAATTATGGCGTTTATTTGGGGAAAAACAAAAGGTTAAGAGTCACCTCATAATACTTTATTCTGGGAATTTGCATAGTAGTCTTACGCTAAGAAAGGCAGCTTCCCCCCCCCCCCCCCCTCATTTTTTAAAAAAACCCACATCCACCTTGTCCCACCAAAGTGTATTTAATCCGCTAGGTCAGGGGTCTCCAAACTATGGCCCGCGGGCCGGATGCTGCCCGCGAGGTCCTCTCACCCGGCCCGCGGAGATCTTTTTGTTCACGGAAAAAAATGTTTATTAGAGGTGGCTGAGTAACTTTGCCCAAAAAATTTATACCAATTTGAATATGTAGCTTTGGGTGCTAATACCATTGCCCTCCGTATTGCAGACATTGATAAACACATTGTGACTCAAATAGTCAAAACTGCTAAGAAGTGTCGCAATTTTTCAATTGCAATGAATGGGTCGCTGGACAGCTGTTCCATGTTTTTGGAACAAGTACAGGGCAACAACTTGACGCACTTTCAGCAGTGCAAGGTCTTTATGACTGAAGCAACAGCTGAGTTCCCCACATCATTTGCATGCGAGATCGTCAAGTACCTCCAGCTGCAGTTTCAGTAGCGGTTTTTTGACTAGGATTCCAAGGCAGACGAAGTGAGACTGTTTCAAACCCCAATTGAAGCAAATGTGGCCAGTTGCCCAGACGAACTGCAGCTGGAGGTCATTGAATTGTAAGCGAATGACTTCCTTAGAGACAAGTTACAAAAATGGCGGGTGGGTTTTTGTGTTTGCCCAAGCAGAACATACTTCGACCTCGAGTGTGTTGTTGGCCCCCGACAGAGTTTCTTTCAGACTTTTTCTCCTGGAGGGGGGCATTTAAAATGTATATATATTTCTATATAAATTATATTTCGTTGGGGGTGTGGGGGGGGGGCGTGCGGGGAACTGCGACACCTTAAAGAGATGCATGGAAGAAACTCTGGCCCCCGAACTGATATTTGATAGTTAATGCGGCCCTCGGGCTGAAAAGTTTGGAGACCCCTGAGCTAGGTGATCAACATCACATAAAAAAGCGAATAAAACGAATGAATTACTATTTTTAATTGAAACTGTTCGCGTTTAATTAGAAATTGTGTTAAGTTTAGAAGTGATAAGTATTAGTATAAGGGTTATGTATAAGGTAACATTTTAAGTATAACTTTTTACCTAGTATATATATGTATATATATATATATATAAATATATATATATATATATATATATATATATATATATATATATATATATATATATATATATATATATATATATATATATATATATATATATATATATATATATATATATACATATATATATAAATATATATATATATATATATATATATATATATATATATATATATATGTATTCTTATATAAGACTAAAAGTTTCACTGAAATATTGTAGTTTGTAGACTGAACACTATTCCAGCCCAGCATCAGATCAATAAATTCCAGCCCCATAAAACAAACATACACATAGCGTGTATGTTAGGCTGATTTGATAGCATCCATCAACAAGCAAATATTACAATACTTTTCAATACTGTCAATGGAAGGTCAGTAGCCCTGGTTGAAAATTTTGATGAACACTTTCACTTTTGGATTTATAACGGAGATATGAGTCAAATAAAAAAAAAGTAAAATGAAGGAATAATTTTTTTAAAGACAAAATAGCAGACAAAGCTCACGCAAAGCGAGAATACACATTTTAATTATATCGAGAGGTTTTATTGATTGGATATGATTCAACAAAGGAACGAATTCGTATGTAACTGTTATTCAAATGTTTCACTGAAGTCGAATCTTGACTCAATACAAGGTAGTGGTTTACTTCGATAATCGTCAAAAGTAATTAAACGGACAGGTTGAGTGATAGAGTACTCGTTAGCTTTTTAGAATACTCAGGTTTTAAAATTAAGTTAGGTTTAAAACTCGATTTTAAATTACACATATCTGTGATGCGTACGTGACCTTAGTATAGCAACATTTAAACCAGTAGGCAAAAAGTAATTCCTTTAGCCTATATAGAGAGACGACAAGAACTGATAAATTGTATCTTCCCTAAGAACCGTCTAGTGTTTCTTGTTACTTTACTACCTATATCTAAACTGATATATTTAAAAGCGGCCGTGCCACACATCATTTAGGTAAATAATCACCAACACGACTTGATACACATCACACCCAAGCCCACCCAGCTACACACCGCTACACCCCCTACACCCCGCTACACCCTATAAATCTTATAACCGCCACTGATCGTCAATCAAACTTGTAGAATTCCTGGTCTATCTGTTCTGCTCTAATAAACTCGACACACCTTACGTACCCACATCGGTTAAGTAACACCTGCGTTTGCTAATCTACGATCACCTCATTCAAAAGGTGATCTAAGACTGGCGTTAGACTGTTTATAATGCGGCAGTCTGTCTGGGTGGAACTGTTTCACACGGCTGTACCAAGCTCTAGTGTTGATAGACTAACCGACAAACTCTAGTGGTTGTACTAAAGTACCCGTAAGGTCTTACAGTGCTGGTGGGCACAGCGTCAACAAAATAACCTAGAATGTCAACATGACGAAGCAGAACAGACCGTATCACGCTCCCTAATCAAGGTGAATTGATTAATCCAATCATTCGATTCGATTTATTGGAAGGATTTCAGTGATAGCGATTTCATTTTGTTATTTTATGATTATAACTTTTACCAAGGAACAAGTGTAGTATAATAAGTGTTTCATTATAACAAGAAAATGGACAAGGCTTCAAATCGGATGTATGTGCATTAATTATTTACTTGCTTACCAGAATCTTTAAGCCTCTTACCAGTAACATATTGTATTTATATCTACTTAGTTTCATCTTAGTGTTGGTGATAATCAGCTTGGCAAAAAACAAAAGAACATGATGAAGAGAGCAAAGGTTAAATCTCAACCGAAACCTGACGTAACCATTTCTAACGACTACAGCGTGACGCGACTTCCGGTGTGCTGTAACGTCAGGAAGTCTCTGGCACCGGTGATATTCTTCATGAAACTGCTGGGCCTGTACCACGACTGGGAGGGCTACTGCCCAAACACCGTGGTGCCTCAGTCTGACGAGGAAAATGTTCAAACCCCACACCACAACACCACCATCGATCCACTCAACCACACAGCCTCCAAGTTTTCATCAACATCAAAACGGGAAGTACAAAGGCACTGGACGCGAATATTATCCAAATATTATTGTATTTTTGTCATCATTTTACTGACACTAAACGCAGGCAGATTTTTATGTTTTTTCATAAAATCTAAGACAGAAGGTCTAATCTTCAATGTGGTAATGATCAACTGGTACATCCAAAACCTCGCCTGTGCTCTCTGCCTTCTTATGGCTTGTTGGAAGAAAAGTCTTCTCAGGTTAGTTTACTATATTTTTTTTCGTAAGGCACATTGCGGTGAAAATTTCTTAGAATATGCTTTATGATAATATATGATATAAAATTAGCAAATGGTCTATGAGAAATTAGACGTAGGTCAGAATACACATTGTAAAACACTAATTTTACGCACTATTATGAACACTTTAAATGGAAGGGAATCGCGTAGAAAAGAAAAGAATTGAATATCAAAAATGATGTACAAATATCAAATTATTATGCTATTTATTTATTTATTTGTTTGAGATACTGGAAATCATTTTACATTTGACAAATTCAAGATAATGTAATCTTATACCTTTGTATAAATACAAATATTACCCCCCTACCAAAAAATAACTGAATACAAAAGATAGGTATTTAAAAGTTGCAGTTAAAAAGTAGGTCATAGTTTAAGTTCAGTGCATTGAAAATATTTAGAATGTGATCTTCTATGTTAGTGGGCGTGGCGGGAGGCAGTTGATGATATATATGAATGTGAAAACTGTTGGGGACAGCTGGGTATTTGGGTAGTCCATTGCAAGGTCCAAAATTTAGTCCTAAAACACGTAGAATCCTCGCAGGCAAATGTCCCCGTCCCCCCTCCCCCACAACAACTTCAGGTTTACAATGTACAGGGCGTAGAGGATACAAGTCTGGAGGGAACCCACACGTTTAACAGCTGGAAACATGGGTGAGGTAAATTCTCGCTTCTTAATAAGACTGTTCTGTGTGCTTGACTCAAGGGTACAGCATTAGCTGCAAATGAAAGAGTGGTGAAACAGGGTGGCTGTAAGGACAAACAACATTAATGCTGGTTTCATTATCGAGATTAGCTTGACTTAAAATCTGTTGATAAATGCATTCAACAAATAATGTTGCTGGAAATAGACAATCAATGTGTATAGCTTTTATATTTGTCTACGTATATAATTTATGACGTCTAGTTTACCTTATAAAAAAAGTTTAAAGACACAACAAATGTAATACTAAGATATTCTGACATACACGGACCAATAGTGTGCATATCGTTTTATTTTAATTAAGTTAAAGATATCTTGTTTTTGTAATGTTAAAGAAATAAAATGATTTTTTCTTAATAAACAACCGGCAACTGTTTTATCTAACAGGGCGTTCTACAAACAATGGAAGGATTTGTTTAACGACCCAATCACACGAGACCTGGGGTTAGAGGTCACCAACTGCCGGACTGCCATCGTTGTCATGACAACTATAGGTCTGCTCTTCATGGTGGTCAACAACTGTGGCGTCTTCATCACATTTTTTAACACAGACTTGTCTATTCAGGTAGATATTATGCTATGTAGTAAAACACACTTCTACGCACCCAACACCAGACCTTACCCAAAAACAATAACAAACTGACCGACATTGTAATACCACACACACCACAACCCACACAAAACGAACCTCAAAGCACAACCAAAAACATCACCAATCATCACCCAATCAAACTCTACATCCCAAGCACCACAACAGTCCCCATACGCCACCACCTCCTCCCGTCTTATTCCGTCCTACCCTACCTCACACCACACCCAAAGCAATAAACTATGCAAATATAAATTACTGCTGTACAGTATTGATAAGGTTAAAGTAACAAAGATAATTATATAGAGTAGGGTTGTGTAGCGAAGAGTAAGGTAAAGTTGGGCAAAGTAGGGTAAATAGGTAGACTAGGAAACATAACAATGTTTGTTGGATAAAGCTTAACGGGATAGTTGAAGTAACGGAAGAGAAAGGTAGTATGTAGTAGAATAAAAAAAACTGCATAATCGGGTGGAGTAGAGTAGGGTAGATTAAGGTGAGGTGGAGTATAAAAGGGTATCGTACGGTAGGGTTAATGTTAGAAATATATACTCTACAAACTAACTGTTCAGGTCTACCTTTAGCAAAACATTACCTTGACTCCTACCTGAAAGTTACTTGGCCGTATTGCATATCTAGTGTCTTAGCTCTATGTCTATCATCGGTCAAGGCTTATTTGTTGTACATATTTGTTTCTAATGACTAAACCAATAGCTCGCTATACGAAACTAAGTTTTCTGTAAATTTGCTTAATCAATATAATTTGTATTTAATTAATGCAACCAGCCAGTTATTGAGAACATTCTGATCGCCCCACTTCCGGTGTCCGGCTGGAGCAAGTTCCTGGCCGTGATTCTACACATCTTCAACTCTGGATGTTGGTCGCTGGCCACAACTTTTGTGTTGTGTGCGGTCCATTTAATTACCGCACACTTTAAACTTATTACAAAACTTCTAGAAACTCACGTAAGTTAATGGACCATTTCATTATTGCACATTTTAAACTTCACACAAAAGCTCTACAATCTCAGGTAAGTTTGGACAATTTAGGTACCGCATTTTTAACTTCTTACAAATGAGCTATAAATACGTGGAAGTTGGTGGTCATTTTAGTTACTGTACATTATCAAAATTTCAAAAAAATTAGAAAATAAAATTATATGTTTTTTAATTCTTATTTGAGTAGTAGTCATTAAACACTTTACAAAAAAAAAACACTACATAATCGTTTTATTAAAAATAGCAATCATGTAGTTAGCACATGTTTGAAATTTAGAGCACTAGTTATTTACTATAATTTATGCATTGCCTCAGCCTAGTATAACATATTTTTGTATTAAACTTTATCAATAAATTATAACACATACTTATGCAGATAAAAGCAGCTGCTACTACTATCCCGCTAAAACTGAAAGAAATACGAACATGCCACTTAAGATTGTGCCAACTTTTAGAAACTTTAAACAGATTTATGCAATATTTTGTGACCATCACTTACCTGGCCACCATCATCGGCTGCTGCTTCCTCCTGTACATGCTGATCTACTCCAAGCTGGAGGTCTTGTTTATAGCGATGGTCGTCTTCTGGCTGACCTTTAATGCTCTCATAGCGTTAACGCTGTCTATTGGTCTGTCGCAGGTTCACGAGGCTGTGAGTGTCTTGATATTTCCTACCAGTATCATTACTATTATTATCATTATAAATATCATTATTTTATTACCTATCTACTGGTGTTATTCTTTTATATTACCAAGATTGTTATGTTATAATGCTTACTACAGACACAAAATAATAAGATCAACACTTGAAATTTTTGGACTCTTTAATTATCAGTTTTAGCTGCAAAATAAAAAGTTAACAATTATTTTAAGGAGTGTGGTTTTTACAACTGTTATTTTTAATTTGTATTTAAACGTGATTAATGTTACTAACTCAGACGTATTTATTTTCTTAAACATGTTTAAGGCCCACCAGCCATTAGAAGCATTGTTCACCATTGAGACATCGGATAAGGCCGACACATCGCAGGCGATACAGGTTAGTAGAGATCTCTAGCACAGTCATACAGGTACAAACATAGCCTTACATATAAGTAGAGGTATACTAACAGGTAGAAACACAGGCTTAAAGGTATAGCTACAGCCACAGGAATATAGTTATAAATATGCATACTGGCACATGTATATATTTATAGTACAGCTGCATGTATACAGTTATGTGTATAGTTACAGCCATAGGTATACAGTTATATATATATATATATATATATATATATATATATATATATATATATATATATATATATATATATATATATATATATATATATGTATATCTATATCTATACCTATATATATATATATATATATATATATATATATATATATATATATATATATATATATATATATATATATATATATATTTATATATATATATATATATATATATATATATATAGCCACAGCGCTAATATAGAGCAACGGCCTCCCATATGCGCAAAGACACATTTATATAATATAAATACAGCTAAAACTATACATGAATACACCCGACAGCATATTGTCCAAGCTAAAGCCACACATGTAGATATCCTAACACAATCATACACGTGAATGTTGAAAAGCTCACCACAACCAATAAAAAACAAGTGAATGAAAGCTGAGAGATATTACACAGCACATTATATCACTGTTTTATACAACGAACGTTTAATTAAACATAATTCCACAATGACTTAGAATGTTTGTTTTTAAAAAAAATTGAAATTACATTGTGCTTATTTAATTCTAGGAATAATTAATTTATAATGAGTCAATTAATAATTTAAACACTATTCATTGTACTGTAGGCTTGTACATTGTGTATATGTTGTATATATATATATATATATATATATATATATATATATATATATATATATATATATATATGCCTATATAGGCCTAAACAAATCAATCTACCCCTATACTCTAGCTGCAGCTGTTCCTATCAAAGCTGACTGGCACGTCTATAGGGGCTACAGTTCTTGATTTGTTTACAATCACCAAGGAGGCGCTGCTTACAGTAAGTGATGTCTCTTTTCCGAACAATTTGTTATTTTATTTTATATTTTTAGGAATTCTCTTGATATTTGAAGTTTGTTTAGTTGATTGAAATCACTAAAAATAATAAACGTGGATATGATTTATATTGTAATTAATTAAAAACATGTTTTTGTTTCTCATTTACTACTCGGCCTAAATCTACATCATAGGAATTTTTTACTACTACTTTGGAGATTAATTTCCGGTTAATCTCATTAAATTAAAAGTTAGCACTGTTTCTGCCTAAATTAAATCACCTTTTCATATCCTGTTTTTTGTATTCTAAGTTTTTTTTTGTCTTTTCAGATCGCAGGGGCCTACATCACGTATTTTCTACTTTTGATACAATTCAACCCGTGAGCATCGTAGCACAGACTACGATTTATAACCACTAGACTCTACATACCATTTGATTCTGTTATGATCACATCTTTTAATAATACTGTTTTTTTTTTATTTTGACTCGAATTATTTGCCAAATAAATTTCCAACCATCATGCAGGCAAAACTTTAATTTTGTTTATTTATTCAGTTACAGTGAATCAAATTAAAAATTTAAATTCATTTTTCGATATTCTCGGTGTTTGAAAATAAGTGTAGTTTTACTGTAATTTAGAGGGAATATATTATAATAATTAATATTAGTTTAGTATATTTCTCATTCCCTTCAATATTTTATCCCTATACCAAGCCAAATGATTTCACTAGCATCCATACACCTTTTCTTTTACGATCGCGAGATACATTTACGTGACCTTAAAATAAAAGCATACATACAGGTGCTGTTAACAATAAACGAAAACAGCCAATCGTTTAACATACGACATGTTTAAACCATGTAACTTACCCAATCAACTACAAGCAACAGTAGAGTAATTCAAAAATAACACGACAGCTACGTAAGTTAATAATCTTATACAGTTTTATAGCAATGTAGACATTGCGTATGATTTCACTGTCAAAGGTAGACAAATGTGAGTAATATATTCAGTGGAGTATACTGCACAGTCTTTTTTAAAAAAAATATATTATGTTTAAATTTTTATTTCATTAGCAATGTTTGTTTTATCTAAGTGCAAATAAATCAACCTATTGGCAGGACTAAACGCACAAACAGATTTTCTAATTACGAATAATTAGAATCACCTATTATGTTCCAATTTCTTATAATTACAACTAAATCTATAATATATCGACGAAAATACCTAGTATCTAATTTTTTTTTCAGTCATTTATGTGGATTTAATGCCTTATAGCTTTTACTTTAATGTTTACATACCGACACTGTATACACAAATAATTTACTCTGCTAATTTCAAATTCGTTTACCTAAATACAGACCGTCTATTTATCAATTTTATTGATTAGTGTACAACTAAAGTTTAATGGGTCGTCGGGTTCATTCCAATTATTGCCGAGATTCTGTTTACAAAAACCAAGATTTTCTCCAGTTTGATTTACTCCCCTTTACAATAACAATTTTTTAAATAATTTGTTATTGAATCTTTCTTGGTAAATTTATATTTACATTATCACTGGGACTCTATAATTATAAATTCTGGTATAATAAGACAAGTTATAAAACTACTAATTACCGTAGTTGTTTTTATTTCACCCAATCGGTTTTCTTCAAATGGCGTTCATCTTGACACTTTCGATTCAAATTATAGTTGCATGTGTTATTGAGTGTAGAGTACCACACTGTATGGTTGTCATTGTTTATATAACTATGTACGCGAGCGATACAATCTACAAGCACTGAAATATGGTAAACTGTTAGTAAAATAAAAAAATTAATCACGTGACTTTTGTAGAATGGGTCAGTCTGATGACGTCAAAAGTGAGCAGGACTGGGTCCTGGAGACCAAGACCTGGTACATCTCTGACGTCACGCTCAAATACCTTGACCTCATCCTGACGGTCACCGTCCACGGGCTGATATCCGTCCTGGGGGTCGCGTCCAACGCCGTCAACATGAAGATCTTTGCCCAGCTTGGCCTGAGGGACAGCATGAGTGTCGGGCTGTTCGTGCTGTCCTTCACCGACCTAGCCGTGACGGCCATGCAGGTAGCCAGCTGTTTCTCCTACCTGGTCGAGGTCGTCTATCCCACAAGCCCTATTGACCCCTGGTCGCTCGGCCACTTCGCCTTCAGCTGGGCCAGGTACATTTCGTTTCTCATATCCTGCTGGATCACCACCTTAATCACCACTGAAAGGTGTTTTTGTGTGGTGTTTCCGTTCAAGGTGAAACAAGTCTTCACCATACCGCGGTGTATTTTGGCGACGTTATTAATCTACGTCGTCCATATTGGTATCCATTTACCCATCTATGCGTATGCTCAAATGGCTTGGGTAGATGTGCCAGAGATATCTCCTTATGGGGATTTAATGAACACAAGTAGAGTCGTCTTCACAGTCACGTTCACAGAACTCTCCGCAACATGGGAGATAATCGCCGACATGGTCGCTGGAGTAACTCTGTCTGTCCTGTCCCAGGTTATCCTCATCTTCTGCACGCTCTACATGATCTACAGCTTGAAGAAATCTTCCCAGATCCGCAAGGGAGAGAAATCTTCAAGTCTCGGCAATGACGCAGACACAAGCGGAGACAACTTATCGCAAAGGGAGAGAAGGCTGGTCAAGGTGGTGCTGCTTCTGGCCCTTGTTCTGACGTCATGCAACGTCCCGCGGTTCATGGTGATCGCCATCCACCACCTGTTCCCAGGTATGAATATCGGCGCCTACCAGAACCTCAACACCATCCTCTGGGACATCTCCTACATAGCCGGTACCATCTACTGCTCCAGCACCATCTTCATCTACCTCAAGCTTAACACCAGCTACAGAAAGGTGTTCATTAATCTGTTTCAACCAGGTGTTTAACTCAACAACAGCTATAGAAAGGTGTTCATTAATCTGTTTCAACCAGGTGTTTAACTGAAACTCAAAATCCGCTACAGAAAAGTTTTATTAACCTGTTAGTGTTTGGTCAGGCGTTAAGCTCAACTCTATATACACAAAAATATGTAAAGTTTTTTAACTGACATTTTTGCAACATGGACTTAGCCATCAACATATTGCGCAGTATTTGAAAATAAACATATCCAATTTTTAAATATATGCTTCATTAAATTTTACCGGTTTGTACAGACGCATGAGTTCATCTCTTTGGCATACGGAGAATAATTAGGTCAGAACTATGTCCAGCTGCCTTAGATTCCCTAACCGGAGAGAGCTAAATACCAGAGTTGAGTTTTCTTTGTGGTGTCTTATAGACTCGAGCCCTGGATCAGGACGTAAGCCTTCCAGTAGAGTAAACCTTAGATCACGTATTATTGATTTTTGGTTTCTGTCAATCCAAAGAGAAGCTAGGGTAGGTGCGAGTGGGATTACCAATCAACTACGCGTAAAACTCCTTGGTAGAATATGAGAGTATTAACTACAACACCTATTTAATTAAAATAAACAATTTATTACTCTTATTGTTACCGCCTAGAATTTCCTTACCCAAAAGTCTTAAAGCAAATAAACTCCTCAGTATTTTTGTGATTACGTTTAGTGGTTGGTTGCCGAGACCGAGCTAAAGGAGGTTTTAATTGAAGAAATTGTGGGCCGCATGGACAATGTTGAGGAAAATACACTTAAACAACCTCTTCCTAACCGAACAAAGATAAAAAAAACGATAATTAAATGAAGAACCTAGCAAAGACCAACATTGCAATTTAAATGTATCTTATTGACATTAAACATGGGTATAGCATATTAGGTTGGTATAAGTCAAGGAATGTTTTTAAAAGGATCTTGATTTGCAATCTGAACACATTTAAGTAGTACTGCACCAATTGTGTTGCGATATCAGAAGCTTTATTGGCAACTATTTCATCAATACAAAACAATACACTATATCAGGAATCGAACTGCATCAGACTTCAAACTGTATCAGCAAGAGAAAGTATGTCACGTACGCTCCAACAATCTGTGGACGGAAACGCATATAAAGTAAAACATTTAAAGGCGAACTTCAAGTTTAACCAACCTGTCAAACAAAAATCCAAAACGAGAACTGACCGTGACAAGAGCTTGTTTGGTTATGACAAATATTCCCAGAACTGAGGCGCCAATCGTCGTGTCGGTCAACTTGGAGATAAACAGCTGCAGCTAGAATACAACATAAAATAAACAACTGCAGCTAGAATACAACATAAAATAAACAGCTCAGTTAGAATACGACATTAAATAAAACGGTGCTAGAATCGCACATCAAAATTTAAATCTGGCAAATATTCGTACTATGTTTCAAATTACAGTATTCCCTTGTGTAATATCCATCATCATTTAAAACGTTTACCCTTGCCTTTACACATACATGTACTGTCATGTACTGACCTGTATCGCCTGTGATGAACCAAGGTTTTCTGTTTCTCTAATTAGATGAAGTTTCGTCAACGGTGAGTGTGCCTAGAACACGACAAATATTGTGTTTATTATCCTACAGTAAAGACGCTTGTATTATCTTCAGGCCATATGCGCATGAACAAAAATCACAAAAATGGTTTTCTTGCACTTTTTTTATATTTTGTCCGTTTTTGTATTAAGAAAATAACAACTTAATGAGAAAAAAAGGTTTGTGTTTAAAATACTTTTTTTATGACCCAATAGATTAAAAAAATTAACGTTGTTTCTCCAAACTTACAAGCTCTCTACGATAAGTTTTATATCCAGCATAATATAGTATTTGGCATCACTGGAAAGCTGGATTTCTCATGTATGTGATAATCGTATTTTCAATTATCTCGAAAACACCCAAAGCTTACAATCGGCTTTACAAATAACACAAATATTGTATTTTCGTTTCCTACTTTCCGTTACTTTTGCTTTTTTTCTCAGTTCGCACTTTTTAACTATAAAGAACCAATAACATTTTATTTATTAAACAATGCCCACCATATTTTCCTTAATTGTTCCTCATGCAACAATAAAACTTTTGTCACGAGGAAATTTTGATGGTTTTCATAGAAAAAAGTTTATGGTAAATAATATTCAAATTTTGAAACTTTTGAATATAAACAGTCAATCGTGCTAATTGTTGAGCTAAAGTGTTATATAGAATAGGCTAGCATGTCTTAGAATCCCCAAACTCCTGATGTGCATTATAAAATCAGCACTAAAATTACCAGTGTTACCGATTGGTTAGTTATCTCCTAATGAAGCTACGAACAGCTAATGGACTTGATGAAGCCAATAGTCAGTTTACCAGAGTGTCTCACCTTATCACTAGTTACATTATCATGAGTTACCTTATGATATGTTACTTTAAGATGGAATAACTTATTTTAGATTACCTTATGATAATTAGTTTTGCGATAGAATACCTTATTTTAGATTACCCTATGATGGGTTGCCAATATGATAAGTAACCTTATGATAAGTTAACTTATGATAAGTAACCTTATGATGGAATACCTTAATTTAGATAACCTTATAATGAGTTACCTTATCATGAAGCCTGGAACAGCTGATGGACATGATGCAGCCAACACTAAGGCTAAAAATTAGCCACAGTATGTTGAGCACCAGAGTAATGAGGGGCACGGTGTACATAACCAGGTAGTACAGGGTCAGGCAACTCTCGCCTATGGTCACCACGTAGGCCAGGGCCAGGTAAATGTTGAGGAACTTGTTGTAGCTGGAGAAGACGTCACACAGCTTCATGTGGCAGACACGGATCATCTTCAGGTTGGTGGGGATTTTACCGTTGGCTTGTTTAATCTTTTCATACAGACATTTAAAAAACAGAGGGATTTTACCGTTGGCTTGTTTGATCTTTTCATACAGACATTTAAAATATAGAGGGATTTTACCGTTGGCTTGTTTGATCTTTCAATACAGACATTGAAAATATAGGGGGATTTTACCGTTGGCTTGTTTGATCTTTTCATACAGACATTTAAAATATAGGGGGATTTTACCGTTGGCTTGTTTGATCTTTTCATACAGACATTGAAAATATAGGGGGATTTTACCGTTGGCTTGTTTGATCTTTCAATACAGACATTGAAAATATAGGGGGATTTTACCGTTGGCTTGTTTGATCTTTAATGTAGAAAAATACACCAGTTGGTTTTAACAAATGGCTTGAGTCATATGTTAAAATAGACAGAAATAAACAAAGCGATTTTACTGTTATTTTGAGGAAATTCAAATATATACAAAAAAAAACAGGGATTTTATTATTGGCTTGAGTGATTTTAATTTATGCAACAAAATTAATAACAAAAAAACCTTTTGGTAACAAGCTTTATATAATTATGTACTAAAAGGAAGAAAATAAATGAGGTCCTTCAAATATGTAATAATTATTTAATATTTAAGTAAAAAAAAACTAACGTTTGTGTCGCTTATTTAATTATATTTAAGGTATTTAATACATATTATAGCGACCCACGCTGTTCTTTTCCTGTTGCCTGTTTGTAAAAAATGTACAGTTCTATTTAATCTTTAGACATTTATCTCTAATACAATCACGTGACAAATGATACGACCATCATAAGAACGGAACAAACTATATGACTAACTCAAGCACGGGAAAATTATATGACCAACACCATCACGAAACAAACAACCACAAACATGTGAAACATGTCACAAGGCTAAGACAATCACGTGACAAATATCACATGATCAACACTAGCGCGTTAAAAAAAATCTCACCTGCAGATGAAGCAGACGTGACAGACCACCAAACGTGTTTGAGATGTAACTGTTGACGTAGACGACGAAGATAAGGGAGACAATTTGAACCGCGAGATTCCAGGCATGCAGTACCACGGCCATCATGATATATACAGATCGTACAGGGAATGGGGAGATGACCGTCTGCTGCAATGGGCAGACATTCATTTTTGTTGTAATCAACATTGGGATACAAAGATAATTTGAAAACAGAGCTTTTTCCCGCATCTATTAGTGGGGGGAGACTTTACCGTCGCCCCCCCCCCATGAAAGTATACCCCCCCCCCCCCCCGAATAATGTTGACCGCCCCCCACCCGAAAATATCCAGCGCCCCCCTGGAGAAAATACACTGTTTGAAAATAATCTACTTCAACTGTATTTTATTGTGAAGTTCATGTGAGAAGTACACTTTAAAAATCTAGACAGCTCATTTTATTTTGTACTGCATTTTTGACTCAAAAACTGGGTGATTTTGATTCATCACATACCAGTACTGAAAAGAAACTTGATAATTGTATACATTTAGATTTTATCCTTTATTTAACCAGAATCTGTTTATAACCATTGTTCGATACCTTTATGGCCATATCGTTCAAAAACAAAGCTGACGTCACTCCACAGACCATAAACAGCAGGAGGATGGTGCATAGTACTGACATCAACGTCATCAGGACTCGACACGTCCCGGGTTTCAAACCCAGTTCTTGGGTCTCCGGGTCATTAAAGAAATCTCTCCATTTTTTATAGAACTTCCTGTGCAGAGGGATGTTCGAATGTATATATTTGTAATGCAAAGCTCAACGCATCAACCAGAGACATATCTAGGGTTTGGGGTTAGGAGGAGCGCCATATATATATAGTGATTTTACTATGCAATTAAAAATCTACCTAGACATTAAACAAACTAACATAAAAAATAGAATGGGAAGCTGAAAACATAACATTTTAGGGATAGTTGGGGCATTAATTTTAGTGTTTTTAACGGACCAACAATTTGAAAACTCCTAATAAAGTAGTTTTTAGATCTGCACTTTTATACTTTAATATGGTTATGGTAAATAAACTAAAATAGCAATAATGAGTTATTTTTTATGATGCTCGATATTTGCTAAAGTCAAAAATTCTAAATACGTGAACATTTAAATTAAAATATATTTATTGTGTTGTATGTATGAATGAATGTATGAATGAACTTACAACAGATGAATTAATATTTCTTTACAAACGAATCAACAGTTAAACAAGAAATGCCGAGTTTTGAATCTTCCGATGCATGATTACAACAGGCTTACCTTAACTGACCCTTGCTGCCACAAGCGTAGAACAGACACGTGACACAGGCCACGTTATGAAGGTACCAGACGAGAAACGCGATCTGCAGTGCCAGGAATTCTCTGTTTTTGACGATGGAATAAATCAGTCTGGCAACGTTGGCCAGCAGTAGCAGAAACACCACTACAACGTAGACACCATTGACCAAGAACAGACAACGCTTCTTACTGGGGCTTTGGTACTTGACTCTCCAGCTTGTTAGAACTCTCTTACCTGATTTAATACATGTGTCTACCTCAGAGTCCCTGTCTGAGACTGTTTTATCTTCCTCAGCATCAAAATACAAGCCCAGACATTTCATAATGATGATCAGCGCAGACAGTGACTTTCTTATGTCAGAAACATCTTTATCAGTTGACATCTTAAATGACACCTTTTCTGACATCGCCGATAATCAGTGCTGTAATGTTTTAAGTAACACAAAATAATTACATGTTAATTAATATATATTGTTACGTATCATACATAATAGATAGCTAAAAAAGATTCCGCAGTTTACACCGTGTTGATTCCAAGCAAATAAATTTTTTACCTCTATACAAACTTGTCAATTGCTTTAACACACACACAATCTGGTATGAAAATATTGTTTCTTTATCCAATAAATTGTTATTTCTATATCAAACTTCACATTTAAAGACGTTAAATGTAGATCCATTAATAGCAGGTGAAATTCAAAACCAGATCTAACTGGCACAGGACTGTAGCACTCAGTCGCCGTAGAGAGGCTTCGTCAATTCTAAATTTGTTTTTAAATGTATACACTTTTTTAAACCGGTGGGTGTCAAACGAAGCTAATGGACTTTTTTCATTATTTAACTAACATCATTATCCTTAAAACTATGCCAAATAATCCTACAATGTCTGCTCGTTTTTTTGGTTTGAACTGGCATCCATTAGCCGACTATGACATCACTTTGGTGTGTATTTATCTCCCATTTGGGTAGCTCTCACATATACCGCACCCATTCATTTATGTCCGCAATTAAATATTATCCAAATGCGTCATAAATTGACTCTGGTAGTAATGGATTCACTTTTTAAATCAATAACTTTATTTTTTTTTGTTGTTTTTTTTATCTAGATCAGGAGTTTATTCCTTTCTTAATATTCATTCTAGTGCTAACGAACTACGATATCCAAAATAAATGCGTGACAATTAAAACATTTTGACAATATGTATTTTATGACATGTCTATCTATATACTACTAAAACTCAAGTTTGTTTACATGTTTAAATATTTATTTGTTTGTTGTTTTTTTTATTGTCTGATTGACTATTGTAAATAGATCTACGCTATATGCAGAACTGTAAAATAGTATGTAGGTATAGAACAATTTTTGTTTTCAGACAGACTGTTAATCACAAATTTATTTAAAGACGTTAATTAATTTATTGTATTATTCATAGGTAGATTAACCACATTAATTTTAAAGTTTTAGAACAATGGTTTTCTTTGACTGAATAGTGACGTCACAAATTTTGTTTACTTTTTAGTACAATAACATGGCGGCTTCTATCGAAGAAGATTGTGTTCCCATTCCAAAGATTAACGCGTTCTAAAGCTAATTTTCTGTCGGCTATAACTTTAATAATACGTCCGTTTGCTGTATTCATTACGTTCCAACACTTAAAAGCAATTTTCAACTGTCTTTTTCATTTAGTTTTACAATAAATTTCTCTAGTTTTACAATCTGTCCAGGAAAGTTATTTATAGATCTAAAAATATCATGTGGATCTAGATCTAGAATCTAGGTCAAACCAAAGACTAATTAGATACATACCAAAGATTAATTAGATGAAAATACAATCCATTTTATAATCATAATACATTTTTTAGTCCTTAAATACTTGATATAAATCTTTGTGATTTATCTATCTAGATCTAGATCTATCTAGCTAGAATAGGTCTAATGATTAGATCTAGATTCTAGATCTAGAATTTCTAGATCTAGCAAGAGTTACGCAAATACTAGACTTAAGAAACGAGTCGTAGAATCTAGATAATTCTATCTGGATCTAGATAATTTCAGACCTTCATTATTTTATATAAATCTTTGTTTGGCTAATTTAAGATAAAATTTAATATGAAAGTTACTACTTCTAGACTTAGATCTAGATCTATGCGCGTAAATCAAGTTGCATAAGGAGACTCAAAGTATTAAAGTATAGTATAAAAATATATCTGTGACGTCGCGAGTTAAATAGCTAAGTTGTTGGTGTAATTGGCTTGCATGCGGGTGGCACAGGTTCTAGACCAATACATCAATGATATTTTTTTTTTTCAATTTTTTATTTATTTTTTTTTATGTGAATAACAGGGCAGGTGAAGTAGAGTTAATCTGTTTCTTTGTCCTAAGCATATGAAGGGATAGTGTGGTCAGAGACATGCTCGGCTGGAATCGTTTTTTTTTTTAAACGATAAAAACATGTAGTCTGAGACTTGGCGGGACACTGGGCAGGTGAAGTAAAGTTGAGTAGGTCGCCTGTGACGTCAGTATATGAAGGGATAGTCCGAAATCGGTGTTTTCGGTGTTATTAAAAGACTAGGCATGCTGCCCAGCTTCGCTTAGGCTTTCGAAAACATTGAGAATTTGAATGCTTAATTAATTCGCCCGAAGGTCGGTCTACGACCTCAAGAGTTATGAAGAGGTTCCTCCGTGGACATTTTTTTTCGATTTATAGCTCATATAAGGTACCGGTCAGTCGAGGTCAGTTTTGACCCCCCACATCGTAGACTTTTCGGCCAACCGGCCCCCGTGTTCTGTCGCACCAAGGCAAGATCATGCCAAATTTGAAGCGCCTGCGGCGCCGGGAAGTGCCCTATCGGACACCCGACAATCTAGATCTAGAGCTAGATTCCTAAAAGAATTTTTTTTTAAAGTTTAGCCCGAGCATAATAAAAAAGAATACATTAACCAAGCTGACTTGCTGTGTCTCGAACCCGCACCACCTGCGTGGTTTAATGTACACTAACATCTCCGCTATTTAGGCACCTTATAAAATACGGAGAATGAAACACGTATTTTAAAATCTTAACTTACGCGAATATGCCTATTCTTTCAAATTAATTTTTTATCCCAAATTAGCCAGTTCATAACAAAGATTTTGTATAAAATAAATAAGTCTTGAAATAGTTTAGTCCTAATATAGAAATTTATTTTTGGAATTGATTTTAGAGAAGTTAGAGTCTAAATCTAGATCTTAGCGTCTACGTCTAGATCTAGTTATTGCGTAGATTTAGATTTAGATTTAGTCTAGATCTAGAATCTCTAGATCTAGAATCCAAATAAATAAAATAAATTTTATGAGTTTAGGCCGGAAAAATTGTATTGTATACATTTCATAGTGTACGTAGATCTAAATCAAATTTGAATGAAATAGTTCATTTCTTTTAATTCAAAACACAGCAGATGACGTCATTAGTTAATGTATAAGCAATAGCGACGTCACGGTTTTATGCGTTCTTTTTCACATGTATTAATGCTTTTCCGGTTGCATAAATAATACTGTTTCTCTACATTCGAATACGCCTTTAATTTTTATTTTTCTTCTTTAAGTAAAATTGTGGTTATACATTTAAAACATCTAACATATTATTTTCAACAAAAGTCCGTAAAAAGTTCTCCATATATCGCTGCCGATTCTGACGTGATGTCCGGCGAAAATTTTTTGCGGACAGAGAAAGAGAGAGAGAGAGAGATGTGCGAACGTGGGGATTTATATATTAGGATAAAATCATCTTTTTGAATGTGGGGTCTGGTTTTTTGTTACGATAAGTAATACTGTAGTAGCGTAGCGAGGAGGGGGGGGGGCGGGGGCATATGTCCCCGGGCACCGACCTTAGGGGGCGCCAAAATGGGTTGGAAAAATAAATTGAAAGGTTGAGGGGGGTGCACATCGAAAGTTTGAGGTGGGGGGGGGGGGGGTGTGCAAATCAAAATCTTGTGAGGGGAGGTGCAAATCGAAAAGTTTGTCCCCGGGCGACGGGAAGGTTCGCTACGCCTCTGAGTGACAGACGTGATGTTTTTTATGGATGACCCCCGAAAACCACAGTCATCCAACGGATGACATGTAGTTTAGTATACTACTAAAAGTTTCTAATGCTTATAAGTTTTTAAAACGATTTTGTTTGTTTATCGCGTGATCAGTACATTTGCACTAAAAATGGGAAGGCCAACTTAAGAAGAGACAATGCAATGCACATATTAATAATAATAGCATTAATGACATATTCATTTGTAAAAACACACGTTTCATTATTCAAACGAAGAACTATGAGTACACTTTTGTCCCTCATTTGTGTAGTCATAAGGTTAAAAAGGTTGAAAAGTTAAAAGCGTTAAAATACATAATTATCTTACAGCTATAGCTTGAATGATAAATTTATTTATTTTTATTTTAGGTTCCATCAATTTCATTAAGATAAGCTTGACATATTTTCTAATTCGAGAGCATAAAGAATTTGAGCCGTCGGAGAAAGATTATATTATAGGCTAAATCAAAATTAATTTGTACAAAATACAAACAATCTATAATTGAGTGTTTTTAAGCCGTACATATTTTAAATACATTTTTGCTAACATTTTGAACTAAAAAATTTAATTTGACATTTTTGTCTTAGTGTTGAGACATGTTATATTCAATGTTTTCAAAGACTCTATTATCAGTATACGCCATTTAAAACGAAATATCTAGTCTTTTTTCATTGGCGACATTTTTAACGGTGGATGTTATTTTCCATATTATGGCGTTCTGTGATTGACCGTTAACTAATTATTAGCGATGTAGCTAAGCCTATTGTTTGACGATCGGTTAGTTAATACTACTTAATTAAAGGCGAGTTATTTTGTTCAGAAATACATGTTAACTTTGCAATAAGTTTTGTTTTAAGCAAGTAGATCTATATGTGGATATCACCAGATTGTATGTGGAAATATTTTTCACATTTAAACATGTATTGCATTAAATTAAACAACATGCATTGCATATTTTAAAAAAGAAAAGTGATAACGAAATGTATATATTTAAAGCATACTTTATTTTAACATTAAATAGCCAACTGGGTCAGTTAACTAAAAACCATGTAGGAAAAAAAGCGTATTTCATGTTCATCTAGAAACGACATCTGGGCTAAAAGATACATTTAAGTGATACTGCATCACTGTTCATCAGAAATTATAATATATCAGAACGGCGACTGCATCAGAAGTCTTAACATATCGACTGTTTCAGAAATTGTGCTGTATAGACAGATGACTGTCAGACTGCAAACTGTATCAGCAAGAGAAAGTACGTCAGATAAGCTCCAACTATCTGTGGAAGAGACATCTTTCAACTGTAGAAAAACGCTAGTAGTCGAAATTCAGTTGGATTTTATACGTTAGTTATCAATGCTTATATAAAATTTAAATCTTAAAGACAAATAAATCTTAATGCGTGTGACTTTAAGACTAATATAACCCAAAGTTTACGTTTTCAGGCCGAATTAACATAAATGTTACTGTGCGTAACACGCACGAAATTAAACAAAAACCTAAGTCAAAGTATTTTTTTAGATACAGATATACTCGAATGTTTTATCATACAGCAAATATAAGACATAACCCCAACAGTGTCCTTCAGATAACATGATGAAAGCCTTCTTTCTTCTGGAGAAGAAGAACTGACCGTGACAAGAGCTTGTTTGGTTATGACAAATATTCCCAGGACTGAGGCGCCAATCGTCGTGTCGGTCAACTTTGAGATAAACAGCTGCAGCTAGAATACGACATAAAATAAAAAGCTGCAGCTAGAATATCACATTTAAACTTTATTATTTAAAATATGTGTATGACTTGCAGGAGAAAAAAAAACTGGATCAGTATCGTACTAGTCTAACATTTTTTAAAAAAACCATTGTTAGTTACGGTATAATTTTTGTACCAACCTGTACAGCTTGGGGTGTACCAATCTCTTCTGTTTCCCTGATTAGATGGAGTTTAGTTAAAGGAGAATGTGCCTAGAATAGAAACAAAATATGCTCATGTGTGTAGCAACTTAAAATAAATTAAAAACAAAAAAGCTAATTGTTTTATCCATCATGAGTTATCTTATCTCGAAGTATTTAGCAGCTAATGGAATCATAAAAAAAACATAACTAAAATTATCGGAGTTTAAACTTATCATGAGTTACTTTATCAAGAATTACGTTACAGTGAAGAATAGAACAGTTGATAAGTCACCTAATCATCAGTTACATTATCATAAATTACCATATTATAAGTTACCTTATAATGTTACCTGATCATACGTTACGTTAAAGTTACCTTATCATAAGTTAAATTATCATAAGTTACATTATCAAGTTACTTTAACATGTTACCTTCTCATAAATTACCTTATCACAAATTACCTTATTATAAGTTACCTTATCGTGAAGCCTGGAACAGCTGATGGACATGATGCAGCCAACACTCAGGTTAAAGACCAGCCACAGTACATTGAGCACCAGCGTGATCAGGGGCACGGTGTACTTGGTGAGGTAGAACAGCGTCAGGCAACTCTCGCCTATGGTCACCACGTAGGCCAGGGCCAGGTAAATGTTGAGGAACTTGTTGTAGCTGGAGAAGACGTCACACAGCTTCATGTGGCAGACACGGATCATCTTCAGGTTGGTGGGGATTTTACCGTTGGATTGTTTGATCTTTTCATACAGACATTTAAAAAAACAGAGGGATTTTACCGTTGGCTTGTTTGATCTTTAATATAGAAAAATACACGAGTGGGATTTTACAAGTGGCTTGTTTGATCTTTTGATACAGACATTTAAAAAAACAGAGGGATTTTACCGCTGGCTTGTTTGATCTTTAATATAGAAAAATACACGAGTGGGATTTTACAAGTGGCTTGTTTGATCTTTTGATACAGACATTTAAAAAAACAGAGGAATTTTACCGTTGGCTTGTTTGACCTTTTAGCAAAAAACCAGGGATTTTTATGTTTGATCTTTGGATACATACATTGAAAAAGAGAGTTATTTTAACGTTGGCTTCTCTGATATATTATTACAGAAATTCAAGGACATTTGAATGTTAATACCTTGTGTTTAATGATTATTAATCATCCACGATGCATTTATTATTACATCTCAAATGATCGTTTGTTGTAAGGTAGTAAAATGTTGATTGTTAAATTGATATCACGTTCAGTTACTGACAATACTATCACCTGACCAACAACAACATGTCACCTGATAGCACAATCACGTGATAATCTCACCTGAAGATCCAGCGAAGATGACACGCCACCAAACGTGCTTGAGATGTAACTGTTGATGTAGACGACAAAGATGAGTGACGCGATTTGCACCGCAAGGTTCCAGGCATGCAACACCACGGCCAACACGATATACACTGGCTCCGATGGGAAGGGGGAGGTTACCGCCTGCTGGAATGGGGAGATATTTATTTTAATCCACATCGGTTGTGTTACATTTCCATTTCGCTGGTAATATGTAGGGCCTACAGACAACAAAACGAAGATAGTTTTCTCTACCCCGTGAAAGTACACGTTCAACCCAGTGCTGTATTTGTTTCAATTACATTACAAATTACAAACAGGTTTGAGTAAACTAGTGTTGTATCGTTTGTTTAAGATTAATCTGTGTATAGCCTTGTATGATACCTTAATCGCGCTATCGTGTAGCAACAGAGCTGACGTCACTCCGCAGACGTTGACCAGCAGAAGGATCGTGCACAGTGCAGACATCAACGTCATCAGCACACGACACGTCTCGGGTTTCAGACCCAGCTCTTGGGTCTCCGGGTCATTAAACACATCCCTCCATTGTTTATAGAACTGCCTGGGGAGGGGGATAGAAAGTTCGGTTCAATTTAATATACAAAGATCTTAATACTAGTTTCTTAATGTATATATTAAAACATGAACATATCATCACGTCAACACAAACACCAGCAGTTCTTCAGGAAAACACGTTTTAACAAAAAAGATGAAAATCATATTACGATAATGCCTTTATAAAATATCGTAATAACATAAATGTGTAAATACTTTAAGACAATATTTAATAAAATAGCTCAAACAATTTAAAAAAAAAACAACTGTGGCCAACGTAAAATTAAATTAAAAATTGAAATACTTAGCAGCTTAACATTTAAAATACTCGAAAATGTGTTGAAACACGTACATTTTAAATCAAATATATATTTTTTGTGTTTTCAAAATCTTCTAATCGCCTGAATATAGATCTAGATCAGTTATTTTAATTCTACAAGGTGCATTTACAGTATATATAAAACAGGATAAATGTTATTTTAGATAGTAAAAAGTAAAAGAAAACGCTTACCTTAATTGACCTTTACTACCGCAGGCATAGAACAGACAAATGACACAGGCAACGTTATGCAGGTACCAGCCGAGAAATGCGAACTGCAATGCCATGATTTCTCATTTCTGGACAATGGGATAAATCAGCCGGACACAATTGGCCAGCAGTAGCAAAAACACGGCGATCACGTAGACAACATTCACCAGAAACACACATCGTCTTTTGCTGACGTGTCGATGCTTAGCCCTCCAGCTCTTTGGGACTACCTGATCAGCTACTGCAACATTTACTAGTTTAGCGTCTTCTTGTAAGCCCGCATCACTTTCCTCCACATCGAAATAAAAGCCAAGACATTTCATGATGGTAATCAGCACAGACAGTGACTTTCTTATATCAGAAACATAGTTGATAGCTGACATCTTGTATGATACTTTACCTAACATTGTTGGTGCTCAATGTTGTACTGTTATCAGTAAAACTTATTAAATGAAAATATGTAATAGGCTACTTATCAAACCAACATACTTGGACCAGACGTAACATTTCAGTCTATCCCACTGTTGATTCAAGAACTTATTAGAAATCAACCTGCTGTAGAATTTGTCGTTAGTTTTAATACACAAGTTGATTATGTGAAAATATTGGACCTTCATCCACCAAACTGATAATACTGATATTCCTAAGCTACACATTAACAAGTGTTATATGTAGACCACTTAAAGACAGGTGACATTTAAAACCATATCAAACAGGTATTTTACGGTAAAAACTGATTGATTTGGAAAGATTTCGAAAATTTTTAATTTGCTTAATATTTTCATTTTTTTAGAAGCTGGTGCGTGTCAAACAAATCTAATGGACTTACCCTTTATGACTTAACAAATCGATCAATCTCTGAAAAGTTGCCAAAAAAAATACTAAACCTGGGCTCGTCAAAAGCTTGATGTGACATCCATTAGCATCGTAGCTATGACAACACTTTGTTGTGTACATATCCCCCGTTGGTTTGCTCTCACATGCCCTACATCCAATCTCTCATCCGTCTGTTGTTAAAAATGTTACCAAACACATCACAGCTGCCAACATAATGAAACTCTCCCAACAATACATGCAATTTTTACATTCAGATTTTTTTTTTAAACTTCATCCGGACTTTTAAAGCAGACCATCAGAGAAATAAAACACGTTTTCGAATACAATTGAGAAACTATTTTAACATTTTTTAAATGTGTTTATTTTAATATTTTTGCTGCAAAATTTGAGAGTATTATTTTTAAAAAGTGGACTGTTAAATTAAAGGTAACTCTACAATTAGGTTTTACATATTTACCTATGATATAAAATGTAATTAAGACTGTTCTGTATTGTAGAAACTTATAGAGATAACTCATTTTGGCTAGAAATTTTAAAATTCAAATTTTATACTGCGTTATTAACAGAAAATACGTCAAGAAAGCGCCGACAATCTGTTGTGAAAAAAATTAAAGAAGCAATCAAATAGTTATAGTTTGAAACTATAATGTACAATAGGACACAACAACAACAATCAAGCAATAAGCTTTTTTATTAATTAAACAAAAAGGGAAATAGATGGCTAAGATGCATTTAAAATAACTTGTATAATGGTTGTTATGTGTAGTTCATAAATTATTAAGTTGACAGTCGAGTAAATTGAGTCATATCTGTTATTTCTCTTGTATCATTACTGATTTTAGTAATCTTTTACTTGGATTTTAATATCTGAATAGATTAAGACAATATATTCTTGCATTGTCAACGAAGACGCACGTATCTGGAAATTCTAGCGTTCAAAGTTGGTCAAAATTGAGTTAGAATCAAGCTTTGCTATAAACCCAGATACTTGCAACAAAAAAGAACAAACATCAGACGTTGTAAACTATATAAAAGTGTATAAGAAACCTACTAGAAATGACCAGTGCGAACCAAATAAGCAAGTTGACTGTGAACAAACTTTGACACCATCAAACTCACCGAAAGCAAGGTCTCCTTAGTTACCACAAACATTCCCAGCACAGTCGCTCCAATCTTTGTGTCCGTAAGCTTTGAGAGAAACAGTTGCAACTGGAAATTACACAAAAATATCCCAATGATCGATTATTCTATTGTGTCATGTTGCATTGGATTAAACAAATCCCCGATGAAAGCAATAGATGACCTACAAACAAAAGCTTAAGCGTCACCTGTATAACTTGGCAGCAGTTTTGTATCTCAGCTTCTTGAATTTTGTACAATTTCTCTAGTGGGGCATGCGCCTGGGAGATATTAAAGCTTCTATATCTAACGTATATAAATGTATATAGCTATATCTTAATGTACACACACACACACACACACACACATATATATATATATATATATATATATATATATATATATATATATATATATATATATATATATATATATATATATATATAGCCGTCCCGGCCAGGCCTTGCACTGGCCTCTATGAAAAACTTATCTGTAAAGGACCATGACTTGTGTGTTTAGTAATCAGCATATACCCGGCATTGCCCGGGTTAAGGAAATACATTACTTTTCGAGTTATATATGTTACGGTCAAAGCCCGAAGTGCGGCCAATGCTAGGATTGGCCGGCCAATCCGCGCATTGGCCGACTCTCTTGGCCAAAGCCCGAAAAACTTAGCACTAAGATCGTATTTCGTACATTGGCCGGCCAATGCGCGCACTGGCCGGGACGTACTGGCCAAAGTCTGAAACGCTTAAACTTGACAGCGTATTTTGTACATTGGCCGGCCAATGCGCGCACTGGCCGGGATGTCCTGGCCAATGTTCTATCTAGACTAAGTTGTGATCGCATTTTCATTATTCTGGGTGCGTTTTCATTGAGAGTAACGTATTGTTTAGCTCTTGTTTGTATAGCATTCTATATGCAAGGCGACATGGATCAAAAGGGCCGTCAGACCATGAGACAGACATAGCAGATGGATGTCAAAAGAAAAAAATGTAAATCCATGTTAGTTTTCATATATGGGCTCTCGATAAAATAGTTACTGAGGAAGATATTGAGAACATTGAACAAGAAATGGAGGTTGCCATAAATGCAACGACATCCTCAGCTAACACATCTACTGCCTTGGCGGAACGTCCAGACCAGTTGCGTGACAATAATGTGGCCAACAGATTTTGTATAGTTTGTGAAAAACATTGTAGTGCAGCTCACTCTTGTGGATCCTGTGGCAACGATATCCATGCTATTTGTTGAATACCCAATGAAGCAGACGAAGGGTACGGAGGGAACATTACCTGCAGATTGTGTCACAACAAACAAGACATCATGGAACACAGATAAGCAGCTCATACTGGCTTGCAAACTCAAGGTGCTAAGATGCTTAAAACATCAAATACAAAATTTAAAGATAATGAAGTGGGTGACAATGTACGCATCCGTTTTCCAGATGTTGACAGGGGTCACGGTGATCCCCGAAGCGTGATTGCAGTTGTCATGAGCGTCGAGGGCGGTTTCTACAAATTAGGAACGGAACATGGTGTTCTAAAAAAACTGTATGCTAGAAGTGAGTTTTCAATTCTTCACGAAAAACTGCTCTTATTGTCGTCAGTTGGCACTGAGGAAAAATCACTACGAACCATCGCATCTTCACAATCATTGACTGGGGGCCAAGGCTACACTCGCTGCAATTGCACAACTAAGTGCACAACAAATCGCTGCAAGTGTAAAAATAACAAGCTGCTATGTAATTCTAAATGTTATAAAAGTTCAACTTGTTGTAACAAATGATGATATTGATAGAATGAGACTATAGTACAATAAAAAATGTGAATGTTTCTGTCATTTACTTTATTTAATAATCAATAAAGACTTAATTTCATGATCCTTACGGCATAAAAAAAAACAAATCTGCTCATGATCTTCTAATTCGGACTTTGGCCGGTCGTCCCTAGCCAGATGATCTTCTAATTAAGACTTTGGCCGGTCCACCATGGCCAGTCTGCGGATTGGCCGGCCAAAGGCCGAAATCAAGCAAAGTTTCGGACTTTGAACGACCTATGGGAGGCGATATTGGCCAATGCGCGGATTGGCCGGCCAATCCTAGTATTGGCCGACTTCGGGCTTTGACCGTAACATATATATATATATATATATATATATATATATATATATATATATATATATATATATATATATATATATATATAGTACAATAACTGCCATCATGATTATTATTATTATTATTATTATTATTATTATTATTATTATTAGTAGTAGTAGTAGTAGTAGTAGTAGTAGTAGTAGTAGTAGTAGTAGTAGTAGTAGTAGTAGTATTGCGTACTTAGTCTCTGGATAACATAATATTTACAATATATAAATATCATGTCATACATCGTTAATCATTTTACCGATTCATGAAGCCTGGCTAAACTGATTGACAAGACAGCAACGATGATGAGATTAAACACCAGCCAGGCCGTGTTCATAAGAATCGTGAACCATGGTGCACTGTAAAATATTAAGAAATACAGAGCGAAGCAGCTTTCGGCGATAGCCACGGCGTACATGAAAGCCAGATACAGGTCGAGGAATCTATTAAAGCTCTCCAATGCGTCGCAGAGCTTCAGATGACACAGGCGGATCTCTTTCAGTGTCTCTGGGATCTTCCCATGTGACTTTACCATCTGTTACAAATAAAACAATATTAGTTAACCAGATCAACGGCACCAGTGGCGTAGCCAGGAATTGGTTATGGGAGGGGTTCAAACATTTTTCCATATGTATACAATCCTATCTCTCTCTCTCTCTCTCTCTCTCTCTCTCTCTCTATATATATATATATATATATATATATATATATATATATATATATATATATATATATATATATTAATATATATATATATATATATATATATATATATATATATATATATATATATATATATAAGCCACTGGTCTATAAATTTGTTGGTCCTTCTATCCTTCCGTCGTCGTTATAGCAGTTTTGTCTTTTTTTTAAAGCTTGAATAATTTGGTAGTTTTTTCTAAAGAAATCTCATTTTTTGAGTGTTGTCAATTTATCAACTTTAATTGCTCAAATACCAATGGATAATACAATATTTAGTAAACAGCAAGTTAAACATATAAAAGAAATATCATTACCTGGGTCTGTAAAATGTCCGTGAGTCGGTTAAAAACACTGAATATAATACGAATGATGACAAAAACAAAGGCAGTAACGAGAGTTTGAATCGTTATATTTAAGACGTGGAGGAGAACAGCCAAACATTTCATCCAAACTTTGTCAGGGAACGGCATCACGAGTGATGGCTGAAAGTATTAAGTTAAGCGTCTAAATGATTAGAATAACAACATAATTTAGACATTATTTCTGGTTAATCTTAAGAAGATTTGAAAAATAAAGAAATATTTATTGGTATTTAAAAAGTATAATATATATATATATATATATATATATATATATATATATATATATATATATATATATATATATATATATATATATATATATATATATATATATATATATATTATACTTTTTAAATACCAATAAATATTTCTTTATATATATATATATATATATATATATATATATAAAGATATATATGTATGTATTATTATAGTCCTATATATATATGTATATACACATAAAAAAAGGCATATCTATATAGTATATATATATATATATATATATATATATATATATATATATATATATATATATATATATATATATATATACATATATATATATATATATATATATATATATATATATATATATATATATATATATATATATATATATAACACACTCAGACGTATTTAAATATAACTTTCACTTAAATGTAAAATTTTATCCATCTATCAGTTACACTACTGAAGTTATAGACTTCTGAAATGGAAATTTCATTAACCTAGATGGGACGACACTCAAGTTAGCGTGTTTACAGACATACAGACATACACACACCGACATACGGACAAAAGTGCAAGACCCTTTTTTCCGACCCAGGCATAAAACGTCGAGTTTGTTTTTTTTAAACTCGATTTCGATTTTGATATAGTTTGATATTTGATATGTAAATAGATTAAACAATAATTGTCTTTAAAAACAATAACTCTACCGTAACAACTTGTTCGTTTAACGAAACCGCCAAGGTGATACCCCCAGCGTTCATGAGCATGGATAAGACAGTGAGTGCAACGATGACAGTTATCGTTTTCTTGCTGCTTGGCGCCTGTAAGCCCATGTCACGTGCCACGGGATCGGTAAACAAAGCATTCCATTGGTTGAAAAACGCTCTGTGTGGCGAGAATGAAAGTTAGTATCAAACATTGGTGATATGTTTTAAGTCATCAGGTATACATTGTGTCAAAGGGAACATAACGTACAGAGTTTCTTCATGGCATTTCTTCAGGGGGGGGGGGGGGGGAGGAGGACACGACGACACACGCTCCCCACCCCCCACCCCCCCCCCCAATAAGAATGTCTACCCCCCCCCCCCCGAACTAAATAGAATGCATATAGAAAATATATACTTATAACAGTGTCAACCCCCGGAAATTTCAGTCCGCTCTCCAAAATTTCAAGTACCGCCCCCCCCCCCCCCCCCGAAGAAAAATGTCTGGAAGAAACACTGATAACGTGTAGGGGGAGGGGGTATTCTTACCTCTTTAGAAAACATGAATATTGAAAGGAAAAAACAACTTTAGCCGGAAAGAATTTACTTTTACTTGGAAGCACATAGACAAACACTTCAGAATTTATCCAGGTGATATCATAAAAGCCAATAAGAAATTATGGATTGAAGTGTGAGGCCCTATAAATTATAAGTAGGTATTAGCTTCACCTACCGCTAATTCAATTCTGGTTGTCTTTATTTGTATAACTGAAAGAGTTTACCAATATTTGCCAACAATAATTTAATATTTATATCTCGACATGTGGTAGGTTGATTTTTCCTCAACGAACTAAAAAGGTAATACGTGACTATTTTTCAATTTTTTCTTTTCAAATGACCACTAATACCATCTCTGTAGGACTGAAGTGCTTCAATCATTGTAGTTGTCTATCGCTTTAATGCAATGATGTAACAAAATATTAATAATTTTAAAAAAATTGTGTATGTGTATAAAAATGAATAAAAATTTTATAGAGTTATACGTAAATGAAGAAAAATAAATTGGATATGTGATGTAGTTAGCTTAATAGAACAAGTTCTAAAACTAGTCTAACGCAAAATAATGTTTACTAATATTAATAATATAATAACTCCTAGGTCGGGTAATTAGTACCACTAACTTTTTACCCTCTATATCAATGTATGCTGTGACTTATAACAATTTGTGCCCACCAATTATATTTGTCGAGATACTAAATTTAAGTTATTGTATCAGTACGTTAGTACGCTTTTAATAAGATACGTGTGTTCCATTTAGCGTAGCAGATTTAAAAAGACAGACTTAAAACGTAACAGATAATGACAAAACGCAAAAACTGACACATGGCTTCTCTTTTACGATCGATTAAACTATTTTTGATCAGCACACATATTTTATCATCCAAAGTAATATCAATGTGTTCCCACGATTTTCTAGCGGTCAGGTTAACGGAACGATTGTGATACGAATTGTACACTGGTACGAATTGCCCACCTTATTTATCGAACCTAAACCTTCGGGCTTGTTATCGTTCACTCATTCTTAAGTCCAAATCTTTTTTAATGTGTCCATAACACTGAAATATGCTTCTAATATTTAACATTGAAACGGATCACATCAATACGTTTATTTTATCTTACCTGAAATGTGATTTGTCTCCACACGAATACAACACACACATCATACAAGCCACGTTTTCAGAGCACCAGATCAAGAAAGGAATTTTTAGGGCGAGTGAGTCGTTTGAGTAAACAACCGACACATACACCAGACGAGCAATGTTGCAGCACAAAAACATTATCAGAAACACTGAATACACTTTGTACAGTCTCACTTTCCAAATTTTATTTCCTTTATATCCTGCACATTTCTGACTTGCATTTGATGATACACGTTCTGTAGATGTGTCGTCACATATGTTCGCACAATCGGACGTGTTCTCAACAAGATTCCACATCCCAAATAGTTTCATAAAGACAAGCAATGGAGCAAGCGTAGTCCGTAGATCTGCTGTACCCGTAGGCTGTACACTGTCAGGTTTGATAGCATTACCTCGACACATCGTTGCCATTTCTAAAATAACTCGTGAACCACGTCTCACCGAAAAGGTTTAAAACGTTACAAATTTACAACCATTCAAATATGATGTAGTTGAACATTTGTATGTAATACGAAAAGAATGTTCACAATATAACTGCATACACATGTAACTGCGATTACCCAAAAAAATATTCTAGAAATTAAACCAACAGATTTGTAAAATCGAATCGTTTATTATTCTGTCATGAGCCTTTAAGTTACCTTAAATCTCATTACTTTTATTTGATTTCAAACTGTTCCTGCGTTTTTGTTTACTTATTAAACATCCCTAATGAGATTTTAGGACTTCACTCATTCAGCAACTAATGGAACAACTGATGCATCTCTAGCTCTGCAACAATGAACTTAATCCCCGTAGAGAGCACGCTATGTCTTTACATTGTAGCTAATGGGTTAATTACTCGATGTGTGCTCTGGTAGACCGAGTTTTACAATGTACAATAGTTATACGATAAAGGGTTAACATACACACCTTTGAATTATAAGTTATGTATATTGATATGTTGCCTGAGGTTATTATGCGTACCAGTTTAATTTATTAGAATTTTTTATAATTTCTTTTCTACTTTTCTAACATTTTTTATTCTTCACATTTCTATAAGGTTTCTACAACTTATTGCTAAATCTATACGTATTAACCTAATACATTATTAGTTTTTTAAAAATCAAAAGCCGTAGTCCTTGTCATGCTTAATGCATACATCAGTGTACAGATGGTGCAGCAAATTTCAACTTCACTTAGAGAAGAGAGCTTGTTAAAGATTATGATTGACCAATACAAAAATACTGATGTCATTTTGAAAAGAAAGAACAGAAAACCATACATACTTATATGGTAAAAATAATTTCAAAAATTAAAGGCAAACAACAAAACAAATTTATTAAAAAAAAACACTTGAATATTTGTGGATTGTGTTCTCTTTATTCAGCACATAAATTAATGAAACGAATAGAGGCAAAAAAGAAACATCGTATTATATGTCCATCAATAATCACATGATTTATCAATCTGCTAAAAACTGAACTGGAGAAGCAACATAAAATATGTGATGTAGGCTCCAGCGATCTGGTGAGTAAAAATGTACAACTGTTTAGGTGGGTGTTTCTACTTGATGTGTATATAGTCAAACCTTTTAATTAAACTATCATGAAGTAGTGTTATGAATTAGCTGTCGGACTTGTATAAGATACAATTAAAAGTTAGTAATAAAAATGTTAAATTTTTTGGCCGCACTTCGGGCTTTGACCGTAACATATAGGCCTATATGATTTATATTGGGGCCAAAAAATATTTTTGCGGGGCGGCCTTTTTTTTTCTAGTTCCGCCACCGCTCATCAGGTTTGCCGATTGAAAAGCGTTAAAATGCATTATGTTCCAGTTATAACTATAATGATACATTTATTTGTTATTTAATTTAGGTTCCGTCAATATTTTAATTTTTAATAAGATGCGCTTGACAGATTTTCTAAATCGAAAGCATAATGAATTTGAGCCATCAGAGAAAGATTATATTATAGGCTAAATCAAAATTAATTTGTTAAAAATATAACTACAATAAAACACAATCATTAATGTAGTGGTTTTTAGCCTTACATATTTAAAATAAATTTTTGCAAACATTTTGGACTAAAAATTTAAATTTGATTTTTTTATCTTTGTGTTTAGACAAGTTATAATCAATGTTTTCAAAGATTCGAATATCAGTAGATGCCATTTAAGACGAAATATCATGTCTTTTTTCATCGGAGGATGTTTTTTCCATATCATGACTTTCCTTCATTTACCATTAACAATTATTAGCTATGTAGCTATGTGTAATGTTTTAGGATCGGTTAGTTAATACTACTTAAACACGAGCGAGTCATTTTGTTAAGAAATACATATTAGCTTTGCAATTAGTTTTGTTTTAAGCAAGTATATCTAGGGCCTATATGAGGAAATCAACAGCTTGTATGTGGAATAATATTTTCACATTTAAACATGTATTGAATTATATTAAACAACATTCAATGCACATTTAAAAAAGAAAAGTGACAACAAAATGAATATATTTAAAGCATACTTTATTTTAACATCAAGTGGCAAAGTGAGTCATTTAACTTAAAACCCTGGAGCAAATGAGGTTAAAAGATAGGCTACATTTAAGTGGTACTTCGTCCCTGTTCATCAGAAGTTAAAATGTACCAGAACGGCAACTGCATCAGAAGACTTAACATATCGACTGTATCAGAAATTGTACTGTATAGACAGATGACTGTTAGACTGCAAACTGTACCAGCAAGAGAAAGTACGTCAGATAAGCTCCAACTATCTGTGGACGAGACATCTTTCAACTGTAGAAAAACGCTAGAAGTCAAAATTCCATTGGATTTAATACGTCAGTTATCAAAGTTTATATAACGTTTAAATCTTAAATACAAATATATCTTAATGCATGCGACCTTAAATCTAATTTAAGCCCAAAGTTTGCGTTATCACGCAGAATTAACATAAATATTTCTGTGCTTTATTTGAGAAACACGCTCGAAATTAAACAAAAACAAAGCACTTCTTTGGATACAGATATACTCGAATGTTTTATCTTACAACAAAGATAAACATAACCCAACAGTGTCTTTGAGATAACATAATGAAAGCCTTCTGTCTTCTGAAGAGGGAGAACTCACCGTGACTAGAGCTTGTTTAGTTATGACAAATATTCCAAGAACTGAGGCGCCAATCGTCGTGTCGGTCAACTTGGAGATAAACAGCTGCAGCTAGAATGCGAAAAAAATAAACAGCTGCAGCTAGAATAATACACTTAAACCTTAGTATTTAAAATATGTGTATGACATGCTGCAGGAGAAAAAAAAGTGGATCAGTATCGTACTAGTCTATCATTGTTTTAGATCCGTTATTAGTTGCTGTATAATTTTTGTACCAACCTGTACGGCTTGGGGTGTACCAATCTCTTCTGTTTCCCTGATTAGATGGAGTTTTGTTAAAGGAGAATGTGCCTAGAATATAAACAAAATATGCTCATGTGTGTAGCAACTTAATATAAATTCAAAACGAAAAAAGCTGATTGTTTTACCTATCATGAGTTATCTTATGTCGAAGTATTTAGCAGCAAATGGAATCATAAAAAAAACAACTAAAATGACCTGAGGTTAAACTTATCATGAGTTACTTTATCAAAAATTACGTTATAGTGAAGAATAGAATAGTTGATAGGTCACGGTATCGTCATTTCCCTAACTATAAGCTCCCTTATCATAAGTTACCTTATTATAAGTTACCTTATCATGTTACCTTATTATACGTTACGTTAAAGTTACCTTATCATAAGTTAAATTATCATAAGTTACATTATCAAGTTGCTTTATCATGTTACCTTCTCATAAATTACCCTATCGTATATTATCTTATCATAAATCACCTTATAATAAATTACCTTATCATGTAGCCTGGAACAGCTGATGGACATAATGCAGCCAACACTCAGGTTAAAGACCAGCCACAGTACATTGAGCACAAGCGTGATCAGGGGCACGGTGTACTTGATGAGGTAGTAGAGCGTCAGGCAACTCTCGCCTATGGTCACCACGTAGGCCAGGGCCAGGTAAATGTTGAGGAACTTGTTGTAGCTGGAGAAGACGTCACACAGCTTCATGTGGCAGACACGGATCATCTTCAGGTTGGTGGGGATTTTACCGTTGGTTTGTTTGATCTTTTGATACAGACATTTAAAAATAAGGGGATTTTACCGTTGGCTTCTTTGATCTTTTCATACAGACATAGAAAAAACGGTTGGCTTATTTGATCTTTAATATAGAAAGAAAAACCAATGTGATTTTACTGTTGGCTTGTTATTTTTTTTTATTTTATAAGGACATAGAAAAAAAACCGAGGGATTTACGTTTGGCCTGTTTGATCTTTTCATACAGACATTTAAAAAACAGAGGGATTTGATAACTTAATACAAAAATTCAAATACATATGAATCTTAACAGTGGCTAGTGAAATATTTTATCTTGAATGCTTATACATCATTTACGTGAGACCTATTATTACTTCACCCATGAGCATTTGTGTTAAGGTACACAAAAATACAGACGTATTAATTGTTAAATTTATTTCACGTTCAGTCACTGACAACTAACACCTGACCAGCACAATCACGTGATAATCTCACCTGAAGATCCAGTGAAGATGACACGCCACCAAACGTGCTTGAGATGTAACTGTTGATGTAGACGACGAAGATGAGTGACGCGATTTGAACCGCGAGGTTCCAGGCATGCAGTACCACGGCCATCATGATATACACTGGATCTAATGGGAAGGGGGAGGTTACCGGCTGCTGGAATGGGGAGATGTTAATGTTAATCCACATCTGTTGTGTAACATTGCCATTTTGCTGGTAATATGTAGGGCCTACAGACAACAATACGTTAAAGTACACGTTTAACCCAGTTCTGTATTTGTTTCAATTACATTACAAATTACAAACAGGTTTGATTAAACTAGTGTTGTATCGTTTGTTTAAGATTAATATGTGTATAGCCTTGAATGATACCTTAATCGCGTTATCGTGTAGCAACAGAGCTGACGTCACTCCGCAGACGTTGACCAGCAGAAGGATCGTGCACAGTGCAGACATCAACGTCATCAGCACACGACACGTCTCGGGTTTCAGAGCAAGTTCCTGGGTCTCTGGGTCATTAAACAAATCCCTCCATTGTTTGTAGAACTCTCTGCGGAAGGAGATAGAAAGTTGGGTTCAATGTAATATACACAGATCTTAATACAAGTTTCTTTGTGTACAGTGGCGTAGCGAGGTCGGGTGTCACCCGGTGCGGCACTTAATGGTGTCACCCCCCCAGAGGCGTAGCGACCCTTCCCGGGGACAAACGTTCAAACTTTCGATTTGCACCCCCCCTCAAGTTTTCGATTTGCCCCCCCCCCCCTCAAAATTTCGATTTGCACCCCCCTCAAGTTTTTCTCTATATATTTTGCTATTTTTTGCCTTGGTGTCACCCCCCTAAATGGTGTCACCCGGTGACAGTTAATAATAGAACAGGTGAAGTGTTATTTTATTTCTACAAGGTTAATCTACAGTTAATAATAGAACGTGTGAAGTGTTATTTTATTTCTACAAGGTTAATTTACAGTTAATAATAGAACATGTGAAGTGTTATTTTATTTCTACAAGGTTAATCTACAGTTAATAATAGAACAGGTGAAGTGTTATTTTATTTCCACAAGGTTAATCTGCAGTTAATAATAGAACATGTGAAGTGTTATTTTATTTCTACAAAGTTAATCTACAGTTAATAATGTTAAACTGCAGTTAATAATAGAACAGGTGAAGTGTTATTTTATTTCTACAAGGTTAATCTACAATTAATAATAGAACAGGCGAAGTGTTATTTTACATAGTGAAAAGAAAAAAACTCTTACCTTAATTAATTGGCCCTTACTGCCGCAAGCATAGAACAGACACGTGACACAGGCAACGTTATGCAGGTACCAGACGAGAAATGCGAACTGCAATGCCATGATTTCTCGTTTCTGGACAATGGCATAAATCAGCCGGACACAATTGGCCAGCAGTAGCAAAAACACGGCGATGACGTAGACAACATTCACCAGAAACAGACATCGTCTTTTGCTGACGTGTCGACGCTTAGCCCTCCAGCTCTTTGGGACTACCTGATCAGCTACTGCAACATTTACTAGTTTACCGTCTTCGTGTAAGCCCGCATCACATTCCTCCACATCAAAATACAACCCAAGACATTTCATGATGGTAATAAGCACAGACAGTGACTTTCTTATATCAGAAACATCTTTAGCTGACATCGTGTATGATACTTTACCTGACATCGTTGATACTTAATGTTATACTGTTATCAGTAACAGTCATAAAACGCTAATATGTAACAGGCTACTTATCAAACTTATTTGGACCAGGCGTAACATTGCACTCTAGCCCTTTGTTGAATCAAAGACTAATTAGAGATCAACATACTAAAAAAACATGTCGAACATTTTAAGACACCAAATAATTACGTGAAAATATTGGACCTACATCCACCAAACTGATGTTCCTAAACTACACATTAATACGTGTTACATGAAGATCAACTAATGACAGGTGACATTTAAATCCATATCAAACAGGTATTTTACGGTAAAAACTGTTTCAACCTGGAAAGGGATCGTACATTTTAAATTTGCTTAATAATTTACATTATTTTAGAAGCTGGTGCGTGTCAAACAAATCTAATGGACTCTCCCTTTATGACTCAACAAATCGATCAATCTCTGAAAAATTGCCAAAAATCACACTAAATGTTGGCTCGTTAGTAGCTTGATGTTACATCCATTAGCGTCGTAACCATGACAACATTTTATTGTGTGCATATCACCGTTTGGTTAGCTCTCACATACCCTACATCCAATCACTCATCCGTTTGTTGTTAAACATGTTATAAAGTTCACCACTTCTGCTAACATAATGAAACTCTCCTATCAATATATTATACAAATTTTACATTCAGAAAACTTTATTTTTAAAAATCTTGATCCGGATTTTTTAAAGCAGATAATAATAGAAATATAATACGTTTTCGAATACAATTGAAAAACAATTTTACATTTTAAAAATGTGTTTATTTTAATATTTTGCTGCACAATCTGAGAGTACTATCTTCAAACAGTGGATAGTTGAGTAAATTAATGGTAATTCTATAATTAGGCCTTTGTGCTAACAAATATACCTATGATGTTCAATGTAAATATTACTATTCGGCGGTGTAGAAACCTATATATACTTCCACCAATTATGCAAGAAATTTTGAAATTCAAATTTTATACTGCGTCATTAACAGAAAATACGTCAAGAAGGCGCCAACAATCTGTTGTGAAAAAATAAAAATAAACAATAAGAATAATTTAAATCATTAATGTATATTATTACATCACAAAACAATAAATTACACGTTTTTATATTAATGTGTAAAAAAAAATTAGAAGCGAAGATGCAGTTTAATTAACTAACCTAATGGCTTTACGTGTAGTTCATTAAATTTTAAGTCGACAGTCAAGTAGATAGAAAAATCTCTTTTATTTAACATCTTAATTTCTCTACTACTATTAGTGATTTTTTTTAGTAATGTTTGAATTGGATTTTAATGACTAATCTAATGTCCCACTAGATTAAATAAATATAAATTCTTGCAATGTCATCGGAGACGCACGTATCTTAAAATTCTAGCGTTCAAACTGAACGAACATTGAGTTGCAAGTCTTGCCGTAAAACCACAAACAAGCAACAAAAAAAAACAGAAAAAACAAAAAACTACAGACATTGTAAATAAAAGAGTATAAAAATATGGAGCAACAGTGACAAGGACTGTATTATTAGTAGGCTACTTGAATTCATTTAAGATAAATAGAAAAGACCAGTGCCATCTTAATACTTACGGTGGCTGTGATCAACCACTGACCCCATCAAACTCACCGAAAGCAAAGCCTCCTTAGTTACCACAAACATTCCAAGTACAGTCGCTCCAATTTTTGTGTCCGTCAGTTTTGACAAAAAGAGTTGCAACTGGAAATTACACAAACATATCTAAATCATTCTTGACACTGTAATGAATGAACTAAATAACCGTTGCAAGCAATAGTCTACATACAAACAAAACCTTAAGCTTAAGCGTCACCTGTATAACTTGGCAGCAGTTTTGTATTTCAGCTCCCTGAATTTTGTACAGTTTCTCTAGAGGGGCATGTGCCTGGGAGTTTTAATAGCATTTATATCTGACGTATATCAATGTATACTCGTATATATATATATATATATATATATATATATATATATATATATATATATATATATATAATTGTTTATATATCTATCTATCTATCTCTCCCTCTCTCTCTCTCTCTCTCTCTCTCTCTCTCTAGATATATATATATATATATATATATATATATATATATATATATATATATATATATATATATAAATAATTATTTATTTATTTATTTATTTATACACAGCTTACAAAATACGAATACTTGCCATATTTATTATTATTATTATTATTATTATTATTATTATTATTATTATTATTATTATTGTTATTATTATTATTATTATTATTATTATTATTATTATTATTATTATTATTATTATTATTATTGCTATTATTACTATTATTATTATTGCTTTTTCTACAATGTATAAACATGATCATATCGTAAAGCGCTAATCATTTTTACCGATTCATGAAGCCTGGTTAAACTGATTGACAAGACAGCAACGATGATGAGATTAAACACTAGCCACGCTGTGTTCATAAGAATCGTCAGCCACGGTGCCTTGTAAAAGATCAGGCAGTACAGAGCGAAGCAGGTTTCTGCGATGGCCACGGCGTACATTAAGGCCAGGTACATGTCGAGGAACTTGTTGTAGCTCTCCCAGGCGTCGCAGAGCTTCAGATGACACAGGCGGATCTCTTTTAAGGTCTCTGGGATCTTCCCATTGGAACGGACTATCTAGTACAAATAAAAGAATGTCTGTTAACCAGATAGCAAGGCTCAAGATTATCACATAGTGATACTCTCTTTAGAGCACCGGAATTTAAACTATATATATATATATATATATATATATATATATATATATATATATATATATATATATATATATATATATATATATATATATATATATATATACATATATATATATATAATTCTCTTCTTGGAGACGTTAGAAAACAAGCTGTAAGCGCGCCTTGCAGTCCCCTCTCTTCCACTCTAGGCATAGACATGGTCTGGTGAGCTGTGGTTCACGCTAAATGTTTACAATCGTAGAGCCGGGTTAGTGACAGCTATTAGGCGCAGATAATTTAGTTTGAAATAATTTTAAACTTAATGGAGGTAACTAAGAGGAGACTGCTTTCAGGGGGGGTGGGTAGGGGTTGGGGGGGGTTATCGTTTTTAACGAGCTACTGTTTTAAAGCAAATATTTTCAGTGGCAGCATTGGTACTGTCGAATTCACAAATTATGAATTACTGAAAAGTAGAAAATAAAACAACTAAATAGCGGCGTAGATAAGCCGCGGGTCGGCTCGTATATATATATATATATATGTAATACATCATATATACCATCCAGCATCTGTCGCATTCCGGAAATCGTCCATTTGGGAATCCGTCGTAGACACACACACACACACTCACATACACACATATAAACCGCTAGGTAGTGTGCCCGGCCTTCCTTGCTTCCCTTATCGGAGTAGCAATATTGTCTTCGTTTTTAAAGCTGAAAGAATGTGGACTTTTTTTTCAAAGAAATCTCAGAATTTAATTTGTTTCCATTTACTCACTTAAATCGCTCAAATACTATTTGATAATACAACATTCAGAAAAAAATATATATAGGAAACATAATTGTATTACAAGTGTTACCTGTATCTGTAAAATTTCCGTGAGTCGGTGAAAAACCGTGAATATAATACGATTGATGACATAAACAAAGGCCGTAACGAGAGTTTGAACAGTTACATTTGAGACGTGGAGGAGAACAGCCAAACATTTCATCCAAACTTTGTCAGGGAACGGCATCACCAGTGATGGCTGGAAGTATTAAGTTAAGCGTCTAAATAATCAGAATAACAACACTATTTAGATATTTTTGTGGTTTCTGTTTTGAAGAATTTTAAAATAAAAAAAAACAACATATACTGTACCTACCTATTTCAAACGCATATATATAGCCTATATATATATATATATATATATATAGCCAATATATATATATATATATATATATATATATATATATATATATATATATATATATATATATATATATATATATATATATATATATATATACATATATATATATATATATATATATATATATATATATATATTTACATATATTTATATATATATATATATATATATATATATATATATATATATATATATATATATATATATATAAAATACACACACATATATCTTTATATATATATATATATATATATATATATATATATATAGCTGCGTGTATCTATTCCCGTAAATAATGTTTATATAAAGTATAAAGACATGATGAGAATATTCGGTGTAGGTGTAAAATATAGGTAAAAATAACTTTCATGTTCTCTATAATCGAAGGTAAAACGTATGAAACGATATAAAAAGAGGAAGTCCAAAATACGTTCGGAATTGAGGAGAGCTAATGATCAGACACTTTATTTAGTTTTTAACTGCGCATGTATTCCTGTGTCCAAATGTTAATTTATTTTTTAGTTGCGTCTTAGCATTATTGTAACTCAGCCTTTTAATTTTAAAGTGAACACTTTTAATTTTAAATATATATTATCTAAAAATGTTATGTCAAAATATCATGTATCATTATCTCTTATTTCCATCATATTTCTGTTTAACTAGCAGATATCCGACTAAAAAGGACGACATATGCTCAAATCTGTAAATGAGACAGTTTGATGTGTAATATGTAAATAGATTTATCTATATTTTTTGTCTAAAAAAATAATGATTTTACCGTAATAACTTGTTCATCTACCCAAAGAGCAAAGATGATACCCCCAGCATTTGAAAGCATGGCTGAGACAGTTATTGCAATGATAAAAGTTATCATTTTCTTGTTTCTTGGCGCCTGTAATTCCAGGTCATGTGACATGGCATAGGTAAACAAATCATTCCATTGGTCGAAAAACGCTCTGTGTGTTGAGAACAAAACTCAGTATCAGACATTGGTGATATTTTTCAAGTGATCATTGTGGGGAGGGGGGGGGGGGGTAATTTGCACTCCATCGGAAAAGGTTTATTTTTAAGTATATTGACAAAACTCCAAAAAGAAAATCTGAGGCCCTATAAATGAATATTGGTTCCGCTTCTTTTAATTTCCTGGTGGGTGACTTTAATATAACTAAAGGAGGTGACCAATCTTTGCCAACAAGTATTTAATTTTTATGATATTTTGGCCTATGTGGTATTTTTTTTCCCCCAACGAACTAAAAGTTCGCTCTTCCGCAAGGCCACACCTTCGCTAAAGTGTCCATAACACTGAAATATATGTATGTACTATTTAACATTGTGACGGGCCATACAGATACGTTTTTTTACTCCTTACCTGAAGTGTGTTGGATTTCCACACGAATACAACACACACATCATGCAAGCCACGTTTTGAAAGCACCAGATCAAGAACGGGATTTTCATGGCCATTGAGTCGTTTGAGTACACAACCAACACATAAGCCAGACGAGCAATGTTGCAGCAAAAAAACACAATCACCAACACGGAATACACTTGGTACAGTCTCACTTTCCAGGTTTTATTTCCTTTATATTCTTCACATTTCTGACTTGCATTTGATGATACACTTTCTGTAGACGTGTCGTCAAATCTATCCACACTATCCGGCGTGTTCTCATCAACAAGATTCCACATCCCAAATAGTTTTATAAAGACAAGCAATGGAGCAAGCGTAGTCCTTAGATCTGCAGTACCCGTAGGCTGTACACTGTCAGGTTTGATAGCATTACCTCGACACATCATCGTTGCCATTTCTTAAATAACTCGTGAACCACGTCTCACCTAATAAAGTTTACAACGTTACAAACCATCCAACTATAATGTATTTTAACATTATGTGTGTAATACGATCAGAATTTTCAAAAAAAAAACTGCACACACATACATCTGCGTTAACCTAAAATAATTCTGGAATTAAAACAACAGTTTTGTAAAAATCGAATCGTTGTTATTCTGTCATGAACCTTTTAGTCATGTTAAATGTCATTACGTTTAATTGATTTCAAACTGTTCTTGCTTGGTATTTACTTATCAAACATCCTAAATGAGATTTTACGACTAAAATCATGCTGTAGTCAATTGGACGAATGATGCATCTCTAGCTCTGCAACAATGGACTTAATCCCCGTAGAGAACACGCCATGTTTGTACATTAGGTCACTAATGGTTTAGTTACTCTATTTTTAGTGCTGCTGTGGTAGATCAAGTGTTTAAACTGTGCCTGAAGCTAAACGATAAAGGTTAACACGCAAAACTTTGAATTTATGAGTTTTGTCTTGAAATGATGCCTGGAGTTTTTATGCATACGAGGTTTTAATGTATTAACACTTTTTAATTGTCTTTTTTTACGTTTATAATATTTTTTGTTCTTCAGATTTTTAAAACGTTTCTTATTGCAAAATCTATACCTGCCAACGTGATACATTTTTAGTTACGTTCACATAAGAAGTCCAAGTAGGCCTATCTGTTATACTTAATTGCTAAATCAGTTTTCAGCTGGTTCAACAACTCGAAACTTAACTTAGACAAGAGAGCTTGTTAAAGATTATGACTGACCAATACAAAAGTATTAATGTCATTTTGTAGAAAGAAAGAAGAGAAAACCATACATACATGTAAAAATTCAGTTTACAAATTAAAGGCTAAATACAAAACAAATTTATCAAAACACCACTTGAATAATATGTGTGGATTGTGTTCTGTTTATTCAGCAGATACATTAGTTAAACAAATAGAAAATAAAATAAAGATGTAAATTAAAAAAAATCGTATTATATGTCCATCAATAACCACATGATTTATCCATCTGCTAAGGCCTGAACTGGAGAAGCAACATAAAATATGTGATGTAGGCTCCAGCAATCTGGTGAGTAAAAATGTACAACTGTTTAGGAGGGTGTTTCTACTTCAGAGGCGTAGCGATGAGGGGGGGGGGGGGGGTAGGGGGGTACATATTTCCCCGGGCGCCGACCTTAGGGGGCGCTAAAATGGGTAGTAAAAACAAATTAAAATATCATTTTAGCTGCATTTTTGCATTATAAACAGTTTGAGGGTGGGGGTGGGGGGGGGGGGGTTGCAAATCGAAAGTTTGCTCCCGAGGGGGGCGCCAGATTGAAAGTTTGTCCCCGGGCGCCTGGAAGGGTCGCTACACCTCTGTTCTACTTGATGTGTATAAACAAAACCTAAAACAATCATGAAGTAATGTTTTGAGATAGTTGTCCGAATTCCATAAGATAAAATTAAAATTTAGTAATAAAAATGTAGAATTTTTTTTCTCACTTTAAGATGATATAACTACCGTCATTTTTAATTTTAGCAATTAGGAGACCTACCACCAAAATTTGGTAGTTGAGATACCAACCGTCTTCAAAACTAGGCAGTCGATTAACGTTTGGCCCACTGTACTCAAACATCGGCAGTCAATCGACATTTGACCTACCGTCATAAAAATTCAGCAGTCAATCGACCTTTGACCTACTTTCATAAAAATTTGGCAGTCAATCGACCTTTGACCTACCGTCAACAAAGCCTGTTTGGTCACCACAAACATCCCCAGCACTGAGGCCCCTATGGTCGTGTCAGTGAGACGAGACACAAACAGCTGGAGCTGGGGATGGGATGGTGTTTTAGGTGGCGGCTTGGGCGTGTGTTATAAACAAAAACAATTATAAACATATTTGAATTGCTAATTTGTATAGGAGTCTAGTAAATACACCCAGCTAATTAGAGTAAGAATTATATTTCATATGCATATTGCTTCACGTATTAACCACTTACTAACACAATATTTAGACAACATAAAATATTATTTATATATTTATAGCCAATAAACATTAGACTTTAGTTAACATGCATATATAATCAATGTAATAATGGAAGTGTTCATATGTCTAGCTAGCAAACTTCAACTAGTTGTTGCTAAAATTGAGATGACTTTAACTTTATACCTGTATAACTTGAGATGGCCACGAGTTTTCTGTCTCTCTGAGATCATACAGTTTGTCTAGTGGAGAGTGGGCCTACAACATATTTGATTCATTTAAAACAATAAACAGAAAATTCAGTATAACGCTACTACTTTAATACTCTATGCACACATTCCCAATGTTAAAATAAAAAATTACAGACAGGAAATACGTTTTACTATCCAATCCGTCCACTACAGTTAACATTACAAAATACAGATAGAAATGTGTCCAAAATGTTTTCAATTTTTCTCTTCTACTTCTTAAACGTATTTGTAAATAAAACCGATACCATTTATTAAAAAAATTAAACATTTAGTTATAAAAGGTAATTACCATTTCATGCACAGATGATAGACTCAATGACAAGACACCACAAATGGCTAGAGACACTAACAGCCATAACACATTCAAGAGAGTGACTAACGACCAGTTGGGGTGCACTATCACATTGTAAAGGGTCAGACAACTATTGGCTATGGTCACAAGATAGACTAAAGGGAGGTAATAATTGAGGAACTTGTTGTAGTTATAGAAGACACCGCACAGCTTGGAGTGGTATATGCGAATCGTTTTTAAATTATTCGGAATTACTCCATTAGCTTTGGTTACCTGTGGAAACAAATAATATATTTCTTTTGAAAAAGAAAAACAATATAGGCCGTTAAGTCTATATAAATAAATCTAAAATATAATCTCAAGTGTGGATGAACGAACCATTTTAAAAAACTTAGAATGATTAACTACTGCATATTTACTTCTGCCTCTAAGACGTCGGTGAGCTGTTTGAACTGTGTACAGAACAACTTGTTGACAAACACGACGAAGACTAGTAGAAAATTATTGGTCGCCGAATTCCATCCATTGACCAGTACGGCGATGAAAATGGTCCAAGTTGTGCAACTAAATGGAGCAATCGTTGTTTGCTGAAATACATCAAACTCTATACTCTTTTATTTCGTATCTTATACAATATATATATATATATATATATATATATATATATATATATATATATATATATATATATATATACTAGCATGCACAAGCGTGTCTGTCTCCGCGCGTTGCCGCGGTCTCAGAGGAAAGTCTGACGAAATATTTTAAGAGTTTCTTCATTGCGTTATCAATCCTACATTCTTAGATGTGTGACCTTGTTTTCTAAAACTGAGTTATTTTAATGTAATCGGTGCCTACGATATATTTCTTTGATCACATTTGCCGGGGCATGGGTTTACCCACAATAACGTCCAGCACACCCTCTGGCGCGCTAAAATTCACCCTGTAAGGTGAAGCCAGCAGATGCGTTTAATGCAGTTTGGTGAACGACTTTATTATCACTTCTTTTCCATTGATTATTGCACTCATTAAAACGAACGTAGGCGCTATTGCTTTCACGAGAAAACCCTGGACGCCAAATACCACCCAGCCAGGGCGCCGAAAGAAGCGCCTGATTTGATTTAGTGAACAACTAGAGTAACCCGTCGTATTCATAGCTTATCGCACTCTTTAAAACGAACATATGCGCCATAGCGCTCACAGGAAAGCCCGAGACGCCAAATCGCATCATGCCTGAGCGCCCGTTGACTCGATATAGTAAACGATTATTATTGCACATTGTGTCCTTATTGTATAGACTTTAAAAAAAACGAACGTAGGCGCAAAACTGCTCACGGGTGAGCCCAGGTTGCCTCCTGTCACTCAATCGCCGGGGCGCCGGCTAATGCGCTTGGTGTAGTTTTACCAATCAACGGATGCTAAGTTCTAAGATAGCCGTTCTGGAAATAAATGCGCCAAACTGTATATTGAGAAAATTCAAACCCACCTGGGGTTGCGTCCCTAAGAAATTATTTTTTTTTGTTTACGCAGAAACCTTCCCTGGAATATTCTCATCAACTCCCCAATGTTTTATGACATTTGGATGATCGGTGTCATACCGCATCCGACTTTTTTAAAATGTACACAGCGAATATTCGTATCGCACCCTGCCGGGTCGCCGTCACTGTAAAATTTATTAATTTTTTTATGATTATAAAATCTCCTTTTTGGAGAATTCTAATAATTTCCCCAAAGTTTGATAGCAATCGATTGTAAGGTGTAGTAATGCATAAAGGGTAAATCCACATACAAAAAACTTATATTTATACACACACACACACACATATATATATATATATATATATATATATATATATATATATAAATATATATATATATATACATATATATATATATACATTAAGTACATTGGCACTTACCACCATAGTGGGTTCTTGTAGAGATAGAACGGCAGTGAAAGAACCAAAATTGAAGAGCACATTGAAACAGCCAACAAACATTATCCTGTTCCTCCATCGGCGACACGTGATAGGCTTTAAACCCAGCTCCTCTGTCGCTTTCTCTTGAGATAACTGCCGCCATTTTGTGTAGAACAACCTGTCAGTGAGTCAGTGCATGAACATTGTTACGTGAACAAATCATGCTCATTGTTATGATGGAAACATTCGACATCGTTACAAGATCATAATCTTTGTTACATGGATAAATCAAATCATGTTCTTAGTAAAATTGAAAAATCATGGGCATTTTACAAGAACACCTGTTCTTATTTATAAAACATGGACTTTTTAACATGAACTCAATCATAGTCATGGTTACAAAGACTTATCGTAGATATTATTACAACAACAGTTGAGGAGTAGAAGTGAGGTTGGAAATAAATATGGAGTTGATTATTTATAGCAAAATGGATGCTTTTTTTTACGCATTTGACGTATTGTTACAAAAATTTAATGACAACCCTCTGTAAAACAACTATGTTTTAAATTATTAACTTACAGTTAATAGAACGCTGGCTTCATCTTATGTTATCATTAAATCTACCGGTCTACTAAAACTCAATACATTTAAATACATAGAAATACATAGTGATATGCCAGTTATCTAATTTACCTGAGATGACGTTTACTGCCACTAGAGTACCACATACACAGTACACAGCCCAAAATATAGAAGTCCCACAACAGGAACCCGTACGTTAAACCAAAGTTAAAGTTACTGTTGTCCACCATCGAGTACAACATCCTCACGATATTACCCAATTGAACAACCAACACCAGCAGGCTATAACACAACCTCAGAGCAAACAAACATCTACTACAATAGCTCGACTTCCCTTCAGAGTTTCTGTTTGGCGGACATAAGAAAAAATGCCAGACGTTTCCTTTCTTGTGTGTGGTCAATCCATCTTTAGCTCCTCTTTCACAGCGGACACAGTGGCTGTCTTCTGCGTCAAAGTAAACGCCAAACAGTTTTAACGCAATAATTAACGGTTTTAGAGTTTGACAAATGTCCGTGCCGTTTTCGAAACTTTCACAAGATTGGCACTGCATCGTTGTTTTTAACGCTAAAACCACGTTTAATGCCTACTAAATTTTTTATCAAAATGTCTTATTTTATTAATTTAAATATGTCCTAATAAACTGAAGTCATGAATCCATGTATCCTTCAAAACTCTAAAGTAGTTCTGTTAGTTTTAATTGAGTATATAACAGAGCTCGCCAACAAAAAATGCATTAACCATCTAACGTGAACCTGTTTTGTTTAAAATGTGTAATATTTGTTAATGGTCTTTGGGGAATAACTCAATTTGGCATTGCTCCATCAGATAATGAGATTTAGTTCTTTCAAATAGTGTGTCATAGTCATTCAAAACGCAGAATAAATAAAAGAAAAAAAGATACGTACGCGCACATACATACTGAGTTCCACCTACAATACAAACACATAGATATATTACAGACACACTTACAGACACAAACATACACATGTAGAAATAATATCACGAAATGCTAAATGAGACATACCGAAATAAAGATAGATTTGGTTGTTGCGGTTATTTGTATAGTTTGATGAAATGAAGGGGTCAATAGGTTTGCTTCAATGTATTGACGTGAATGTTAATAGTTGAATTAAAGGAGGTGTCAATATGTGTTGAATACACTGGTGTCTTGTGATTGAAGTTTTTTTTTTTCCAAATCGACGTTCCAAGTTGCAATTGAAGTACAGTCCACCTGCTTCTGTCAACAAGGCTATTGAAGGGAACGTGTGTTCAGCATTATGTCTAGCCGCCTTTCTTTCCCTAAAGTGAGTTACGTACCCATAAGCGCTGGGTGAAATCAGGAACGTTCTACTGATTTAATCCCGGATTCGAACTCGAAACTTTCTGTTTAGCGCTCTACCGCTAGGCCACACCGTTCCACGGTTAATGTGTCTAATGTTATCTAATGGTGACTTTGTTTAGCTCCATGTAACCTAGTGTAATGGGTTCAGGTCGATATAATTGAGTGGTAAATGTTTAAATCGATTAACACTTCAATGAGAGCATATGTACTACACTAGTCAACTGTATTGTTTGGAATCAGGTATCCTAGGTAAATGTTATGTGGAAAGCCTTTCATTGTTCTATACTAAGAAATAACATGACAACTTATTCAAATTCAGCAAAGTTAACTGATAAACGACCTTTCATTATATTCTAATTTATTGTTAACAAATATTTGCATTAAAATTCATTCATTATGCTTTTCATTATTTTATTTTGTATTCATTAGTTCATTATAAAAATTCTGAAAATCCATAAGTAAAGTATATATTTAAGTTGGCGTTGACGATAAAATCAATAAAACTAATTTTAGAAACACGTCTGTCTCTCGAAGCTAGTGAAAACGAAAGTAAAAGTAGGAAAAATCCGTAATGACTACATTTTTCTTGTAACTCCTTACGTGTTGGGTAAAGCTCTGATATCTTATTATTTCCCCTTTTTACATAAAATTTTATTTACATATTTCACCTGTACCCCCTTCCCATGCTAATTCGTGGCAAACTTAAACACAACAGAAACTAGGGTGATTTAAAAAGAAAAGTAAAATATCTACATCATTTGTACGGTTGTACACTAAGTACTGTATAGCCCATGTTAGTTTTAAATTTTTAGAAATCCTAGATTATTCATGCCCTTAATGATGCTCCGTTGGTCACATTCCGTAACTAACCCTATATCTATATAGCCTGTAAAACAAGAATACACGTGAACTGTTGTGTGGTAGAGCACACATTGCCAACCCGAATGTCCTGAGTTCAACTATATGTCTTAAGTGAGAGAAGCTTCACTATACTTTAACCAGTACTTAACTCACGTTGGGTAAAGAAACAATTTATGAAATTTAAGTTGATTATTTAACAAGCAAAAAAAATAATCTTACATCTTATTTTGTTTTCTACATACTTATCAATTTAGTAAATAATATTTTAAAATCCCAACATGGAGAATGATTTGCACACATGGAGAAATGTTTAGTGTACCCCCACAGTTTCAAACAAAACAATAGCACCGTTTATGTATACCGCATCTACCTCACACTCAATTCAATATTTCAAAGAACTACAGCTAACAGTTTATTTTTTAAGTTTTTAAAATGCTTCATTGCAACATAAAAGATGTATTAACATTTAAATGAGTTTTTGTTTATAATTAAACCATTAATATGACATTGGTACGAAGTCTAAATGTACACGTATTTAAATGTAATAGATTACAAACAATCTCACTGGTTTAATATTAATATGATAATAAACCGGGAGTGATCTCCCCTAAACTTTCTCGAATATTCTTATATAAAATAACAGGGGATGGGAACTCGGGCTATAGACATGATTTTTAATCCATTTTAAATACTTAAAGTTTTAAAAATAGAATAAAATCTCGTAGACAAATTAATTGCACACCAAGTGAACGCCCAATAAAAAAAGCGCATAATAGTGCGCAATATTATTAGTACTTTTAAAATTTACATTAGTTTTTTGAGAAATCGGAAGTAGCGTAAATTACTACTTCCAGTCAACGGAAATTACTCAAAATTTAACAGAAGGTAGAGAATTAGATCTTTTACTTACACGTGAAATTTCATTTATCTATCTGAAATAGTACTCAAGTTATAGGCTTTTGAAAAATTCAAAGTAGGAAAAGTACCACTTCCGGTTATCGGAAATCGCTCAAAAGTTGATACGGATCTACGATTTTGATATAATACTTATATATGAAATTTCATCAACCTAGCTGTAACGGTACTCAAGTTATCGTGTTTACACACGGACACACACACAGACACACAGACACACACACACACAGACATACGGACAAGATTGCAAAATTATGTTTTTCCGTATCAGGTGAGGTGTAAAACGTCGAGATCTGTAAAAATCTCGATTTTTTTTTTGCACGATTACAGTACTTTCTCTATACTTCGTATATACGAGAAAGTAAAAAAGGGGAATCCCCAATGGGGGATTTATGTTGGGTATTTTTTTAACACGTGGCCAGCAAACCAGAACGGGCCACGTCTAATTCGATAAATTCTCAAGGCTGCATCAAGGTGAACGTGACCTTATAAAAGCTAGCTAGGCAAAAGATAAGCAGTGTGATTCAACTGCTCGAGAATTTTTGTATTGATCTTTTCGACACCTGTGTTTTACAGTAAGTAGATTAGTTTATAGCACATATGTAATAGTTCCGATGTATAGTTCTTGTGCATTAGGTCAGCAATATATTTTAAGCTATATATTGCGATTTTAAATAAATAAATAATATTATTAATACAAGTATGTTGGTAATACGACAGAAAATGTATGTCCTAATACTTATGATTCATTAATGTTATCACGTTTTGAACATCAGACATATTAAAGCTGTGGACTGGGTGGTCGGTCAGGAGAGTGCATGTCTTCTTACTTCAAACACCAAACATTTAATGATGATGTTTAGCTGTGGAAAGCATCACATTTTGACAGAAAACTCCCCCCTCCCCCTAAAAAAAACACCTGTTGCTTTGCTTATTGCCCTTGGGTAGACAAAGGCTGTGGGAGAAGGAGAAAATCGAAAATGAAAAGCAGGATGAAATCCGGCCGTTTGGCGCATGGCATGTTGAAACTAAAATGTTGTATCTGATGAAAAAAACCTCACCATTATTGGAATTAAGCTCTAAGAAGAAGAAAGCTTATATATATATATATATATATATATATATATAATATATATATATATATATATGTATATATATATATATATATATATATATATATATATATATGTGTGTGTATGAGTATTTATGTGATTGCGTGTGTTTGTGTGTGGGGGGGTGCATGTGTTTGACCGTGTGTATGTGTGTTTGTGCGTCCTTAAACAATTTAACTGACCTTAGATATCTTTAGTTTGTTTTATTATCAACTTATGTTTGCATACCATACATTTGTAGAAACAATATATTTTCTCCTAAAGCAATTCATGAACTTTCAATCTCCCTGGCTATTATGTCTTATCGTTTATCAACCAGGTCATCAGCTCCGGTTAGACCAAAAGTTAGACCAATAAAACCAGTTAAAACAACCGAACAAGCTACGTCTACGACATCCACCCCAGCAGAACACTTAGTAGGAGAGCCAAGACATCACACACCAGCCAACAAACCAGAAATGTTTAACAAGAGAAATATTGGCCTAGGTCTTTTACTATGTCTTATTGTGGTAAGTCTTAGCCCTTGAAAAGCATAAACTCAGAACATTTAAACAAATGTTTTTCTTAACAATAGCATTGAGACGACTATTCGAATTATTAAACGTAATAATGATGAAGATGCTCTTGAGGTATTCCTATATATTATTTAGTCATTGTAATCAACAGATATTGGAGTGCTCGCACGCACAAAAGCAAGAAGACTCAGATCCCAACAATAAAGTAAGCATCTACATACTTGATTTTGTTTTCTTTCTTTCTATTGTATATGAGGCTGTGTATGTTGGTATGTGCGCTGAAAACAACACTTGACATATAAAGTTATCCTACAGTTATTGAGTTGTCGCATTTGTTAACTTTGTTGTTGATAAAGAATTTGATACTCACTAAAACTATGGTAGGAAAATGTTGAATTTCTTTTAGCCAGGGTTTCGAAATATCACTCAATGGTTATTAAAGAATAAACACGAATTTAAAAGCAGCATTTAATAGGAGTCATAAGATTGATGTATAATGTAAAAATGTGGAACCTAACTGTCGATATAACTAGCTTGACAAACATGTCAACCCCACTTTAAATTTTGTTTAAATGCAATTATATTATTTTTTCAGGCTGCAGGTTCAACTAATCGGGAAAATACGTACGTGGTTTAAATATAGTTTTTGTATCAATATATTTAGAATAAATGATAAAATTTATACTTTATGTGATCAATTACTAGAAGGCCTAGTTATCAATTGCATACCGGTCTTCTTCTGAAAAGGTTTTACAAATACTCGTCATTACTCTATTGCGCAGTTAATGCTATCCCCACACCCTAAAATAGCTAGATAATTATGCAATAAAGTAGTAGGCCTATACTGTAGGATAACTTTTGAATGACTTACAGTAAGCAAAACATAACATTTTAAATCACCTGTTAGTAAAATGACCTGAATAGAAACAAGAAATAGTGTGATCAAAATTTTTTTTACATTATTAGTTGAATTTGACTGCGAGTTGGGTTTGTAGAGTGGACAGCTGATAGACTGAAAGTCTCAAGCTCAACCAAGTCCTGCTGAGTACCTGATTTATATAAGAGAACGTAAAGTGGCTTAGAACAAAATCCTACCACATAACGAAATCACAGAAGAAAGTTAACTCTACTCTATCTGCCCGATGAGTCAAACAAAGATATTAAATGCCGCTGTAAATTATGCAAATAAATGTAATCCATGAACTGCTCTCTCTAGCGAAAATCAGTCCGAACATCGCGTAAACTGTTTAATGTTTTGTTCAATATTTACTTTTCTTAACGCTTTTCAATTAATTATAATACTTAAAGTAAAGTTACCCTTTCAAACCTGACGGTCTATGGGGCAAGTAAAGTAGAGTTCACTCGTTTCTGTTACCTCGGCATATGAAGAGATAGTGTGGTCAGCACTATGCCCAGCCGCCTTAACTCTCCCTAACGTGAGTTAGGTACACATCAGAGTTGGGTGGATTCAGGGACGGTCTACTGACTTGAATAACTCGAGACTTACGGGTTAGCAGTCCAGCTCTCTACCGCTAGACCACTCCTTCCCAATTATAATACTTACATACACTTTAATAGTTTACATTTTCTCAACTTAGAATTCAAATTTTTATTTTTTTTCATTACTAGAGAATTTGACAGGACAGTAAACTTGCGTTCTTTTTCTGTTGACCACGCCTTACTAAAGGTGGAGAAGAAACTGGGCGATGCGAGAAAATGTAAGTAAAAAGTTGACATGTACAGTGTTCTCCCATGTTAAGTATCCTGTCATTACATATGACAAGAAACATGACTAGTTCACCCACCCCATAAGCCTACAGGAAAAACGTTTTCTTGGATCACATGATATCAAATTATTTTCTTCCAATTGTTAATTACTCTGAAACAACTTGCCACAACATAAAAAAACTAAGAACCAAAAAAAAAAAAAAAAAAAAAAAACCCACACTGACAACCAGCCATTCGAAGCTACTGTTAATTAACATTGCTTCATGCCATGACCCAACAAAGTAATCTTAGCCTGCGTTCGGTAAATAAATTTCTTTTATGTTCAGGGAGTGTGGTTAGCAATAGAAAAGGTAATTGTTCTATGTTTGCACATTGCAAGAGAAAAATATAAAACGAATTATATTTATTGCAGACTTAAAACGAACAGGGGAAAGAGAAATTCAGATTAAAGTTGAAACAGGATCTGGAAAAAAAGTTTACCCTGCAGTTCGTGAATACCTGGCCAAACATCACTACAGGTAACTTCTTCATCTAAAACTTTTGAGTTTTTCAAAATGGCTGTTACCTTTTCTGTTTTTATGATATTGTTTTCAAAAGTATTCAAATTTATTTAAAAGGCTTCACATGTTAAATTGTAAAACGAAATAGAAAAATAATCTGAGAATATCTCAATAGTAGTACGATTGTTTGAAAAATACAATGATGATAAAAAATATAAATTTATCAACAACACTACTATTTATTACATTTTATATTCGGCCGCTTTACCATTGTTTTGAATGCAAAAAAAGAAATAAATAAAACATATGTAATTATTTTTTCTAATTGACAGTTCTGACTGGAATCAGAATGAAGGCTACTTCACAGTGAATGTAGTTATTAAAGAAACGGACAAAGATGAATTTTAAATTCATATCTTGAATGATGAATAAAAATAATATAAATACAGTTTTTATGCCTGCTTATACGTGGAAGTGGATAGTATGAATTAAAGTGTAATTAATCATATTCATTACGCCTTTTCAACTTATGCCTGAAAGTATACACTACATTGAAACCACATTTTACTAAATTTAAACCCATTAAAATTTGAATGAATGTTGTCAGCCTACTAATCTTGCTTTAATATTACATTTTTCATTTTATTAATTTTACAAAAATACAATTGTTTGCACTCTTTATGATGTTAGTAGTTTACTTCAAACGAAGTAAAACATTTGGTTATCTTTTTAAAAGTATTTTGTCCTGTATATTTAGTAAATTTTAGTTTCTGTATAGTTTACAATATAAATGTTCTAACCATTTTTCTATTGCATTAAATAAGCTTTTTAATAGGTGCACTGTTTAAATAAAAAAATGTCATATGCCAATATTTTTTTTTTCGTTTTATTTTGTTTTTATTTTCTATTTTCGTATGCCATATACGTAAATGAAGAACAAAATAAAGCATTACTATGCGGATATTTAGCAATATGGTGAAGACACAATTGCAGAAATGAAAAAGGATCAAATTTAAAGCTCAACGCTTTGGACACAAACCCAACTAACAGTGATATATCGTAACCCAAAAACAACTTTAAAAATTAAAACCTACAATCTTGTAGATTCTAATACTGAAATTTATCTTAAATCATTTAAAATGTTATATTTTCTTACCTTGTCAAACATTTAAAATGACATTTTAAACACAAAGTCTGGAACAATAGAAGATTGAGTTCTTACCTTAAAGTAAGTCTAACTAAAGGTCAATGGACAGGGGAGAAGTTTCATCAACTCACTGGTGTAAAACATCGTGATTTGTTAAAATTCTTGCTTGATTACAAGTGTACACCGTCGTTGTCGTAATTCACCTCCTGAACATATTTTATATTTATAAAATAATTAAGCTCTATTAGTCGGCTAACACAAATGACTAATTATGTACATTTAATAACTAATGGGCTAATTACTCGACGTGTACTGTGGTAGATAAAGTGTACATATGTACAACTTTGAATAATGAGTTATGAACCGTGTTTAGTTGAGAGAAATTAGTGTTTGAATTTTCGAAAAAAACTTTCTTTTTTAACCTCTAGGTTGGTTTTGTTTTTCAATCCTTAAAATAAATTAAACTAGTTATTGCAAAACTTCTATTTGTAGGTTTAATACATACAAAGATATGTAATCGTGTGAATCTCTGTACTATTTAATATACTTAACATTGAACAAACTAAACATTTAATTAAACTTAACATAGCCAAGAGATCTAATCAGAGATTGTAGCTTACCTATACAAAACACTGATGTCGTTATTCAGGAAGAAAAAAAAACATACATTTTTATATACATGAAATCGTTTTAATAAATGCAAGTGAAATACCAAAAAAGTTTTTTTTATTAAAAACGCTTTAACATGAGTGGATTGTGTTCTAACTATTCAGTACATAAATTAAGGTAACGAATACAAAATGAATTATCAACAAACGCCTGTATTATATATCCATCAATAACCACATGATTTATCCATCTGCTAAGGACTGAACTGTAGAAGCAACAAAAAATATGTGATGTAGGCTCCAGCAATCTGGTGAGTAGAAATGTACACATTTTTCGGAGGGTGTTTCTACTTGATGGGTATAGAGTCAAATCCTAAAACAATCATGAAGTGTTTTAAACTAGCTATCCAACTTGTATAGTGTAAAATTAAATTTTGGTAGTAATAAAAAGATTTTCAAATCACAACTTAAGTTGATTTACCTAACGTCATTAAAAAATGGCAGTTAAGAGACGTCATAGTCATGATAATTTGGCATTACATTGACGTCTTACACACTGTATTAAACATTTGCAGTCAATCGACCTTTGACCTACCGTCAACAAAGCCTGTTTGGTCACCACAAACATCCCCAGCACTGAGGCCCCTATGGTCGTGTCAGTGAGACGAGACAAAAACAGCTGGAGCTGGGGATGGGATGGTGTTTTAGGTGGAGGCTGACACGCGCGATATAAACACACTACAAGTATAGAAAGACTCACTGCTAATTACTATAGGGCTTTAGTTCATAAGTCCAGATAACTAGAATAATGTGTTATGTAACATATATATTTCATGATAGCAGTTCCCTGTTAACTATCTAGCATTGTATCAGAAGACTTTAATTAAACGCTAAGTAAGTCAGCATTATGATTTAGTTAGAATGCGTAGCTAAACATGCCTAGCTATCCAAGTTTAACAAATTAAAAAACTTTTTTTCTAAACAATAATAAAATACAGTGTTTTGCTTAAAGTGAGATAAATGTAACGTTATACCTGTATAACTTGAGATGGCGACGAGTTTTCTGTCTCTCTGAGATCATACAGTTTGTCTAGTGGAGAGTGGGCCTACAACATATTTGATTGATTTAAAACATTCTACAATAAACTTAATATAAAGCAAATACTTTACTAGTCACTGAACACATTACAAATGTTAAAGTAAGAACAATAATGTCAAAAACAGTGTGTTCTACAGGTCAAAAAACTTATGTTTAGCATTGTCTGAAGTGATTTTATTTTACGTATAACTCTTACGTATATTACGTATAATATATGAATATTTATATATATATATATATATATATATATATATACATATATATATATATATATATATATATATATATATATATATCAAATTAATTTGGACGTCAATTTAAAAAAAGAATTAAACTTACCATTTCATGTACAGATGATAGACTTAATGACAAGACACCACAAATGGCTAGGTTGACTAAAAGCCAAATCACATTCAAGATTGTAATGAGCGACCAGTTCGGGTGTACTATCACAGTATACAGGGTCAGGCAACTATCAGCGATGGTCGACAGATAGACTAAAGGGAGGTAATGATTGAGGAACTTGTTGTAGCTATAGAAGACATCACACAACTTCGAGTGGAAAATCCGAATTGTTTTTAAATGATTCGGAATTACTCCGTTAGCTTTGGTTACCTGTGGAATGAAAAAAAAAATGTTTCATCTGAAAAAAAAACAACGACGTAGGTCGTTAAATAAAACAATGTGATATTCAGAAGAGTGAACGAACGTGACAACCATTAAGTGAAACTTTGAATAATGATTAACTGTAATATATTTACTTCTGCTTCTAGGACGTCCGTCAGCTGTTTGAACTGTGCACAGAACAATTTGTTTACAAACAAAACAAAGACTAGCATGAAATTGGTGCTCGCAGAGTTCCATCCATTGACCAGTATAGCGATGAATAGGGTCCAGGGTGTACAGCTAAATGGGGCAATTGTGGTTTGCTGAAACAGAGGAAATGTTATGCTGTTGTTTTTAATATTTTGTACTCTTGTTTTGCACTAATGAGAACGAAATAAATGTAATCCCCTTAAAATTTCCTGTTACGTACAACTGACTTATGCAAACCACAATATATATATATATATATATATATATATATATATATATATATATATATATATATATATATATATATATATATATATATATATATATATATATATATACATATATATATATATATATATATATATATATATATATATATATATATATATATATATATATATATATATATATATATATACAGAGATTAAGAGAGAGAGACATAACATTGACACTTACCACCATAGTGGGCTCTTGAAGAATTAATATCGTTGCGAAAGCAACGAAATTGAAGAGCACATTGAAACAACCGACAAACATGATCCTGTTCCTCCATCGGCGACACGTGATAGGCTTTAAACCCAGCTCCTCTGTCGCTTTCTCTTGAGATAACTGCCGCCATTTTGTGTAGAACGTTCTGTAACATAGGTAGTGCATGGCATTGTTACATGAACACATCATGCTATTTTACCATTGTTTCAAGAAAACATCACAGAGACTGTTACAAGGATATATTGAGCATGTCTACAAGAACATATTGGTCATTGGTATAATTTTTATTATGTGTTCTTAATTTATAATCAATTACAATTATAACCAGAACACATTGGGCATTGTTATGATAAAACATTATAAAGATTTATCGTTATAAAGATTTTCTTGGGTGGGATGTAGGTGTAGCTAGAGCTATGGTGGGGATTGGCTGAATGCGATGAGACTGCGCAATGTAACATTAGTTAAGAGTGACTAGTTGGGGTAGGGAGACTTTTTGACATTGTAGAGTGGTTCACACTTTGTTTACACACACACACACACACACACACACACACACATATATATATATATATATATATATATATATTTATATATATATATATATATATATATATATATATATATATATATATATATATATATGCTACATATTCTATAGCGGTTGAAATAACATAACATTGTGGTTTTAAATATCCGAGCACTGAAAGCGGCACGATGGTGCTGTCTCCTACAGCTATAACCTAATTCCCCCTCCTTCCCCCTCTAGTTTATGTCATTAGAGTGCTTTCTTTTATATAAGTATACATTTAAGTACTATTACATATAAAGTGGCTTAATTGAGTTACCTGAGATGTCGTTTATTGGCACTAGAGTACCACATACAAAGTACACAAGCGACCACATAGAAGTTCCATACAAGAAACGAATACGTTGTACTAAAATCAAATTTTGTGTTGGTCACCATCGAGTACAACATCCTCACGATATTACCCACTAGAACCAGCAACACCAGCAGGCTATAACACAACCTCAGAGCAAACAAATATCTACTACAACAGCTCGCCTTCCCTTCAGAGTTTCTGTTCGGTGGACAAAAGAAAAAATGCCAGACGTTTCCTTTCTTGTGTGTGGTCAATCCATCTTTAGCTCCTCTTTCACAGCGGACACAATGGCTGTCTTCTGCGTCAAAGTAAACGCCACACAGTTTTAACGCAACAATTAACGGTTTTAGAGTTTGACAAATGTCTGTGCCGTTTTTTAAACACTGAGAGTAGTTTAAATTTCCACAAGCTTGGCACTGCATCCTTGGTGGATGGTAAACTTGGTTTGGAGATTTGATACAGGTTTTTACACTTTAGATAATTATTTGCTGTACCGAAATGTTGATTTAAAACGATGACGATGTAATTTATTCCATCATATTATCCAAATCTGGACTTAGTTTATTAATATCTGTTCGTAAATATTAAAGTCATTAATCCGGGTATGCTTAAAATGTGTGATCTGTTAGTTTTAATTTGATATTATAACAGAACTCGTCAATACGCTAATGCTCCAACCATTAAAATTTGACGCGTGCATCTTTTTAAAAATATTTGCTATTTGTTAGTGGTCTTCGGGGAATGATTCGATACGGCATCGACCCAGCAATTCATACATGTTAGTTCCTTCAAATATAGATTCTCTTGCGTTACAAGGTCATACAGAATAAATGTTAAATGTTTGGAGGGGGGGGTCTTTGTTTATATTGTAAACTATTTAATGGATCACTCTACTGTACTCAATATAATGCAGGGGCCAATGTGTTTAATTAAATGGAATAAAGGACCTGTCGATGTGTATAATTAACTGTATTGTGCTTATGTGTTTAGTGCGATGTTATCTAGTGGTCAATGTGTTTAGTTCAATGTATGGTGTTAATGTGTTTACGTCAATGTCATATAGTGGTTAAAGTCTTAAATTTAATGTTTTTGTTTTAAATATTTACTGATCAGAGATAGTAAACAACTAAATTAAGTACCCTGTAATGTTGGAGATTAGTCAGTTGTCATCCATTAACGACGTAACAGTTTTTACATCTTCACCTTCCCAAAAAAAAAACAGACCCACGCCCCAAACAAAATGAAGTCACATCACATTCCTCCCCCCCCCCCCCACCCACTAGACTCAAAATAGCTGTTTCATGTTGTTGTTTTTTTAAACATCAGTTTCTTTCTAAAATATTAACAATGCTTGTCCAAAAGTTGAGCAGTCTATATTAAAATATATTTCTATAACAAATTAAAAAAAATATTTCTGAAATTGAAATAACGGTTATATAATTAAAGCTCTAACTTGACTTTCTTTAAAAAAAAAAAGCCTGACGTAACACAATATAGCCCCCTCTCATTCACCCATAACATATCGTCACAATTCTACGAACTCTTCTCCGAAGTGTTACGTCATTTATTGGAAAACCATTAAGCTTAGTTAGATGTGATGTGAAACTGCTGCAATTGTTGTATACTCAGTAAATATGAAGACCGCATTCATTTTATGATTCATTATAATATCATATTTACATTAGTTCATATATCAATTATGAAAATCCTTACTAGTTTAAAAAGGTTTGACTAAAGAATAACGTATATTTTTAAAGTATCAAGTGACCTTGTACTAAATACATTGATTTTTAGAAACACGTCTATCGTAGCGAAAACGAAAGTAAAAGTCGGGAAAATCCGTTTATATGACTACATTCTTTTTCTTGTAATCCCTTACGTGTTGGGCATAGCTCTGTGCAACACGTAATTTACTTAACATAAAACTGATAACTTAAACTTCCTCTTTCCCATACAAAAGACTACTTCACCAACCCCCCCTACCCCCCCCCCCCTTCACTTCGAAAACTAGTGTATGTTTGTAAAAAAACAATGTTTCAATACAAGCTGTAAAACAGGAACTACGGTGAAGTGTTACAGACAATTAAATATGTGCAGCCTGTACCCCTTTGATTCAAGTAGTGTTCACTACAATTTGTATAACCTTTTCAATTAGAGTGGACAAAATCAGAGCACTTATATTGAGGCCAATCGTAGGTGTTAAAGTATGTGAGTTCAGTAGAAAATAACCAACTGTATCGTTAGTAGCATAAAAATATGGGGAATCACCGCTGGGGGATTTTATATGGGGTAATTTATTTTTAACACAAGACTGGCAAACCAGATAAGGCCACGTCTAGTTCGATAAATTCTCAAGGTTGTATCAAACTCAGTGTAGGTTCATAAAACCTAGCTGGGTGACCAACAAACAGTTCGATAAATTCTCAAGGTTGTATCAAACTCAGTGTAGGTTCATAAAACCTAGCTGGGCGACCAACAAACAGTTCGATAAATTCTCAAGGTTGTATCAAACTCAGTGTAGGTTCATAAAACCTAGCTGGGTGACCAACAAACAGTGTAACTCAAGATTTAAATAAAACTACATCTGCAATCTACAATCCTGCTGTTTTTAAGGTACGTTGATCTAGCATTATACCTTGTACGGTTTAACTAAGCCTTAGAGTTATGAACTATACCATCTATAATTTAGGTTAGACATAGATTTTTAGTTAAACTATATCTTCAGTATATGTTATAGCCTACATTTCAACATAATATATTTAAAGTATTATTATCAATTGAATTATGGTGGCAAACAAACAGAAAACCAAGACCGAATAAATAGATTTTATTAGCCGTTAAATTGAGGTCAACGCGTTTACACACCAGCACACACGCAAATCAGTACAGTAAGCGGCATGGTCGGGTAGTAGGGCGATTGTTCATGTTCGGATAAGGCTACTAATCTGTATACAGAAACCCATCAGGAAAGAAAAATCTAATATCAAACTACTGCGTTGCAAATTGCCCTTGGGTGGAAAAAGGCCGTGTCAGAAAATCCAGAAGGCAAGCAGAGTTTCTTTCAGGCATCTCTTCGGGGGGGGGGGGGGGCTTAGCCCCCCCCCCCCCCACGAAAATTTTTTACCGCCCCCCCCCCGAACGAATTGAAATTTATATAATTTATATAGAGAATATATACTTTTAACAGTGTCCGCCCCCCCCCCCCCGAAGAAAGTTTACCGCCCCCCCCCCGAAAATTTCAAGTGCCCCCCGGAGAAAAAAGTCTGGCAGAAACACTGAAGGCAAGCAGTCTGAAGCGGGAGTCAGTCGGAATATAGTGCACAACATAATACATAGTGTTTTAGGAGGGTTTGTCCAATATAATTAAAACGAAGAAGAGGCACCACATTGTACAATATAATATATATATATATATATATATATATATATATACATATATATATATATACATATATATATATATACATATATATATATATATATATATATATATATATATATATATATATATATATATATACATATATATATACATCCATATATATATATACATATATATATATACATATATATACATATATACATATATATATATATATACACATATATATATATAAATATACAAATATATATATATATATATATATATTTATATATATATATATATATATATATAAAGCTCAATGTAAAAATAAGTCTAAATTTATGAGTAAAAAAATTACTATTGAAAGTGTTGGGAAATAATTTTTATTTTTCAAAGTGATAGTAATAATTGTCGGCATGTTCATTAAACACAATGTAAAAAAAAATAACAAAAATTCTAATTATGTCTGAAAATTATTTAGATTTAGTCCTTTAGCACTTACTTCCCTTTGATAAATTAGGAAAAAACAATTACTTCCCTTTATAAAACATTGCCTTAGTGGAAAAGAATTTACTTTTTATTACTTTCTTTTGGTGTTGGGGAAAAAATAATTACATAATTAGCGGGGATTGATCAAGTGCAAATGTTGTAGGTATTTTACGAATAAGCTTGGAGTATTATAATTGTTCATTTGGTTTGGTTTGGCACCTACGTTCGTTTAAGTGAGTGCAAAAGACTATGAATACGTTGGCGTACTATAGTCGATTATTAAGCTGAAACAGGCGATTCTGCCCCGGGCTAGACTGTGAGCACTTTGCGTTTATGTTCGCGTTAGTGTTTTCTTTGTGTTTAGGTTGGGTTTGTGTTAGTGGTTGCGTTTTGATTTGGTTCGTTTTTGTTCTTTTTTTTTTTCGTTTTTGTTTGTGTTTTTTTCTTTGGGTTTGTGTTTGTATTTGTGTTTGTGGTTGGTTTTGCGTTTGGATTTGGTTTGTTTTCGTTTGCTTTTTCGTTTGTGTTTTTTTCTTTGGGTTTGTGTTTGTGGTTGGTTTTGCGTTTGGATTTGGTTTGTTTTCGTTTGCTTTTTCGTTGTTTTTTCTTTGTGTTCGTATGGTGTTTGTGGTTGTGGTTGGGTTTGTTGTTAGGTTTTTGTTTTCGTTTGCTTTTTTGTTTGTTTTTTCTTTGTGTTTGTATTGGTGTTTGTGATTGTGGTTGGGTTTGTTGTTAGGTTTTTGTTTTTGTTTGTATTTGTGTTAGCGTTATGTTTGCGTTTTGTTATTTTGGTTGGTTGTTGTTTGGGTGGGCAATGCCGGGTTTATGATGATTACTAAACACACAGGTAATGGTCTTTAACAGCAAGGTTTTTCACAGAAGCCAGAGCAGGGCCTGGCCGGGACGGCTAGTATATATATAATTTTATATAAACAACATCATTTTATTCTCCTTAAGCAGTCAATAAAGGTTCGAACTCCCACGCAATCATGTCAGATCTCTTAAGTATCAGCCAACCAGGCGATCAGAACCAGTTAGACCAACAGAACCAGTTAGACCAACAGAACCAGTTAGACCAACAGAACCAGTTAGACCAACAGAACCAGTTAGACCAACAAAACCAGTTAGACCAACAGAACCAGTTAGACCAACAGAACCAGTTAGACCAACAAAACCAGTTAGACCAACAGAACCAGTTAGACCAACAGAACCAGTTAGACCAACAGAACCAGTTAGACCAACGCATAGACCAACAGAACCAGTTAGACCAACAGAACCAGTTAGACCAACAGAACCAGTTAGACCAACAGAACCAGTTAGACCAACAAAACCAGTTAGACCAACAAAACCAGTTAGACCAACAGAACCAGTTAGATCAACAGAACAAGTTAGACCAACAGAACCAGTTAGACCAACAAAACCAGTTAGACCAACAAAACCAGTTAGACCAACAAAACCAATTAGTACAACAGAACCAGTTAGTACAACAGAACCAGTTATACCAACAGAACCAGTTAGACCAACAAATAGACCAACAGAACCAGTTAGACCAACAGAACCAGTTATACCAACACATAGACCAACAGAACCAGTTAGACCAACAGAACCAGTTAGACCAACAGAACCAGTTAGTACAACAGAAACAGTTAGACCAACACATAGACCAACAGAACCAGTTAGACCAACAAAACCAGTTAGACCAACAGAACCAGTTAGACCAACAGAACCAGTTAGACCAACAGAACCAGTTAGACCAACAGAACCAGTTAGTACCACAGAACCAGTTAGACCAACAAATAGACCAACAGAACCAGTTAGACCAACAGAACCAGTTAGTACAACAGAAACAGTTAGACCAACACATAGACCAACAGAACCAGTTAGACCAACAAAACCAGTTAGACCAACAAATAGACCAACAGAACCAGTTAGACCAACAGAACCGGTTAGTACCACAGAACCAGTTAGTACCACAAAACCAGTTAGACCAACAGAACCAGTTAGACCAACAGAACCAGTTAGACCAACAGAACCAGTTAGACCAACAGAACCAGTTAGACCAACAAAACCAGTTAGACCAACAGAACCAGTTAGACCAACAGAACCAGTTAGACCAACAGAACCAGTTAGACCAACAGAACCAGTTAGACCAACAAAACCAGTTAGACCAACACATAGACCAACAGAACCAGTTAGACCAACACATAGACCAACAGAACCAGTTAGACCAACAGAACCAGTTAGACCAACAGAACCAGTTAGACCAACAGAACCAGTTAGACCAACAAAACCAGTTAGACCAACAAAACCAGTTAGACCAACAGAACCAGTTAGACCAACAGAACCAGTTAGACCAACAGAACCAGTTAGACCAACAAAACCAGTTAGACCAGCAAAACCAGTTAGACCAACAAAACCAATTAGTACAACAGAACCAGTTAGTACAACAGAACCAGTTATACCAACAGAACCAGTTAGACCAACAAATAGACCAACAGAACCAGTTAGACCAACAGAACCAGTTAGACCAACACATAGACCAACAGAACCAGTTAGACCAACAGAACCAGTTAGACCAACAGAACCAGTTAGTACAACAGAAACAGTTAGACCAACACATAGACCAACAAAACCAGTTAGACCAACAAAACCAGTTAGACCAACAGAACCAGTTAGACCAACAGAACCAGTTAGACCAACAGAACCAGTTAGACCAACAGAACCAGTTAGTACCACAGAACCAGTTAGACCAACAAATAGACCAACAGAACCAGTTAGACCAACAGAACCAGTTAGTACAACAGAAACAGTTAGACCAACACATAGACCAACAGAACCAGTTAGACCAACAAAACCAGTTAGACCAACAAATAGACCAACAGAACCAGTTAGACCAACAAATAGTCCTACACAACCAGTTAGACCAACAGAACCAGTTAGACCAACAGAACCAGTTAGACCAACAGAACCAGTTAGACCAACAAATAGACCAACAGAACCAGTTAGACCAACAAATAGTCCAACACAACCAGTTAGACCAACAGAACCAGTTAGACCAACAGAACCAGTTAGACCAACAGAACCAGTTAGACCAACAGAACCAGTTAGACCAACAGAACCAGTTAGACCAACAGAACCAGTTAGACCAACAAATAGACCAACAGAACCAGTTAGACCAACAAATAGTCCAACACAACCAGTTAGACCAACAGAACCAGTTAGACCAACAGAACCAGTTAGACCAACAGAACCAGTTAGACCAACAGAACCAGTTAGACCAACAGAACCAGTTAGACCAACAGAACCAGTTAGACCAACAGAACCAGTTAGACCAACAAATAGACCAACAGAACCAGTTAGACCAACAAATAGTCCAACACAACCAGTTAGACCAACAGAACCAGTTAGACCAACAGAACCAGTTAGACCAACAGAACCAGTTAGACCAACAGAACCAGTTAGACCAACAGAACCAGTTAGTACCACATAACCAGTTAGTACAACAGAACCAGTTAGACCAACAGAACCAGTTAGACCAACAGAACCAGTTAGACCAACAAATAGACCAACAGAACCAGTTAGACCAACAGAACCAGTTAGACCAACAGAACCAGTTAGACCAACACATAGACCAACAGAACCAGTTAGACCAACAGAACCAGTTAGACCAACAGAACCAGTTAGACCAACAGAACCAGTTAGACCAACATAACCAGTTAGTACCACAGAACCAGATAGTACAACAGAACCAGTTAGACCTACAGAACCAGTTAGACCAACAGAACCAGTTAGTACAACACAACCAGCTACGTCGACGACATCCATCCCACGAGAACCCACACGATGACGAGCCTAGACAACGAACTCCACATGAGAACCCAGGAATAAAATACCCCGGAATCATTTGTATAGGTGTACTAATGATACTTTTCATTGTGGTAAGTCATTGTTCTACCCCAGGGGTCTCCAAACTACGGCCCGCGGGCCGGATGCGGCCCGCGAGGTCCTCTCATCCGGCCCGCGGATATCTTTTTGTCCAAGGAAAAAACGTTAGTTGGTTATGGCTGAGGAACTTTGCCCAGAAAAATCAAAGACATGCCTGGAAGAAACTGGCCCCCGAACTGAAATTTGATAGTTAATGCGGCCCTCGGACTGAAAAGTTTGGAGACCCCTGCTACCCTATCATTAACCATCAGTATATCTTGAATATTCTATCAATCACAACAGCAGAATCTCCTGAATGTTTAAACATGTGAACAATACTCTCAAGAATTAAAATATAATTTTTGGAAATATGAACGATGTTGATGTTCATGAGTTATTATAATGTATTATTTTCATTTTCTTTCTGTAATCAACAGATATGGAAAAACAGCTCTGAAAAAAAGCAAACAGACTCCGTTTCTAGACATAAAGTAAGTAGATACTTGATTTTATATTCGTTATATTCACTTTGAGAGGTTTTATGTCGGTATGTATATCGAATGCAATACTGGTTCTACTTGCTGAAAAACTACGCTTGAAATCACAGCAACAAATATGTTTATATTAATTTTCAGGATGCAGAAACGACAATAGGAGACACAATCACGTAATAAATTTTGTTTGTGTTTGTTTTGTCTCAATATAATTAGAAATAAATGTACATATTAATAATTAATATAATTAGAATGCCAAGTTAATAACTGTTACATAAAAAGCACACATATAATACCAATGTTCAATCTTCACTTCATTGCGGAGCACACTGACAGACTAGATATTAATAGAATAAAGCTTGTTAGCATAGAATCAATCTCGAGGACTTACAATAAACATCACACACGTTAAGCAAACACAAATTTTAATCACTTTAACTGTTAATAAAGTATCTAAGTAAAATGCTAAAAAAATCTTTCATATATACCTATATACGTATTATATCAACATTTGAGTGATTTTACTTAACCGGGAGTCGTTTGAGGTTTCTCAAAAGCCGAAAATTGGAGTACTGTTTGAGTTAGGAGACTGAAATATCACTAGAAGTATTATAGTGATACGTTTCAATTTTGAACTAATTCCGGTAATCGGAAGTGGTACTTTACTATATTTCCATGGGTACACACTATCTTGTGCACTTTTTCGGATATTAGGACAAAATTTAAAATACTTTAGTGTTCACCAATCTCTGGATACAGTATTTTACTCCGTTTACCTTTTCTAAAATGCCGAGAACATTTTCGACTTTATAGTGAAGTAATACTTCACGCTATTTCCGATTTTTCATAAAACCATGAGCATTCGATAATTTGGTACCATACTATTTGAATCAACATATTATTAGAATTTTCGCCTGTAAATGTTTTCTCGAAAAACGAGCATTTTGGTCCAACAGTTCTATATTTCTACAGCTTGATTGCGCTGGAAGTGCCATCCAAGCGATTATTGTTGGATAATAATTTATAAAGTTTTGGGGAAAGGTCTACCGCTTTATATTTTGTTTAGTTCAATTTTTAAAATTGTTATAGCGCCATTAAAAAAGTTTTAATACATAATTTATATTTTAATTTTACATTTTACCTAAATAACTAAGAATTTCAAAATATATAATTAGTTTATTTATTTGTTGTTAATTACGCAGTGATTTCGACAAGGCACTTTACTTGCGTTCTCTTTCTGTTGAACACTCCTTGTTGAAGGTGGAAAAGAAACTGGAAGATGCAATGAAATGTAAGTAAAAGTGTGTGAAGCGTGATGACCAAAAACATGACAAATTTACCTATCCATACAGCAATAACGTTTACCTGAACCTTCAATTTTTTTTATATTTCTCTTACAGAAACATTCGTACAAACATCGACACTCAGTTACTAATTAAAACTTCTCTTAAATAACAAGAATACTCTAGACTAGCACCCTTCCTGTAAAACACAAAATAACAAATTGTTCCAGTTTCATATGTGGTTCTTTCATCTGATTCACTTAAATTTAGCAATTCTTGTGTATTGTATACAATTTCATTATATACTAATCAACAAATACCAGCTTAAAAAAATAATTCTATTAAAGTAAGTTTGTTTTATAGGTGTTTTTAAAATTAAAAACCACTTTAGAGTTGTATTCATTTTTATCATGAAGAGATTGTTTTTTCTGTTCAGCGAGTCAAAAGCTATTCCGCGGCGCATGTATTCAACACATTTGTGTACTGTAGTACGAGAAAGTGTTACATGTATATTATTCTTTGCAGACCTAAAACAAACAGGCAAAAGAGAAATACACATTAAAATTGAAACAGGATCTGGAAAAAGAGTTTACCCTGCCGTTCGCGAATATCTGGCCCGAAATAACTACAGGTAACATAATTAGAAAACGCTGCATATAACACTGTATGAATAAGCCAAATGTAATACAATTAGATCAGGCTACATCTTACACTGTATGAATACGCTATAAGTAACATAGATCAGGCTACATCTAACACTGTATGAATACGCTAAGTAACATAGAGCAAGCTACATCTAACCCCATATGAATACGCTAAATGTAACATAATTAAAACAATTTGTGTAAATATTGGTACAATAACAGGTAATATGATTAGAAAACTTATGAGATTAAATGGTACGATCAGAACAAAAAAAAAACATAATGCTATCAGTGCAACAATAGTTTCAAAATAAGTGAAATAAACTGTTTCAGGTAAAATATGTACCGGTAAATTATTTCCGTTTGTGAACATTCAACAGTTTAAATACGAGCGTATCAGTAATCGGGCAAATATTTTAAACATGAAAACGACATAAATTTTGTTCAAATCCTATGAGCTGTATAATGTTATACATCACGCAATTATTTTGTATTTTAATTTGTAAAAAAAAACTTTTTAAGTAGAAAATTGTGATGGTATTTGGAAGATGCCGTGCAAAATGTAATTAAAATGTTCGAATTTTCGTGTTGTATATTTGCACGACCCATTATCTTTTAACTTGCAATTAAAAACTTTGATGATTATAATAGGTGTGGGTTTATCAAAAACAATACCATGTTTTAAATTTTGTAGTCGGAAACTTCACCGTTTTTTAGAAGGCAAAAAATTATTATAGCATTATTTTTTTGTACTTGGTTTCAACAGATCTTACTGGAATCAGAACGAAGGCTACTTCACAGTTGAGGTAGTTAATGAATCTTACAATGATGAATTTTAAATTCATGTCTTGATTTAGGAACAAAAATTATGTCTCGTATATAGGGTATAACATATATTATCTTAACTTATATTTTATTATATTCATTACGTTTTTTCAATCTATATAATATAATGAAAGTACATTTTAATAAATTTAACGCAATTAAAATGTACATGCATGTTGTCAGCATATAAATGTTGCATAACAATTACATTTTTCATTATATTAATTTTACGAAATGAAACTTACTACCAAATTAATTTAAAAAACCTTTTCTGGCAAAACCTTTAAATAGTTAATAATTTACTACAAACGATGTCAATTGTCTAGATATCAATTCTTATTTTTTGGTGTAGTTTATGTTTTGTAAAGTTTATACAGAATATAGTTAAAATCTATATGATGTAACCATTTAAATATAGCATTAAATATAGAAGCTGTGTTTGAAATAAAAATAATCTAATATACCTATTGTTTCTGACTTCGCCTTATTTTTATTTTTCTACATTCAAGAATTTCAGCGTTTTCGAGTATGCCATATATGTAAATGAAGAACAAAATAATACATTGTTTTGCAGTTATCAGGCTATTTCTTCAATACGATCATATGATTCAACATCCATCATGTATACATGTAATTGCTATATCCTTTACCTACTTAATTTCACTTACATTCTTTTTATACAAATCCTACTCAGCACTTATTTTATTACCTGCACCTCAGTCTCTTTTCACGTGTCTCATATTCGTTTGTATTTGTCCAGATAAAAAGAAATTGCTCTATTTGAAAAAGATTACGTGTAGTTTACAAACTTTGATCACAAAATCCAAAAACTGATGGCCGTATATCGAAACCTAAAAACAGCTTACTTAAACAATTGGTCCCTTTAAGACTCAACTGAGCATTGTGAATACAAGGAGTGGTACATGGTAAGGGCTGCTACAGCTACAGGTTGATTACGGCCCTTAACAACACAATTCATTGACCACGATTGTTGCCATGGATTGATTCACGAATAGAATGTTTGGTGCTATATCAGAATCTGTTTTATTTAATCAGCGTTTCAATCATGTAAAATCGTTGTAACGCATTGTATTTTTGTACTGAAGGGAAGCAACTGCAACATTAAACTAACAATCTTTCTACAAAAAATGATTGTCTCCCTTAAAACCTGGTTTAAATGGCAGTAGAAAGCACTAAACTTGCGGTCGTTAGAGCTGAGTTCGTTTTTTCACCACGTCATTTGCAGAAATCGTTTACATTCATAGCAACATATTTTTTACCCACTATTTGAGTTAGACTTCCTATTTTTATTTAATATTTTTGGTATAACTATCAATATAAGTTGTATGTCTCCTACAACAGCGCAAATTAAAATAAAGCAAAATTCACAAACAGAAAACTTTTCACCACCGATATGTATCTTTGTAATTCTGATAGTTTAATTAACAATAATTAGTATATCATCACATTTTGTAATTTCACATACACAAATCGTACACTAAAGATTAAAAACTTGATAATCAATGCACGTTTCAAAGATCCTTCTTTATTCTTTTATTTCCTTCAATGGATACAACTACACTGCCCTCTTTCATGTTCCATTTCACTCTGCAAGTAGACATTCACATTACTTATAATTATACGCATCCTTATGTACATACACATTTACATTTATGAAATCGAAACACTTATGTTATTTGAACAGAAGGAATTCAATAGAAAAAGAAAATTAAAAAATATTAAGTCAACAAATAAAAAACGCTTGTCAGGTTTGATATTCAAATTGGTATTAAAATTGTTTTTCAAACTGGGCTCAAGAAGGAATGCATCCTATCATCATCGTATAATCATGTAAAATGGCTCCACCTTAAAATATCCCTAGAAAATATATATATCAAACATAGGTGAGCATATTTGTTTTTACAAGTCATTTGGGGGTTAGCTTAGAATAGTCTAGAACTCAGGGGATGTGCTTATATGAGATAAACCAGGGTATTTATGTGTTGTTATGCCAAGATAAAATGTGGGCATAAAAGACAACATAAGAGGTAGGATTGTTGACGGCAGGGAGGTGGGTATAACTAGTAGAAAAACGTGGACGAAAAGAACAAACAAAACATTGTCTAGTCTGTGTTGGAGATATTTAATTAGACGTTAACAACTATTGCAAAGCAAATAAATTGATCAACTTACCTATAACCTTTTTTGTCCAGTTGTTCATAAACTGCAGGTTGAATCTTCTTGCCAGTTCCTGTGATAAACGTCACATGCACTGGACCTGACTGCCCACTCACTGAAATATTAACGTGTGTACGAACGCACATTTGTGTCTTCTAGGCATTGACAACATAATGAAGTAAAACCTTAACAAAACTCATTGACAACATAATGAAGTAAAACCTTAACAAAACTCATTGACAACATAATGAAGTAAAACCTTAACAAAACTCATTGACAACATAATGAAGTAAAACCTTAACAAAACTCATTGACAACATAATGAAGTAAAACCTTAACAAAACTCATTGACAACATAATGAAGTAAAACCTTAACAAAACTCATTGACAACATAATGAAGTAAAACCTTAACAAAACTCACTGACAACATAATGAAGTAAAACCTTAACAAAACTCATTGACAACATAATGAAGTAAAACCTTAACAAAACTCATTGACAACATAATGAAGTAAAACCTTAACAAAAATCAATGAAAACAGACACAAGTATTATCTTAACAAAACTAATTGACAGCAGACTCAAGTAAAACCTTAACAAAATTCAATGACAACAGACTAATGCATGAATTGGATTCTGAAGAAGCTAAACTCTACTCACGTGTCTCAAAGGCCTGCAATGTTTGTCTAACTCTAGTCAAGGCTTGTTCAACTGACATCGATCTCAGATCAAATGTGGTGTCCACCTTCTAGTTACCGACATAGCAGAAATCATACATATATATATATATATATAAATACAAAACAATAATTCCAAACTACTGCGTATATTTGTATTAATTCATAACTGTGTGTTAAACAATGAAGAAATGTATTTTATTTGACTACAAGCTACTCTTTTATTAAGTTAACAAAGAAAACATTCACTGTAACAAACTTACTTTGGCTTGTCCAGCCTGTCTATTAAAGTAAACTACTAACATCTTTAAAAGGGGAAAAATATATAAATTTATAAAAATTACCAAATAAATCGAAGCAAAGTTAACGTTAGTTTGGTAAGGTTTTACATATCTAGTCTCTGAAATTTGTCTAAAACTCTAGTGTGTGACGTCAATAGAACACAAACTGGTGTACATCATTTGACAAAAAAAAAGAGCAGCCTACATCATTAGACCACAAACTAGTGCACATCTTTAGACCTCAAGTCAGTAACTATCATTAGACCACAAACTGTTATACATCATTAAACCACAAACTGGTATACATCATTAGACCACAAACTGTTATACATCATTAGACCACAAATTGGTATACGTCATTAGACCACAAACTGGTGTATCCTACATCATTAGACCACAAACTGTTATACATCATTAGACCACAAACTGTTATACATCATTAGACCACAAACTGGTGGACATCATTAGACCACAAACTGGTGGACATCATTAGACCACAAACTGGTGTATCCTACATCATTAGACCGCAAACTGTTATACATCATTAGACCACAAACTGGTGTACATCATTAGACCACAAACTGGTGTATCCTACATCATTAGACCACAAACTGTTATACATCATAAGACCACAAACTGTTATACATCATTAGACCACAAACTGTTATACATCATTAGACCACAAACTGTTATACATCATTAGACCACAAACTGTTATACATAATTAGACCACAAATTGGTGTACATCATTAGACCACAAACTGTTATACATAATTAGACTACAAATTGGTGTACATCATTAGACCACAAATTGTTGCAGCCTGTAGCGTTATTTATCATTATTGATCACCGGCCAATAATGTATCCAGTTTTAATCAATCATTAACAGTTACTCTTTCTATTATGAACACAAACTGTTATACATCATTAGACCACAAACTGTTATACATCATTAGACCACAAACCGGTATACATCATTAGAACACAAACTGTTATACATCATTAGACCACAAACTGGTATACATCATTAGACCACAAACTGTTATACATCATTAGACCACAAACTGTTATACATAATTAGACCACAAATTGGTGTACATCATTAGACCACAAATTGGTGCAGCCTGTAGCATTATTGATCATTATTGATCACCGGCCAATAATTTATCCAGGTTTAATCAATCATTAACAGTTACTCTTTCTATTATGAGTTTTATCCCTTTCAATTGACGCTTCCTACCATCATACTCATTAGCATAACACGGTCGTACTACGTACACTTATCAATTACTCAGAGCTAGCCATAACAATTCACTAAACGACAGCCGGCGACAGCCTCTAGTCAAACCATGAGTCACTAGCAATGTTGCCGATAGTTTGTAACTTCAGGCATAAGAGGAAAATCTACCGTTTATGTTGTAGCTTCTACATTTAATAGTGTAAATTAATAAAACCAGAAGTTGTATAATGTGTACAATAGATGTATAGTTGATTTGAAACGTTCCCCTACGTAGGTCACAGTTATACATTTATAAATTATATTTAGTACTTGCGAAAAAATAATATTTTCTCTTATACGTAGTACAGAGAAAGTATTGTAATAGTGCAAAAAAATCGAAATTCTTGCAAATCTCGACGTTTTACACCTCGCCGAGTCGGAAAAACAGTTTTGCAATCTTGTCCGTAACTTGAGAACCGTTACAGCCAGGTTGAGGAAATTTCCTATATAAGTATTATATCACATTTGTAGTTCTCTATCAACTTTTCACCGATTTCCGTTAAACCGGAAGTTTAGCTTATTCTGCGTTCAACTTTTCATAAGCCTATAGCTTGAGTACTGTTTCAACTACGTTTATGAAATTTCACATGTAAGCAAAATATCTAATTGTCTGCCTTCTGTCAAACTTTGAGTTATTTCCGTTGAACGAAAGTACTAATTTACGTTATTTCCGATTTCTCAAAAAACGCATGTAAATTTATAAAGTGTACTGTAAAGCCTTGTGCCCATAGATCTGTAAAGTATTTGTAATCCTGGCCGTGTTAATAAAGACGGTACGCGTTATATAGCCACAGGATCTCATGCACCGGTTTATTGATATTTTCTAATCTGCTGGTTAGACGGGGTGCTATTTAATTTTTAAGATCAAGTAAACAGAATAGTGTGTCACCAAATTTCCCCAAATGGATTTCCCAATAATGTTTTATGAATTCTAAACAATAATTTATTATTTGCATAGTATAAATCAACACTTTCACTGTCGTGGTTTTAGTTTTAAAATGTCACGTCCTCTGTGACATCAAAATGACGTGACACTTTTTAAATAATTTGTTGTAACTCTATTGTTTATAATCTGCTTTAAATATATTATAAACTATGTGATTGTGTGGTGGATAGTAATTACTAACTCGAAAGTTTCAAGTTGCTATCACGGTCTCTGTGAGTACTCTCAGCTCAAATAATTAACGGACCAAACTATACTTTTATCAGCCCAGGTCTCTTTTACAGTTCAAACATATTTCATCTGCACCATTGATGGCAAGGAATAAACGGTTAACTTAAATAGTTCTCTAGCCCAAGGGATAACACAAGACATAAATATGTAAACATACAAAACTCGTAGGTATTGTGTCCTTCCAAATTTGATTTGATCTAATAGTTGTGTTCTTTCATTAATAAATCTTAAATACCCCTTTAAAACAACAACGAAATACACCAGTTTACAAGCATTTACATGAGATATTTCAACACATAATAGAAAATCAAAACTGTATTGTAAGCTTTTATTATAATATAAGGAATTTTATATGTTGAACAGCACCTTACAAATTAAGCGGACCCAATAATGTATTCAAAGCATTTAAAGCGTAATTCCTAAAGAATGCCCCAACATTTACCGTTAGTTATTAAAGAAAAAAAAATGACACGATACTATACTCTTCCTGAACAAAAGCCCACATACGTGTTTTAGAAATTCCATGGCTTAGTTTCGTTTTCAACGACCTTACATTTTTCATTTGTTAGTACGCTTAGCATTGTGTTAATGATAAGTTTGCTTTGGAACAAGTGATACACTGAATTAGCCAATCATTGTTTTGTGCATACCAGTTGTAGACGTGTATACTTAAAGTATATATTTAAAACTTTTGAATTTATTGATCAGTAATTTCGAGAAAAAAGTTATTCGTCTGTAATTTCAAAATATGTTGTTTTTTTCTTAATATATCAACGTCTAAAAGTTCCCCCCACACTTTATAAGTTTATAAGAATTATCTCCACTCTTCACTTAAAACACTGACTAAACTCCATGTATAGTGCACTGATACTAGTGTAAACTCCATATTAAGTGCAATGATACCAGTGTAAACTCCATGTATAGTGCACTGATACTAGTGTAAATTCCATATTAAGTGCAATGATACCAGTGTAAACTCCATGTAAAGTGCACTGATACTAGTGTAAACTCCATATTGAGTGCAATGATACTAGTGTAAACTCCATGTAGAGTGCAAAGATACTAATGTAAACTCCATCTAGAGTGCAATAATACTCGTGTAAACTCCATATTGAATGCAATGATACCAGTGTAAACTCCATGTATAGGGCACTGATACTAGTGTAAACTCCATGTAGAGTGCAATGATATTAGTGTAAAATATACCTAGAGTGCATTGATACTAGTGTAAACTCCATATTGAGTGCAATGTTACTAGTGTAAACTCCATGTATAGTGCACTGATACTAGTGTAAAATACACCTAGAGTGCTATGATACCAGAGTAAACTCCATGTAGAGTGCAATGATACTAGTAGGCTCTACCTTAGATTTTGTACGCTAGTAAATTCTGTGTGTGCGTTTGTGGTATATATATTCTTTAATTTTAAAGTACACGCTTTATTTCGTAAGTTGTAGCTATGTATTGTAAAGTGATTGAAAATATCTATTAAAAGAACATACGTTTTGTAATTAATTAGGATATAACTTAAAAGGACAGATTTGGAAAAATGTACGGTCCTTTATGTTTAAAAAAGCTTAAATAAAGAAAAAATTAAAACATCTCACTTCAATCTCAAAAGCTCCAGTGTGGATAACGAATTTTACAACACGATTTTTTAACTCATTATTAACTTACGTTATACACAATAAAACATATATATATATAAAGTAATGTACAGTTACTGAATGTAAATTTATGTTAGAGAAATGATGAAGACAGGTATCCCTTCTAAAACAGCAAGAATATTAGTCATAAAATATAATTAATACAAGGCAAAAAAAATATGCTATCAAAACTAAACTACTTGCTTCAAAAATGATAAAGTGGGATGTGTAAATATACATCTATTCTAAAAAAACAATATTGTTAGGATTATAATGAGCAAGAGCAGAAGACTTGGCACCATCTGTGACCCTGAGTCTAAAAATACATTCGGGTTATTAGGGTCACAGTGATACGAGTCAAACTGTGGTTGGGAACACAAAGCTGGCCACAATGGACCCTTGATAGTTTCCTCCATAACCTGATAGGTGGCACAGCCGCACAGCCCTAGTGTTGGTCTCATGCACGAGTACGTTGCTTCATATTTCTTGCACATTATTTTTCCATAGTCCGACCCAGAAGATTTAGCTATCTCTTCTACCTTAGGCTGTACGCATGACGAGATTTTCGATGATTGGCTGTTGGTGCATGTTTGATTAAACAGGGTAAAATTCCTGCAAGTGATGGTAACCAATTCTTTTGTCTTGTTTGGAGAAGGGAGGTAACCGGCTAAATTAGGTATAGAAGCATTAGTACAATCTATTGCGTACTGTAGAAAACAGCTGAGTGCTTTAGCAGCGTCGTCGGGTTGTCGACACAGTTGTTCGTTGACGTAAGACAATGACGTGGCAGAATCAACCTCCATGTTCGCCGGGAAGGTTAGGCGGTTGTCTGTGAAACATCGAGCAACTTGTTCCTGTGGGTTAGTGCAGTTGGCGCAGTCACAAACATGTATGAAACCTGTTGAAGTAACAGCAATTGATTTGAAGTGTACATTAAATATCGCTTCTCTGTTTAGTTATAGTCAGTAATGAAAAATTAGTAAAATTAATGCAATGCCCTACTTTCAGCTGTAAATTTTAGTAATATATTAAAACACGTCGTCACCAATTTAACTCGTTACTATAAAGTGATTGTCCTTTATTTTACAGAGAGAGCAATAAGGCCTATTCATCGTATAAAAAGATTGGCGTGGTATAACTAGTAGATGATTAAGTATATATATATATATATATATGTATATATATATGTATATATATATATATATATATATATATATATATATATATATATATATATATATATATATTATACTAGCGTAGCCGTGCGTTGCCGCGGGAATAGAAGAAAGTCCGACGAAATATATAAAAAGCGTTACCAATCATAATTTCTTAGACTCGTGACCTTGTTTTCTAAAAGTGAATATATATATATATATATATATATATATATATATATATATATATATATATATATATATATATATATATATATATATATAATACTAGCGCACCCGTCCCCGCGCGTTGCCGCGGGAATAGAAGAAAGTCCGACGAAATATATAAGAAGAGTTACTGTGATGACGCAAGGTTGCGTCGGAGAGCTCAGGTAGATAGCAGAAACAGGCTATAGCGAGTTGGTCAGAGAGAGACCAATAAAAATACAGGAACTGACCGGTCACGTGGGACGGTCAGCTGACCGCTGAGGCGTGGGGCAGTAGAGAGATAGGCCAGCAGTTGATAGGTAGCTAGCGAAGAGTGCAGAAGGTGTTAGGTTGTAGAATGGAGCAGACGTAGTTATGTAGAGAACAGAAAATTAGTGTTAGGATTGGTCATGGGAGTGCGTAGTTAGTAGTATAGTGAACAGTTAGTAGTAGTAGTAAACAGTAGAGAGTATAGAATAGGCTAGTTAGGTAGAAACTTGATTATATACATTTGAATAAAGAACTTTGTATTTGGAACTTGAAAGGTGTGTTAATTGGATTTGTGACGCCCTCTTAAAAATCCCCACCCTCACAACTGGTGCAACAAGAAGAACTTCTAACCAAGATTATTTCGTACCATCACAGTTACCAATCATATATTCTTAGACTCGTGACCTTGTTTTTTAAAGTGATTATCTAAATGTAAACAATGTACATTAATCACTCACCGAAATAATGAGGTAGATTACGTCAGGGACGTAGAAGGGCGCTCTCAGGAGCTCCCCCCCCCCCCGATTACACTACCGCATAGGCGCCGCGTACGGCCCCTGGCTCCTTAAAACTAACAGACGCCATCGTCCCAAATAGCATGCAGATTGCGTCATTCACTAAAGTGACACAAATGAACAGGATTTTTTCTTTGACACGTAAAAAAATATTTGACGTGTTTTAAACATCAGTGTGACTGATGCAATATGTCAGCGTTACTAATGGTCTATTATTAGATGCTCGATATCGATTTCTGATTGAATTGTCTAAAATCAGATGCTGATTGCATCATTCGCAAAGTGACGAAACTGTTTGGATTTTTTTTTTACGAAAAAAAAAGAAACATCCGAGTTAATAATCTAACCTTGGTTAATTTTTCTGATTATTAAAATAAAACGTATTACATGGCCCTTAGGCGGCCTATGTGAGCCTCTGGGGGCCGAAACTGAAATTTTTGTTTGCAGCGAAATCGCACCTTACCAGGGCGCCGGCGGACACGCCTGATTTAATATAGTGAACGTTTTTAACGCCCCATCCTATCCTTTTGTCTATCACACTGTTTAGACCAAACGTAGTCGTCATATCGTTCACGAGAAAGACCAGAGCGCCAAATCGCGTCCAGCCGGAGGGCTGCCCATTCAAAATTAAATCCCCCCTCCCTCTCCCACCACCACACACCCACCCCGCCATTCCCCCACCTCCCCCATTCTCCTTCCCCCCCTTCACAGAAGCCTTCTCGGGAGTATTCATCAACTCCCTTAAGTTTTATGGCACCCGGATAAACAGTGTCGAACCGCAATCGTCTTTTATTTTCATATACCTTATATAGCGAGAAATAAAATCGCGCCCTGCCGTGGCGCCACCCCTGCAAATTTGAAAATGTTTTTCGCGCAGATATCTCTCCCCAGGATAATTCTCAATATCTTCACTAAGTTTCATGGCGATCGTGTGAACGGTGTCACTGCAATTCACTTTCTTTCATTATTTTTATATACCGTACATAGAGAAAAATCGCACCCTCCCGTGGCGCCGCCCTTGCAAAAATAAAAATGACTTTTTTTTTACAACCCTTCCCCAGAGTGTTCGATTCAACTCCCCCAAATTCTCATGGGCGCTATCGGATGAACGGTGTCAAACCAAAATCGACTATTATTTTTAGATACCGTATATAGAGAAAAATCGCACCCTCCTGTGGCGCCGCCCTTGCAAAATTAAAAATGATTTTTTACAGAACCCTTCCCTGGAGCTTTATATTGAACTCGCCGAAGTTTCATGCCTATCGGATGAACGGTGTCAAGTCAAAATCGATTTGTATTTGTATATACCGTATATTGAGAAAAAACAAATCGCGCCCTGCCGGGGGGCCACCCCTTCGAATTTGAATTTTTTATTTCGCAGAAACCTCCCAGGAATATTCTCAACAACTACGCAAAGTTTCACAACGACGTGATGAGAGGTGTAGTTATGCATAAAAGACAGACAGGCACACATACAGACATACATTGCTTTTTATATATATAGATAAATAAATAAATAAATAAATATATATATATATACATATATATATATATATATATATATATACATTTCTTTTAAAATAACTTCATCCTGATTAACTATTACTCTTTATTAAAGATTAATTTTTTGTTACAATTGATTAAAACATGAAGTATTTACTATCTATAGCGGCCATAAATGCAACATTGACAATTTTCTTTTTCCTGTAACATTGTGTGTAGAAAACTACTTAAACATTGAATCAACTCACCAGCAAGTAGAATAAATATAACAGCTAGAGACACCACAGACACACAACCAGAAGCCATTTTGTTATACTTTTGTTAGGTTGGCTGTTGCAGCAAAACTAGTTGACTCATACAACAGATGTAGCTTTAACTACCTGACGCACACAACATGACCAATCTGCATGATCTCCGTAACAAATATAAAAGCCTGCCACTCAGAGTTCTTCGTCATACAAGCTGAGTTATTGATCCAGTTCTCAAATTAAAATAACGAATGTATATTAGTTTTCTGTTTTTAACATATAAAAGGCAGATCGTATAATTTATTTTCACTACATTAGTGCCGGGTGTTTGTTAATTGTTTATTTCCCAAACTCTAAACGTTATAAGACCAGGTAAAATATATACAAAACATAATGCAATTGGTTTTATTAAGAGGTATGCGCATGATTTGGCCCAGTCTATGTCTTCAGCCACACGATGTTATCAATACAAATCAATAATTTGTGCTAGACAGGCGTATCGGAGGCTGAGCGCGTAGTCATGGTGTTATTGTCTTAGCTTTTCTAATTAAAAATGTCGAGTATTTGAACAGTTCAGTACACTGTATCGAGTCGGTTGGCGCAGGTTGCACTTAGTGTGATGGAATTTCTGCGTTTGTAAATATAAACCATCAAAATATCTAACTAATTAAAAAAAACTAGAAATTAGAAAATTTAGATGATAAAGGACAGGACATAATTTTGTATTTGAATATTAATTTTTATAATGTATATGTTTTTTTGCACCTGCGACTTTGAAAGAATAAAAATTCAAATGATTGGCGTGGTCGAGTCGGTAAAGCTCATGGATGTTTAACCGAAAAGTTACGAGTTCGAACCCTTTGGCAGAGTTCTAGGAGAGACAACGCCAAAATTAAACGACTACTGCCTTGTGGTTTGTTTTTGGTTGAACAAAAGGAAGCAAATCCTAAACGAAAAGCAGGCTGTCATTGGAGTCAATGGCCTCAATGGCGCATAACATGTTGACACATATACTTAATTTTGCTGGAGGGGATTTATCTCAACACTAAAAGTAAGTACTTGCTGGCCCCTTACAGAAATCTAAATCTAGTCCATTACACCAAAGTGAGGCAGATTTTTATGTTGTTCATCAAAACGTTGTCAATCATGTTTTTAAAGGTGTGCTTTGTTTTCCAGAAATGTATTTAAATGTGAAACATTTCAGCACTTCATTGTTTTTTAAATAATAGCTGTTGGGACGCAAGTTTGTCCTCATTGGGAATCATAAATAAGATATTTTACTTTAAATGCGATATATTTCTCTAATTGATCAACAACATACAAAAATAACCTTCTTCTTCATAAGCCACACACACCACACTAAAAATTCAGCATCTGCGAAAAAAAATTTATACAAGTCAAAAAAATTATTTACCAGTCAGTAGAAATAAAGTTGATAAAAGAAAAGCTTGAGATACACCAGCAATCTCCATGTTTTTCTCAGCCTTCCCGCTTGGTAACGTTGCAGCTCGACTGAACGACCTACAGAGTATTTGAATCAGTTGCCTGACCTCTAAAATATTAAGAGCCTGGCACTCCTGCTGCTTAGTGGCACGAGACGGCGAACTGCATCATGGTCGGAAGTAACGTGTTTCAAAAATATTACTTTTTTCATTTGCGTTATTGTTAATATTGTTAGTATTTATTTTAAATTAAAATATTGAATAGGCTTTTTAAAAATGTTACAGACCATTGCAGATTTTCAACGTGAAAGTATTTTTTTTCAAAAAACAATTACCCCTCACTAAAGTATCTAGTTCAAGGCTCCTGCGCAGACTTTTGCGCAGCTCAATTCTGCTGCGCCACGGACGCACCTAACACATTCACAATAGCATCCTTACAATTTTAACTGCTTGAGTTATTATTAAATATCTCAAGGTACCCTGTTATGTCGTCTTACGTTTAAAAGGTGCAGTGAACTATGCATGGCCGACACATTCGAGACCCAAAGACCTCAAGCTACATTACTTGGCAGCATCAAAACGTAATATTTGAGTCTTGCTATCTGGTGCATGTAATTCGGCTTTCATATCTATTAAGTATGAACATGGAAGGGTTAGTGTGTGTATGGGTGTGAAAGAGAGGGATAGAGAGAGAGAGAGAGATGTGAATGTTTGAAGTGTGTTAAATATCAACCTATTAATAGGCTTTATATAATCCACACTTTTTAAGCACGTTCTCCCTCTTCGTTTCAAATTATTTATACTAATTCTCTTTTAATTAGCTCGACTAGATTGCGCCTATTAACACAAGTAGCTAATGTATAGGTTGTTTTATAGGTTGCTTGCTATATTTTTCAGTGTCACGTAAAATGGTAGTTCAACGTGTTTACTTCTGACTGACATTGTAATGTGATAACAATTACTAATTTTGAACTGTGTTTGAGTGGCTGGGGTGTTTGTATATTTGCTCTTGTTGTTGTTGGTGTTGTTAATGGCGCTGGTGCTGGTTGCTATGATGCATGTTCTGCTAGTATAGATTGGTGCGAGTGAATTTTGGTGAGGACGATTGTTAAACGAATTTAGATATGACGCGGATAAAAAGAGAGTAACGTATAAGGAAGTAAGAACGTTGTTGCTATGCAATGTAAGCTAGTCAGTTAGGGGCTAGGTGTCGGATCATGGAGTTCGGGTAATACTGTTGATGTGTGAGGAAATATGTGTCTTGTCAAACACTATTTGACACCTCTCCATCGTACTTTTTTCTAGGCGATTCATCCAAGCTGGGCCCACAACTTCCCGGTCGCCTCTTCTCAATTGAAAGCATACGTTTTCAAAGTTTGTTTTGGCATACCTACTTTTCTTAAGGATTCCAATGTAATGCATGTCAGTTGATGCTGCTAGTTAACATTCAAACAGAGTATCTTCCAGGCATCTGGGGCAGAGCCCTCCCCCCCCCCCCCCCCGAAGAAAGTCTACCGCCCCCCCCCCCCCCGAACGAGATAGAATTTATATAGTAAACATACACTTTTATTAGTGTCCCCCCCCCCCCCCAAATGTTGACCGCCCCCCCCCCCGAAAATCTCAAGTGACCCCCGGAGAAAAAAGTCTGGAAGAAACACTGCATTCAAATCATCTCAATTACTAAAACTACACCTACACGTATGTATTTTGCATAATTTTATAATTGTATTTATTATAATTAATTATAATTATATTTACTGATCACCAGCAGACTAGCTTTGTTTTTTACAAATTTTATTGGCAAAATTTAAAAATAAAAATTATTTAAACTATTTAAAACATTAAAAATGCGTAACTGACTGAAATTTCAGCCATTAAATAATAAAAAATTGACATAAAGGTAGCGTTTTGTGTTACACGGTTCAGTCGCGATGCAGTTAAAAAAGATAAATACTGAACTTACGATGTTTAAAAACGAATGACTCAGATAACATTGATTCTAACCCAGTAGCACTGTAATGGTTATAAGAAAAAAGCGAATGACATGTGGCATCATCTGTGACCCGGAGTCTCCACAGTCTAAAAATAGATTCGGGTTATCTGGGTCACACTGATAAGTGGAATTTGCGGTCGTGAACAGAGTCTGTTGATAGAGTCTGATTAAGTTCGACTTTGACATCCAGTTTATGTGGATGTCAGAGTCAATGGCAGTTGTAAGCAGCCGATACAGTATTAAACACGTATGATACCTGTTGATATAGCAATAATTCGGGTCTATTATTTTTATCTTTATTTTAGCCGAGTCCCTAAAAGTTATTTGTTCTGTTTTTTCTTTAATTAAACTAAAATACGTATGTGGTTTAAAAAAATGTAGTTTTCGTTATTCTAGTTCAAATTCATAAAAAAGTTGTCTGACTTAATAACACCAGGTATGTAAGCAAACTTTAGATACACGAGCTGTCATTGTATATCGTTTGCATTTTATGATTTTACTCTTCTCAAATTGATGATTCTAGCACATTAAAGTTTAAACAGGATCTGGAAAAAGTGTACCCTGCCGTTCGCGAATACTTGGCACTAAAATCGTTTCAGGTAACATAATTAGAACATGCTACATCTAACACTGTATAAAAAAGCTAAATGTAACATACATCAGGCTATATCTAACACTGTATGTGTAAGTTAAAGCAGTGGCGTAGCGAGGTCGGGTGTCACCCGGTGCGGCACTTAATGGTGTCACCCCCCCGGAGGCATAGAGACCCTTCCCAGGGACAAACTTTCAAACTTTCGATTTGCACCCCCCCCCCCTCGAGTTTTCGATTTGCACCCCCCCCCCCTCGAGTTTTCGATTTGCACCCCCCCCCCCTCAAACTTTCGATTTGCACCCCCCCCCTCGAGGTTTTTTCTATATATTTTGCTATTTTTTGCCTTGGTGTCACCCCCCTAAATGGTGTCACCCGGTGCGGTCCGCACCCCCCGCCCCCCCTCGCTACGCCCCTGAGTTAAAGGTAACATAATTAGAACAAGCTATATCTAGCACTGTATGAATTCGCCAAATGTAATATAACAAAACCAATAATTGAAAAAAATATTGGTACAATAGCAGGTAACATTGTTGGAAACCTTGAGAGATAAAAATATAGTACGATCAGTACCAGAAAACATATATTGCTGTTAAAACAACAACAATAGTGGCACAAAAAAATCAGGTAAGCTGTTTTAGGTAAAACATACAACAGTAAATTATTTCCTTTTGGAACATTAAACAATGTAAATTCAGATTTGATAAAAGTCTATTGGTATTCGGGCAATTATTGTAAATCACGAAAAAGACTTACATTTTGTTCGAATCATGTGATCTGTATAATTATAGTTTTATTTTATATCACGCTATAATTTTATATTTAAATAATAATTGCAAATTACATTCTTTTATTAGGATCAAATAATGTTATTTGGAAGAAGCCGTGTATAATGTAGCTGCATAATATTCTCTTATTTTCGTGTGAAATATTTGCACGACACATCAGCGTTTAACATGCAATTTTTTAGTAGCGAATAGTGATGGTAATTGGAAGAAGTCGGGTAAAATGTAGCTAAAAATGCAACGGCAATATGATGTTTATAGCCCTTAAAAACACAATTCATTGACCAAGATTGTTGCCTTGGATTGATTCACGAATAGAATGTTTGGTGCTATATCAGAATCTGTTTAATTTAATCCTCGTTTCGATAATGTAAAATTGTTGTAAAATTAAAACAACGCCATCTATTTTTTTTTTGCTGAAGGGAAGCAATTGCAAATTTTAACTAATAATCTATCTACATAAAATTATTGTCTCCCTTAAAACCTGGTTTAAATGGCAGTAGAAAGCACTACACTTGGCGGTCGTAAGAGCTGAGTTTCTTTATTCCAGCACATCATTAGCAGGAATCTTTTACATTAACAGCAACATATTTTTTAACCCACTATTCAAGCTCGACTTTCAATTTTTACTTAATATTCTTGGTAAAAATATCAATATAAGTCCTATGTCTCAAACAACAGCTCAAATGAAAAAAGAAATTCACAAACAGAAAATGTTTCATTCACTGCTTGTATCTTTATAATTATGATGGTTTAATTAACAATAATTAGTATATCATCACATTTTGTAATTTCACATACACAAATCGTACACTGAAGATTAAAAACTTGATAAACAATGCACGTTTCAGAGATCCTTCTTTATTCTTTTATTCCCTTCTATAGATACAACTACACTGCCTTCTTTCATGTTCCATTTCACTCTGCAAGTAGACATTCACATTACTTATAATTATACGCACGCTTAGGTACATCCACATTTACATTTACAAAATCGAAACACTTGTTATTTGAACAGAAGGAATTCAATAGAAAAAAAAAACTAAATTGAAATAAACAAATAAAAAATGCTCGTCAGGTTTGATGTTTAAAGTAGTTGTTTTATACAATTTCGATCCAAATCGGTATTAAAATTATTTTCCAAACTAGACTCAAGAACAAATGCATTTTATCATCATAGTATAATCATGTAAAATGACTCCCCTCAAACATATGTGAGCATTTTTATTTTTATAATACTTTGTTGTTGTTATAGGTCTTTGGAGGTTAGGCTAGAATAGTCTAGAGTCTAGAACTCAGGGGATTTGCGTGTGTGAGTTAACCTAGGGTATTTATGTGTTGTTTTGCCAAGATAAAATGTGGGCATAAAAGACAACATGAGTGGTAGGATTGTTGACGGAAGGGAAGTGGGCACAACTAGTAGAAAAAACGTAGAGCAAAATGTGTTGCAGTTGTATAATTAGGGGTTAACAACAGGTCACCACTATTGTAGAACAAATAAATACTTATGTTGATCAACTTACCTATAACCTTTTTTGTCCAGTTGTTCATAAACTGAAGGTTGAATCTTCTTGCCAGTTCCTGTGATAAACGTCACATCCACTGGACCTGACTGCCCACTCACTGAAATATTAACGTGTGTACGAGTGCACATTCGTGTCTTCAAGGCAATGAAAACAACACAAGTAAAACCTTAACAAACTCAATGACAACAACACAAGTAAAACCTTAACAAACTCAATGACAACGACACAAGTAAAACCTTAACAAACTCAATGACAACGACACAAGTAAAACCTTAACAAACTCAATGACAACAACACAAGTAAAACCTTAACAAACTCAATGACAACGACACAAGTAAAACCTTAACAAACTCAATGACAACGACACAAGTAAAACCTTAACAAACTCAATGACAACGACACAAGTAAAACCTTAACAAAACTCAATGACAACAGTTTAATGTAAAACCTTAACAAAACTCAATGACAACAGTTTAATGTAAAACCTTAACACAACTCAATGAAAACGACACAAGTAAAACCTTAACACAACTCAATGAAAACGACACAAGTAAAACATTAACAAAACTCAATGACAACGACACAAGTAAAACCTCAACAAAAACAATGACAACCGTCTAAAGTCAAACCTTAACAAAACTTATGACGACAGTTTAAGTTAAGCCATAACAAAATTAAATGACAACAGACTAATGCATGAATTATATTCCACCAGTGACAACAGTTCTTCCAGACAAGTTTAGACTGAACAAGCTAAACTCTACTCACGTGTCTCAAAGGCCTGCAATGTTTGTCTGACTCTAGTCAAGGCTTGTTCAACTGACATCGATCTCACCTTCTAGTTAATGACATAGCAGATATCACAGATAGAAGGTAAATTAGTATACTTTATTTTGTAGCGTTTCACTTTTCTCGACTGCCATGTATGAGTTTAAACATGATTTTTTTCGTCTTAAAATAATATATACAAAAACAATAAATCTAAACTTATGTGTATATTTGTATTTATTTATAACAGTGTGTTAAATAATGTAGAAAGATATTTTATTTAACAAGTTACTCTACTTTTAAGTTAACAAAGAAAATATTAAATATATCAAACTTACTTTGGCCTGTCCAGCCTGTCTTTAAAGTAAACTACCAACATATTTAAAAATGAAAAAGGAAGTTTATAAAGTTACCAAATAAAGAGAAAAGCAAACTTATTTGAATATTTTATTATATTGTCATGAACTATTATAAATATACAAGGAAGAGTAGCCTACGCCATTTATAACAGCACTGCAAGTGTTAAAATTTTTCTTGTACACTATGTCAGTGGCGTAGCAAGGTATGGTGTCAACGGTGCGGCACTTAATGGTGTCATTCCCCCCCCCCCCCGTAAAAAATTATATATATATATAAATATATATATATATATATATATATATATATATATATATATATATATATATATATATATATATATATATATATATATATATATATATATATATATATATATATATATACATATATATATATATATATATATATATATATATATATATATATATATATATATATATATATATATATATAAATATATATATACATATATATATATATATATATATATATATACACCAATATGGATATTTACTTATATATATATATATATATATATATATATATATATATATATATATATATATATATATATATTCTAAGCATACTGCATAGCTTCGCTTAGGTTTTCAAAAAATTTTGAGAATTAGAATGATTAATTAATTGGTGATTAGCTGTTATGTGGAGTGGTTTTTTTTTTTTTTTTTTTTTTTTGCAAAGACAAGGTTTATTACTATATTCAACTGTATGTTTTATTTGATACATTTTGTTTTTAATTGTTAATTAAAAAAATGGTTCAAGTGTGATTTTAAGCGTTAAAATATTAAGAAATCAAGCTGTATTTAACTAACATAGACAGTAAAATAACGTAAATATATTTGTTATAGTTGGGATCGCTAACTCTCGATGTGAATGTCACGTTACCTTTGTATCTTAATATTTTAGTTATCGCTCTTGACTCATTGTGTGTAGTTCCTGGAGTGTAACTTTCTGAGATGAATTATATGGCGGCATCTGGTCAGATCGTTGCCCGTTCTTCATTAGGATTGTAGTGTATGTGGTAAACACACAAATCAACTTACTCTGATAAAAAAAAATTTAACACCATGTTCTGGTAATCTACATTGGTAGTTTAATTTAGTATTTTTTTAAGATAATCTACATAACATAATATTAACGTAATACAATAAACAAATGTTAATAATACATTTTTACTCTAATACAGAAAAAAAAAATAATGTCTATGCATTCAAACTTAACCGTAAATTGTGAAACCAAAGGCGAATACAATATTGTTACCCCACCATCCTGATATGTAAATTACAATTTGTCTAGAATCTAGAACCTAAGCATGGATATGCTACATGAAGTATCCCATATGTGATTTATAGTTAAGGATAATAGGTTATTCTTTTTTAATCAATAGGAAACGATAATCAAAGTTTAGTTATCTTTACTGGACACTACATTTTATATTAAGTTTTCTGTGATCTTGTTGTAATTTTAGCCGTCTATGAAGTACAGTAGCAAGCAGCTGATACGTTGTAGACATTTAATTAAATCAAAACATTGAAGAGTTCAACATTAATGGAGAAGATGTTACACGTACTTGACAAATCACATAATGTTATCGGGTCATTTTGATAACAATTTGATGTGAGAAGTTAAAACTACCTTAATGTAGCAAGCTCATGTCATGACGTATTCACGCTCGGGTTGTGTTAAATGTTGACACAAACTTGACGTCAGTTAACCATACATCTTCGTCCTAAATCTTGTCAAGATGTTTTTAAACAAACTTGACGCGACAATGCAACGAAGACAAAATGTCTTCACATTTTCAACATGATTTTCTAGATCGTTGTAATATTAACACAAGTAACAACTTAACCCGTCGAATGTACCAACCTCTCTCCATCGCCACTTTTGTAGTTTATTAAGTGTCCTGAAATGTATAGGATAGTGTCTTGTTATTTCAAGGCTAAAACCACAATAAACGGTGTGTGTGTTGCTTTTGTAGTGGTTTGTGCCGTAAAGTTTTAGTTTGTTGGTACCTATCATGTTAAGTGGGTAACTTTTTTATTCTTGGAGTGTTTATGGCCTTTTTTTTTCTCTTTTTTTTGCCTCAGACATGTAATTTACAGCGTCAGTCGTGTGTTCGCTTTAGTATTACAGTTTTCATCATCGGCTTGTGAGGACTGAGACAGATTTACAATAGTAATATTTCTTTCTTACTTGAAGCCTACTTTCATTCATTTAAGGTGGTTTACTTATACATAGATCTAATACAAAACGTCTAAATATAAAAAAATAAAATAAATAAATAAATAAATAAATAACAACCTGAAAATGCAAATGTGTAATTAAATGATGATTCAAGGGATTTTTTTCCCTCGGCGTGGTGGGTGAGGGGGGGGGGGGACGGGGTGGAATTTGGGTTCTTAAGTAGAGCTGAAATAAATTTGTGATTACAGAGAATTAAGTTTAAACAGTCTGAGTAATTGTATGTCATGCTAGCATTGGTGGTGTAGTCGCAAACTTATTACTCGCAAGATTATTAGAAAGGTAAAGGCTTTCATTAAAAGTATAAATCAAATATTATACTAAATTCACTTTTACAATTAAATTGTACAATTTCAGTACAATACATAAAATAATTTATAACGAAATATTTACTTAAACGAATGCTATACTTTGTGATTTTTGTTTTTCTTTCAAATAGTAAAAAAAGAATTTAAAACTTATTACTTTAAAAAGTTACCTTCCCTGTACATATATCAAATTACGTAGTCTTAATTTACTATTTACAAACATATATAAGAAAATACTTCATCTGGACAAATCTAACGACCATTACATATAAGTAAGCATGTATATACGCATGTGTTTATGTATTCACATATATTTTTATGTACCTCATCCCCCCCCCCCATTCATAGATTAACACATAAGTTATTACGATCCTCAACCAAATCGTTTACTTCAGGCATATTTTGCAACGTTGAGTTTTTGTAACTTCCCCCCACTCACCCCCACGGCAATTGCTTTAAACTATGCTCAGATATAACACTAAATACTTTTTATCGATAGACGGTTATAAATACAGCTTGATGTAGCATGTTTTCTCTATCATTAGCAGGTTTACGTCTTGGTGTCACCCCTCCCCCCTCCTCTTCCCTTGTCAGTATTTGTCAAGTTTGCTCTTAAAAGACTATTTAAAACTCCAATTAATCACTTAATTAAGTGGAATCATCATTTTTCTCTATATATTACGCTATTTTTTGCATTGGTGTCACCCCCCTAAATAGTGTCACACTGTGCGGTCCGCAACCCCCCCCCCCCCGCCCCCCCTCTTCGCTACGCCACTGCACAATGTCACTGAAGACAAGATCTGATATAACCAGATTAAGGATCGAATACTTTTCTTTTTTGTAATGCTAAGCTAATACAAACATTTCAAACTAATTACCGAAAATAAATGCCATATCCATGTGTATATTTTATAATCACATTACACATATTACAGAACGATAAATTGCGCTGATCTATATACTAATAAAACTCAAGTTTATTTACATGTTTGAATATTATTTTTTTTGTTTGTCTATTTGGTTACAGGAGATAATCTGCACAATGTGTAAATGCTGTAAAATAGTATTTACGTAGAGAACAATGTTATTTTCGACTAAACTTTTAGGTGCGCGGACCTTTGACCACACGTGCTTTGACCATAGGTGGTTTGACCACAGAGGGGCTTTGACCACAGCGGGGCTTTGACCATGGGGGTTTTGACCACAGCGGGGCTTTGACTATAACGGAGTTTTGACCATAGGGGGTTTGACCACAGGTGTTTTCTCAGCAAATTGTCTGTGATCACAGGTGGTTTGTCAACGGGTGTTTTATAACAAGCGCTGTGTGCGGCTTTGATCACATGTGTTTTGTCTATATAGGGTTTTTGATCACAGGTGTTTTGTCTTTATAGGGTCTTTGATCACGTGTGGTTTGTCCAATGCTGGCGTTTGATAACAAGCGCTTTGTCCATTTATGGTAAGGATTAATTTTAAAAGTTGTGTAATTATATTTTAAATTGCGGCAGGATGTAATAGTATGTTAATTCATCTGTCATTTTGTTAACCATACAAGTATTACCTCCTTGACTATAGTGTTGGCATGTCTTTTTATCCTTTTTATCCTTTATATATGTTATGTATTTTCAAGTACATCTACATTATTTATTTGTGAAACTTGTTATACGTCGGATTATTTAAGTTCCATTTATATTTAAAATAAATCTATGAGGTCTAGTACCAGCCTTTATGTGAAGACTAAAATATCGTTCAGGACTTTTTAAAGAAGGCATACATATTAATTTCTATTAATGGACTTTCAGAAAACATGTATTAAATGGTATCAATTGTATCATAAATTTATATGAAAATATCAGTTTATAATTTCTATTTTAAATTCTATATATTATGCCCCCCCCCCCATGTGGTCAAAGCCCCTATGGTCAAAGCCCCTATGGTCAAACCCCCTATGGTCAAAGCACTTGTGGTCAAAGCACATAGGACCACCTTTTAATAAAAAAAATAATTTAAAGACATTAATTAATGTATTTATACATTCTATGGATATTGACCACTTTAATTATAAAAGTTCAGAACAATGACATTACTTGAGTGACGTCACATGATTTATTTACTTACTAAAACAATACTGGCGACGTCCTTACAAGATTTTATTGCCCTTTCAAAAGTAAGGATACGTCAGTTTCTATTTTTATAAGGTTCTAACACTATTATCAATTTTCAACAGCTCTTTTAATTTGAATATGCAATAAATTTCTCTAGGTATATAGTCTATATCAGCTGTCGAAGGTAGGGAAAAGGTAATTCTAAAGGTAGAATCTAGATCAAACCAAAATTAATTAGTTAAAAACAAATACCACTATAAAATCACAATAAATCATTGAGTTTCTTTATTAAACTATGTTAGTCATTAAATATGTGATATAAATCTTTGCCTTTAAAGCTTAAATGCTCATCTTATTCTACATCTAGATCTAGACTTAACGTAAATTCTACATCTATAATCGAGATCTAGAATTTATATACTAAACTATTTCAGGCCTTAATTTTTTTTTTATAAATCTTTGTTTGTTTTAACTATGGAATTGGCTGATTTGGGATATTTACTTTGAAATAGTACTAGGGCCTATTCGCTTCGTAAATGAAGTTTCTTACGCAGACTAAAAGTAAAATATATAATTAGGAAAATACGTAGGTGATTCTATGAGCCTAGATAGCGAAGGTGATAGTGTAGTAGGTTACCATGCGGATGGCACGGATTCGTAAAACATAATGTCAAAGTTAACTTTTTATTTTTTTAATTTATAGATATCAATGATAGAGTTGCCCATCGGAACTTGGTGGGATACAGGACAGTTGAAGTAGAGTTCATCTGTTTCTGTGTCTTCAGCATATGAAGGGATAGTGTGATCAGAGTCGGAATCATTTTTAAACGATAAAAACATGTTGTCTGAGACTTAGTGGGACACTGGATAGGTTAAGTAGAGTTGGGTAGGTATAGAGTTCACCTGTGACGTCAGCATATGAGGAAATAGGGTGGTCACATCCATGCTCAGCCGGAATCGGTGTTTTAAAAGACAAAAACATGTCTGAGTTGGGGAGACACAGGGCAGGTGAAGTAGAGTTCACATGTTTTTGTGACCTCAGCATATGAATGGATAGTGTGGACAAACCCATGTTCAGTCGAAATCGGTGTTTTTTAAAAGACAAAAACGACTGAGGTGTGACGTCTTTTTGAAGTGGATCTGGTTATTTTGTTATGATAAGTGACAAAAGTGATGATTTTTATGGATGACCCCCGAAACCCACAGTTATCTAATGATTACGGGTAGTCTAGCTTGAAACTAAAAACAAAACATTCTGTTTTGTTGTTTCGTAAGACTGGACTATATTATTAGAGGCATTATTTTTATAGCTATATTCGCATGTAAAATCTGTAAATTATAACAGTGTTAGCTAAATGGTCGATCACTTGAATTCGACTCATAAACAGACGTTTGGTCAAATTTAGTTTGTTAAACTCTTGTTTCTGACATCAATAGAACACAAAGCCGTAAGGCTGACATCATTAGACCACAAACTGATGTACATAATTTGACCACAAACTTGTGTAGTCTACATCATTTTTGATCACAGGACAATATTTTAGTCAGGCTCAACCAGTCATTACCAGCCACTCACATTATTTACTTCCTACTATTCGTTTTTTCCCATTAATATTCGCATCCTACCATCATACCCATTAGCATCACACGGTCGTACTTCATACACTTATCAATTACTCAGAGCTAGTCATAGCAATTCACTAAACGAAGCCGGTGACAGCCTTTAGTCAAACCGTGAGTCACTAGCAATGTTACCGTTAGTTTGTAACTTCAGGCATAAGAGGAAACTACAGTTTATGTTGTAGCTTTCACATTCTATTGTGTAAATTAATAAAACTCGAAAGCGTATAATAGATTTGTACATTTTTCCATGGGTAGGATCCAATAGCGTTTAGGGGGGGGGGGGGGGGGGGGGCTGAGGCTACTGCAGTCAGGGGCCACCGATTTTTAGGGTCCAGAAATTTTCACTTATTTTACTTTTACTATAAAAATCAATATTTTAATTAAATCACAATTTGTTACCGTTTTTTTTTTACAAAATGTAATATATAAAGCTCAGTTCTGTATGTAACGCATATGTTTGTCGTTGGTCTTCGATGGATTAAAGTGTTATAATATTATCGTGCGCATTTCTCTAAATTTATGAGTTAAAAAATTACTATTGAAAGTGTTGGGAAATAATTTTCATTTTTCAAATTATAGTAATAATTGTCTGCCTGTTCATTAAACACAAGTTTTAAAAAAAATATCATCTTTTACAAAAATTCTAATTATGTCTTTATTTAGTCCTATAGCACTTACTTCCCTTTGATAAATTAGAAAAACGCAATTACTTCCCTTTATAAAACCATTGCATTTTGTGGAAAAGAATTTACTTCTTAATTACTTTGTTTTGGTGTTGCGAAAAAAAAATAATTACATAATTAGCGGGGATTGATCAAGTGCAAATGTTGTAGGTATTTTACGGATAAGCTTGGAGTATTAAAATTGTTCATTAAATTGAAACAGGCGCGTTCGTTTAAGTGAGTGCAAAAGACTATGAATAAGTTGGGGTACTATAGTCGTTCATTAAGCTAAAACAGGTGATTCCGCCCCGGGCGTTTATGTTCGCGTTAGTGTTTTCTTTGTGTTTAGGTGCGTTTGCGTTAGTGGTTGCGTTTTGATTTGGTTCGTTTTTGTTCTTTCTTTTTTCGTTTTTGTTTGTGTTTTTTTCTTTAGGTTTGTATTTGTGTTTTTGGTTGGTTTTGCGTTTGGATTTGGTTTGTTTTCGTTTGCTTTTTCGTTGTTTTTTTGTTGGTATTGGTGTTTGTGGTTGGGTTTGTTGTTAGGTTTTTGTTTTCGTTTGCTTTTTTGTTTGTTTTTTCTTTGTGTTTGTATTGGTGTTTGTGGTTGTGGTTGGGTTTGTTGTTAGGTTTTTGTTTTTGTTTGTATTTGTAATTGTGTTAGCGTTATGTTTGCGTTTTGTTGTTTTGGTTGGTTGTGGTTTGGGTGGGCAATGCCGGGTTTATGATGATTACTAAACACACAGGTAATGGTCTTTAACAGAAAGGTTTTTCACAGAAGCCAGAGCAGGGCCTGGCCGGGACGGCTAGTATCATATACGTGCACGCAGTTTAGTATAAATATCAGCTGTCATCACCTCCAACTCAGAAGTTGTTTATATTAAGCTGATGATCCCTAGAATAACATAGTCCGGACCGGCGTTCTCTTACGTCAATAAAATGATTTTAGAGTTTTAAAAAATACCACAAACAGCAGCATAATTCAGACCATAATGTCCAGGGCTTACGATTGACCCTCTTTAAATCAGTAAGATAGACTTTAAGTCATTTCGTCAGATGACGCCAGATTGTGTAGTAAGGGAGTAATAATAAAATAAAGCACATTTCTTAGACAAAGGGTCTACACTGAGGCGTAGCGAGGGGGGACGGGGGGGGGGAGGGGGGGGGCATATGTCCCCGGGCGCCGACCTTAGTCGGGCGCCAAATTAAAAGTTTGAGGGGGGGGGGGGGGGGGGTTCAAATGAAAAGTTCGAGGGGGGGGGGTGCAAATCGAAAGTTTGTCCCCGGGCGCCGGGAAGGGTCGCTACGCCTCTGGGTCTACACTATTTATTAAATCTCACTCGCAAGCATTATTACAAGCAGCATTGTAAGGGGCCCCTAAATTCGCCCCAAAAACTCATTTTTTTTATTTCTACAGGCGATTATTTCCGTTAGATAATTCGTTGTTTTAATGTCTAAATTACAGGCTATTCCTGTCCCGGTTCCAGTGTTTAAAGCAGCTGTCATCGATTCCCCATGGAAGCTGTTTACCTAAAGCGACTCATCTTAAACAATAGAAATACTTTTTTTCTGGCACAATAATGGGTTCACCAGAATAAGTCAGTAAAACAAATTTGAATCCCATTAAAACAAACTAAAAAACAAGATTTACTACAAGTTTGTTTATGATTAATCCGCCTAATTGTTAATAAGAAATAACCTGCTAGTGTTAGACCGTAACCTTTAGGCCAGAGCCCCCCAAAAATATAATATCGCAGAAACCTACTGATCCGGCTGTCTGCACCGTTCAAAAACACAATGTTTTTGTTAGGTAAGAATTGTGTTTAGAGTATGTTTTATTGTAAGCGACAGGTCGGATATTAACGATGTTGTATGTGCCAAATTAACAATAATTAAAGCCGAATATAGACGCCAAGTGTTAGAAACAATGACATGGAGGGGTTTATCTCAAGAGCACCGAAATTGAAGTCATGAGGCCTTAGGTGAAGACGGTGGGCGTGATCTCAAGCACCGGTCTATTGATATTTGAATCTCTGCTGGTTGAGCGTGGCACTTTTTGATTTGTAAGATCAAGTCAACAGAATAGTGTGTAAACAAATATTTTCAATAGGATTTCCCATAAATGTTTTGTGAATTCTAAACAGTAATTTATTACGTACATAGTATAAATCGACATTTTGTCGTAGTTTTAGTTAAAAAAGATCACGTCCGCCGTGACATCAAAATGACGTGACTCTTTTTAAATAATGTGTTGTATTTCTATTATTTATAATTTTCTTTCAATATAGTATAAACTATGTGACTGTGTGGGGGTAGTAATTACTAACTCGAAAGTTTCAAGTTGCTATCACGACCTCAGTGAGTACTTTCAGCTCAAATAATTAACGGACCAAACTATACTTTATTTGCCGAGGTCTCTTAAATAGTTGAAATATATTTCATCTGCACCATAAATCACAAAGGATAAATGGTTAATTTTACGATTATTTTAGCCCAAGAAATAAAACATGACATAAACATGCAAACAAACTAATCAGGTAAGTATAGTATCCCTCCAACTTCAATTTTAACTAATTTTTGTGTTCATTTTAGCACTAGGTTTTTAAACCACTTTATAAAAAACGACTGCATGGACCAGTTTACAAGCCTTTACATGAGACATTTCTACACGCAATACAAAATCAAAATTTTATTGCAAAGCTTTTATTAAAATAGAGTGAATTTTACATATCTTGAACAGCACCATACAAATTAAGCAGACCCAATAATGAATTCAAATAATTTAAAGCGTAATTCTAATTGAATACCCCGACAACTTCACATTTACCATAACCTGAAGAGTTAGGCCAATGAAAGAAAATGATACGGTACAACACTCTTTCTGGTCATAGCCCCCACATACTTGTTTTAGAAATTCCATGGCTTAGTTTCGTTTTCAACGTGCTTTCACTTTCCATTTATTGGTAAGCTTTCCATTGTGTTAATGCTAAATTTGTTTAGGAACAAGTGATACACTGAATTAGCCGAACATTTTGGTGCATAAGAGTTGTAGACGTGTAGACCTAAATCATATATTTAAACATTGTGAAGTTATTGATCAATAATTGGAATTAAGACTAAAGCTTATCATAAATCAAGTTATTTAAAAAAACTCTTTTTTAAATCATTTTCGAAAAGAAAATTATTCGTCTATAATTTCAAAATGTTTTTTCTTAATGTATCAACGTCTAATAGATCGCCACACTTTATAACTTTATAACAATTATCTCCATTTTTCACTTTAAACATTGACTAAAATCCATGTATAGTGCAATAATACTAGTATAAACTCCGTATAGAATGCAAAGATACCAGTTTAAAATCCTTGTAGAGTGCATTGATGGTCTCTAGCCTTTGTACACTAGTAAATGATTTGTATGTGTTTGTTCTGTATATGTTCGTGGAGATGGTTGCACATTTTTAAAATACATGTTTTATTTCGTACATTGTGGCTATGTTTTGTTATGGATTGAGTATACCTGTTAAATGAACCTACGTTTTGTACCAAAATAGGATATAACTTAAAAGCACAAAGGTGAAAAATGCAAAGTTCTTTAGGTTTAAAAAAGCTTAAATAAAGAGAAACACCTAAACAACTAACTTCAAAACTCAAAAGCTCCAGTAGATAACCAATGTTACAACAATATTCATTATTTTCTTAAGTTATACATAACAACACACTTAGATATATAAAGTAGTGTACAGTAACTTCACGTAAATTAATATTAGAAAAATGTTGAGGACAGAAATCTCTTCTAAAACAGCAAGTTTATAAGTAAAATAATATAAGTAAACACATTATAAAAGGCAAATAAACATGCTAATAAAGTTAAACTACTTGATTAAAAAAATGATAAAGCCGGATGTGTAAATGCACATATATTCTAAAAGAGCAATATTGTTAGGATTATAATTAACCAGAGCAAGAGACTTGGCACCATCTGTGACCCTGAATCTAAAAATACATTCGGGTTATTAGGGTCACAGTGATACGAGTCAAGCTGTGGTTGGGAACACAAAGCTGGCCACAATGGACCCTTGATAGTTTCCTCCATCACCTGATAGGTGGCACAGCCACACGGTCCTAGTGCTGGTCTCATGCACGAGTACGTTGCTTCATGTGTCTTGCACATTTTTTGTCTAAAGTCTGTATCAGAAGACATAGCTATCGCTATCAACTTATTCTGTACGCATGACGAGAATTTAGGTGATTGACTTTTGGAGCATTTTTCATTAAACAGGGTAATCTTCCTGCAAGCGATGGCAACCACCTCTTTTGTCTTGTTGGGAGAAGCGAGGTAACCGCCGAAATTAGCACCGATACAATCTACTCGGCGCTGTAGATAACAGCTCATTGCTTTAGCAGCATCGTCGGGTTTTCGACACATCTGTTCATTGACGTACGACATTGACGTGCTTATGTTGGCCGGGAAGGTCAAGTGGTTCTCTGTGTAACACCGCGCAACTTGTTCCAACGGTTTGTTGCAGTCTTTGCCGTCACAAACATTTATGAAACCTGTCGATGTAACAGAAATTGAAGTATAGATTACATATCGCTTATCCATTTCGTTATAGTCAGTAATGAAGAAGTAGTAAAATTATTACATTATTACAATGCACTACTTTCAACTGTAAAATGTAGTTTATTTATTTATTTAAAAATGTCGTCACCAAATTACCTCGTATCATTCTCCCCTAAACACCGCAAAGAAATTGCTCTTTAGATTACAAAGAGAGCAATAAGGTATGTTGTTGGTAAACGCACATTGGCGTGGTTTAACTAACATTTAAGCGTTCCCATCCGTTGAATGTTCACTACCGGGCGTGATAGTTTAGCGCCTCTTATATTACCATTAGTATACTATTATATTTATTATTTTATTTTTAGTGTAAGCATAATGTTCTTGACAAACAGCTGAATATATATATATATATATATATATATATATATATATATATATATATATATATATATATATATATATGTATGTATGTATATATAATATATGTTAAAATATTTTTCTACTAATTAACTATGCCTCTACTTCAAATGGGATTTTCATTAACTATCATTACCTAAAATAGTTTTCTATCTCTAGTTAAATAATTATGTCGTTCCTTCAAACATGAAATATTTTCCATAAACGCATCATTGATATTTTTTGTCTCCTTTATGTAGCAAACTAATTAAACATGAACGAAACTCACCGTCCAGTAGAATTAATATAACAGCTATATATAACACAGACACACAGACAGAAGCCATATTGGTTATACTTTTCTTAGGTTGGGTGTTGCAGCAGAACTAGTTCTCTTACAACAGATGTAGCTCAACTAACTAACGCCTTTTCCCCGCACTTAGACTGTGTGAAAAACTTTTGTGTAAACACTTGTGTTTATTAAGCAGCATATATCCGGCATTGCCCGGATCAGCGGCGGAACTACAGTGCTGCCAGACCCGCAATGCGCGAGGGGGGGGGGGGGGCACGCCATTTAGGGGCCCGTAAGCGACTATAATAAATTTTTTATAGTTAAAAAAAATATTTTCTTGCATTTTTGACTTGACGGTAAAAGCTTTTGTAAATAACAAACAGATCTACTACAGTAGTGATGTTGTACAGTAGCTAACACATGGTGTTGCGTAAAAAAAATATACATGTGCCTGAGCTGAAATGTGAAAGATAGGCAAACGTTCAAAACACTTCAAGACTTATTTCCCTTTTTAAATAGTCAAATAGACCAAGAAGAACCAGGTGTCCCGCCCCAGCTGTTGTTCATGCATTTAGGTCAGAAAGATATTAAGGAAGTCCACTGGCACCAGTGTGGGTTTAATGTTTTTAGAACGATTAGTGTGTGAGTTCCAGTGAAATTAAATATGAAATGTACATACAAAAAAAAAGTTCTAAATCTAAAAAAAATATTCAAAACATGCAAATGCACTCACACACAAGACATGATGTAATTTGTTTAAATTGAAAAAAAAACCTTTTTTTTTCAAAACCCGATCAGGCCAGAAATGACTAATACTAATGTTTATATTCTGTGTTTGAATACATACATACATACATATATATATATATATATATATATATATATATATATATATATATATATATATATATATATATATATATATATTATATAAATGGCCCGTTGAGGAAGAATACAACGGGCGCTAGGTTGATAGTGCTGTCTGTTTTCTCTAAACTAAAACCAAACCAAAATCATCACCTTCATTAAATTTAACCGGAAAAGAAAAATGACAGAATCGGTTCTTTAATCGGATTTAAGCCATACTCCTAAACCTCGCACCTAATCTAAATCATGACAAAAGTCGCATTTAGAGTTTCCTTTTTGCCACTCTACATGCCCCCCCCTCCCCAAACACACTCCCCAAAGCACATCTACCGTCCCATTCAACGAAATAGAATTTATATAGAAAATATACTTTCACCAGTGTCCGCCCCCTGCCAGAAAATTTAGTCCATCCAGCGTCCGCCCCCCCCCCCCCCGCCGGCGAAAAAAAGTCTGAAAGAAACACCGGTCGTATTTATATATCATATAGACTAAAGGTAGAGCCTGCTTCTATAATTAAGACTCATTACCTCGTTTCCTACTTTTGGCCGACAAACTTCACTCTCACAGACAATGTGTCTTTCAGATATTTTTCCTTGCGTGGGGCACTTGAATTTTTGCATGGGCGAATAAAATTATCCGAAGGGGGAGCCTGACACTGTTAAAATTATAATATATTTTCTACATAAATTATATTTGGGGGAAGGTGGGGGTTCGCCCCTACCAGAAGAATTGCATGAAATAAACTCTGCACGCAAACCACTTTTAAGATTAGACACATGAATTAGACCGTAACGTCAGTCTTTTTATTATAGAGAGTGCGGGGTGGCCCTTTTTTCTAGTTTCGCCTCTGGCCCGGATTTAGGAAATATATTACTTTTCGAATCCTTAACCACACCCAATTGATACCAAACCCAAAACACAAAAATAAACGCAAACGTAACCCAAACAGAAACGTATACACAAACCAAAACAAAAATGCAAACAAAAACGCAATTAAAAGAGCAAACACAAATGAAAATACAAAAGCAAACATTAACACACTCACAACGCAAACATCAAAAGCAAATTCAAACACAAACACAAATACAAACGTAAACACAAAATCAAAGCTAAACGAAAACAATAACGCAGAACATAAACTCAAATGCAAATATAAACGCATAGTGCTCACAGCATAGCCAGAGGCGTAGCTATAATTTTTGGGCCCCTATGCAAAAACTGTTAGTTGGCCCCTTCATCAGCCGCTATGCTGCAACGGCATTAAAAGTGAGCAGCGAAGAAATCGACTACTACCAGAGGCGTAGCGAGGGGGGGGGGGGGGGGAGCGGGGGTGCGGACCGCACCGGATGACACCATTTAGTGGTGTGACACCAAGCCAAAAAATAGCAAAATATATAGAGAAAAATGATAACTCCACTTAATTAAGTGATTAGTTCGTGTAAATAAAGTGTTTTAAGAGGTTCATATGGAAAGTTTGAGAGAAGGGGTGCAAATCGAAAGTTTGAGGGGGGGGGGGGGTGCAAATCGAAAGTTGAAAGTTTGTCCCCGGGAAGGGTGGCTACGCCTCTGGGGGGTGTCACCATTAAGTGCCGCACCGGGTGACACCCGACCTCGCTACGCCACTGACTACTACTACTGAAGTCAACATTAGGGAGAGGTTTTAATTAGCATAAATACTCTGTCCAATTTTTTTACTCGTCCTGATTGTACATAAAATTATATTGTATCATTATGTAGTCGCCTACCATGTAACGTTAGTTACATTTCGTTTTATATCACTTTTATATAAAATAAACATCGAATGTAAGCCTGTAATTTAAAAGTAACCAAACACAATATTACAAAGTTGCTTATGCTTTATTTAGATTTGTTTTTTTTTTCTCGCTTTTCTGTTTGCAAAATGATTAATAAGTTCCCTGAGGTTCAATTTAGCTTCTTCTGTATGTTCTATACTAAGGATAGCCAGCTAACGTAGCCTAATTTTACTAATAGAATTCCTTTTTAATATTTGACCATTTTAAGTTTGCTAAATGACCTCTCAACACTTGCTACTGATACATGAAGATTAAAATACAACTAGAAACCTGTAAAGATTTTTGAAAATTCACTTTCTAAACAAGTGTACTTCGTGAGAAGTAAATCTGCAAACGTTTTAATTTAAATATTTTCCATCAAGTCATTCTTTGCAATTGAAATAGCATTCAGAAATTGAATTTGAAATTCAGGACAATTTATCTCTGGATACAGTTTTGGAAATTTTTCACGAATTTAAAATATCTGCCTCTGGTAATTTGACTATGTTTTTTGGTTCGAGTAATCTAAAACAATTTGCCACACTATGCAAACCTATGAAACGATCATTAATTTGAGCATATATATTTTATTGTGGTCTGTAAACTGTCGTCACGGACCGCTGCTTTCACGAGAGATGTGTGTGTGTGGGGGGGGGGGGGGGGAGGAGGATAATCGTCCTTCACTAGCTACTGATAGTGTTTTAAAGCAAAATATTTTCAGTCGCAGCATTGGTAGTGTCGAATTCACAAATTATGAATCACTGAAAAGTAGAAATTAAACTAAATAGCGGCGTATGCTACGTCGCGGGTCAGTTCGTCCGTAATAAAAGCGGCCAGGTAGTGTGTCAGTCCGTCTGTCAGTCCGTCAATCCGTCATTCCTTCCGTCATTTTTGTTTTAGTTTGCGTTTTGCGATTGAGTTTTGTGTTTTCTTTTGTGTTTTCTTTTATGTTTGTATTTGTGTTTGCGTTTGTGTTTCTGTTTGGTTTTTTTCTGTTTCCAAGTTGGTACATTTAAAAAAGATTCACTGTGATAAAGCACAAGTATATACCTATTATACATAAATATATATTAGCGTGGGCCACTATCGTTGCGACTGCAATTATAAAACTCAAGGGCATTTGACATGTTAACTTTGAATTTACAGTTTGTCGTTTTATTGTGACTTATTATTATTTTTTGAATATAGAAATCAAGTGTCATTCTATTTTTTTCGAGTGCTTGTGGATACATGTTATATTTTTCCATCTGGTACACGAATAAATCAGAGATCTTCCAACACGCGACTTGACCTCATACCAAGTGCAAAGCACGGAATCTCCAAATATAATCCACCACACCAAACTGACGCATCTTTTTATAAGGTTTTTATTAAAAAAAAGAATTCTAGATATAGCCTCATGCAGAAGTAAGTCGCATTAAGAGACTTGCACATTTTTGCTTCAATTTCTGAACTATTCAACTTATCCGTGTTATACAAAATTTTGTGTAAAGTAAACAGGAACTAATTGCCTTGGTTTTTTTTTTATATAATTGCACATTCACGTACGACAGCGACGTGGAGACTGAACGTCCATGATGGTCGGAACGGCTAAGTTGTTGTCTCTGTAATATCGTGCGACTCGCTCAAGTGGTTTTGTTCAGTCAATCTTTCCACTCGTATGTAGGAAACACGTTGAAGCGGTTAAGTGGAGCCTAGTGCTAAAAGTACTTAAGTTAATCACATTTTCGTGAAAATATAACAAAGCTTTGATCGTTATTCCTCTATTTTAGCTCTATCTTATGTACAAGTATTAACACTGAAGTATTTATTTAAGAGGCTCTTTCAAACAAACATATAATTTAAAAACGTTATGTTTTATTGTAAATGTTAATCTTTTAACTCATTTATCTCAAAATGTTTTTGTGACTTAAGTACTTTTAGCACCAAGGTCTTCATCGTTTTTAAACAGCAACTCTTTATGGATAGTGTGTAAATCCAAACAATGCAACAAGACAATCTTGTGTGTGTGGGGAACTATTTTAATATTGGCCCTTCATTGACTCAACATGATTAATTACAGAGCAAATCGAGCATGAGTTTAAAAACGGGTGAGAAATTCGCTCGGCTTTTTTAGATGAGGTAAGGTAATATCGTTCATCGGCATCTAAGGTCCACCACTATATACAAAATTTGTTCGATGCAATATGTTTAAAAATTAATTTAGTTTGTTATGAAACAAAAGCAATTTAAAAAAATGGAACATGTTCGAATGGATACTCATTTTACAAATGTTCTTTTAAAGTTCTCGTATGTATGTATAGAAAAAGTATTGTAATTGTGCAACAATCAAAATAGTTTTACGTTTCCCAAAATAAAAAAAAAAACAGTTTTGAATTTTTTATCTGTAAATATGTGTATCTGTGTGTGTGTATTTGTTAAAGTTTAAGCTATTTTGACGGAGCTTTATGTATAACTAGCGAGCCTGTCCGCGCGCGTTGCCAAGGATAGCCGGGAGCAAATCGCACCCTACCGGGGCGTCGGTGGACGCGCCTGATTAAGTTTAGTGAACGATTTTAAGGCCACATAGTGTCTATAGTTATCGCACTGTTTAAAAAGAATGTAAGCGTCATAGCACTCACGGGAGAGCTCAGGGCGCCAAGTTGTACACTGTCGGGGCGCCGGCGAACGGGACTGATTCAATTTTATGAACGACTTTAACGCCCCGTCTTATCCATAGTCTATCGCCTTGTTTAAAACAAACTGAAGCGCCCGAGCGCTCACAGGATAACCAGGGGCGCCTTAGAAAGAAATAGAAATAGAAATCGAAGCGGATGTAAGAAGATTAAATTGGTAATTTAAAATTTTTATTGTAGTTTCACAGTTTAGTAGGCCGGCTATTCATTTTTTTAGATCGGAGGTCTAGCAGCACAGCTTTCGGGGATTTCTGTATGCAGCGGAAAGCGGACGGACCCATGATTACAAAGGAATTATAAGAAAAAAAATAGACTTAATTGCGTGATATATCTAAAGTGCTCATTGTCTAAATTTATGTTTTAAAATTTAATATGGAAGGTGTTATAAAACAATTTTCATTTTTTCTAACTAAATGTGTTAAATGGCGGCATTAAACACAGTTAAAGAAAATGCATCACCCTTCACAAAATTTATATTGTTGCTGAAAATTATTTACTTTTAGTCCTTTAGAACTTATTACGTCTCTTGATAATTTAGGTAAAACACAAGTAAAAAAAAACATTACAAGGGTGGGGGAATTATTTTTTTTACTGTGTTTTGGTGTAGGGAAAAAATAATGATTGATCAAGTGAAATGTGAAAGTAAAACAGATATTTTAAATACTGCCTTTTATTTATTTTATACACTGAACGTACTGTTTACTAAATATTTTTTAGAAGATATCTTCTAAATGTCCTCTACGTTAATTTCTATTTTTCCGTCCTTCAACAAATTGAATCAGGATTCGATTTGCCCCCCTGGTGCATACTTTCGTTTTAAGCAGTGCGATAGACTATGGATAAGAAAGGCTACTATAGTCTTTAACTGAATCGAATCGGGCGACCTCCGGCGCCCTTACAGGGTGCTATTTAGTGCCTTGGACCTTACCGTTTTAGCTATGGCACCTAAGTTCGTTTACGTGAGAGCAAAAGGCTATGAATAAGTTGGGTTTGTTGAGATTTCGTTTGTGTTTGGGTTTGTGTTTCCGTTTGTGTTATGTTTGCGTTTTTTTTTTATTTCTTTGGTTTTTTGTGTTTACAGTTAATTCAAAAAGTAATATATTCTTAAACCCGAGCAATGCCGCGAATGTGCTGCTTAATAATGACACAATTCATGGTCTTTTACAGATAGGTTTTGCAGTGTCTGGCCGTAACGGCTAGTATGATTGTTTTCATTCGATTGCTCTACTCTCCATAAGCTATTTTATAATTAAAGTATGTAAGTTACAGACTAAACATTTCGGATGTGTCTATAACTTAACCAAAATGCTACTACTATGAAGGATTGCATTAATTAGGGGTTGGCTTTAATTTAATAATTGATGAGATATTCATGCCAAGGTATGTGTAAATCGTTCCTCATGACTATGAGTAACTGACTATACAGATTTCTGGACTATAAGTGATATTTATTAAAAAGGAATATAAATCAGTCTCTATAGCTTATACAAACTGTGACTAGTTTTATCCTCAGTTTTCTGTAGGCATAATCCATTTCTTAGAGCATTTATGATAGCAAGGTATATCATTATCTGTTATGGATTTTAATCCACAATTTTGTATTAATTTTTGTCTTTTCTTAAATTCTAATAAATCAGTGAGTTGCTACAACATAGAAGGTATTATGTTTGAAGGATAATTTAAACACATACATTGTTATAGAGCAAAAAACTATGTATTTATCTAATGTAATATGCAAAAACAGTTTTGTAGAAGTATATTTTATATTTTGCCACAAAAAGACTGAAGTGTAAGCATAAAGTTAAATCATCAAAGTATCAGCCATCAAGAGGGTAAATATTGATAGTCTACTTCATCAATCTTCAAAATAAAGAATTGAAATGTTAAATCTATAAATATATTAATTTGCTGATCATGTTTGTTTACAGGGGCGGAACTACAGTGCCGCCAGACCCCGCAATGCGGAGGGGGGGGGGGGGGGCACGCCATTTAGGGGCCCATAGCCGACCATAGTACATTTTTTACAGTTAAAGAAAATAAATTTTCTTGCATTTTTGACTTGACGGTAAAAGCTTTTGTAAATAACAAACATATCTACTACAGTAATGATGTTATACAGTAGCTAACTCATGCTGTTGCATAAAAAATATATATATGCCTGAGCTATAGTGTGAAAGACAAACGTTCAAAACGTTTCCATGACTTATTTCCCTTTTTTAAAATGGGATCTCATAAGCTCCTTTTAATATATTTGTACTAAACAAATTAAAAAGCAATTACTTCTTATCATTATTATTTTTAAAAAAAAATACATACTAAAGATTGACATAGCATAAAAAAGAAAATTTATTTAAAACAAAAAATACATATACAATAAAACATAAAAACATAAAAATAAACATAACACGAGAAACCAATACACATACAAAGCTTTCACGCTTAATATTCTTTTGACCGACTAAGTGTAAACCGTATCACAGCAAACATATAAAATAAACTAGTTCTAAATCTAAAAAAAAAAATCAAAACAGACTAATGTACTCACAGACTTGACATGAAATTTGTTTAAATTGAAAAAAAAAACATTTTTTTTCAATACCCGATTGGGCCTGAAATGACTATCCAATGTTTGTATTCTGTGTTTGTATATATATATATATATATATATATATATATATATATATATATATATATATATATATATATATATATATATATATATATATATATACATACATACATACATATATATATACTAGATAAATGGCCCGTTGAGGAAGGGTACAACGGGCGCTAGGCTGATAGTGCTGTCTCTTTTCTCTAAACTAAAACCAACCCACGCCCCACACACCACCCCCACCCCACCCCCCACCCCCACACACCACCCCCACCCCCCACCACACACCACCCCCACCCCAACCCCTCACCCCCACACACCACCCCCTCCACACACCGCCCCCCCACCCCCCCACCCCCCCAAAAAAAACATGTCTACCGTCCCATTCAACGAAATATAATTATATACTTTTTCCAGTGTCCGCCCCCTCCCAGAATATTCTACCCCCGCCCCCGAAAATTTCAAGTACCCCCACCCCTCTCCGGGGAGGAAAAAGTCTGAAAGAAACACTGAAACCAACCCACCCCCCCACACACCACCCCCCACCCCTACACACCACCCCCCCACCCCTCCACCCCTCCCCCCCCCAACCCCCCCAAAAAAAAACATGTCTACCTTCCCATTGCAAGAAAACCACTTTTTAGATTAGACACATTAATTAGGCTGTAATTTTATTATAGAGTATCGATGAGGAAATTTCTTTTGAGTTGGGGAGGGGGGGGGGGGGGCTCAGACGTTCTTACGCGGGGGGTGGGGCTTCGCCCCTACCCGAAGAATTGTATGCAAGAAACTCTTCACGCAAACCATTTAGATTAGACAACATTTCCTTTTTTTCAATGTTTACGCGATAATCATATTACTGTGTGCACTCTCTGGTTTGAGATTATGTTCTACTCTACGCTAAATGTGTCGACGTCATATTTCGTTTTTCGAATTACTGTGCATGTTTTTATTTTGCTTGTGTTTTCTCTAGAGCGTTCTTGTCAGACAGAGCGTTCTTGACAGACAGCGAAACTATTATTATAGACGAGAAAAATGGCCCGTTGAGGAAGGGTACAACGGGCGCTAGGCTGATAGTGCTGTCTCTTTTCTCTAAACTAAAACCAACCCACCCCCCCACACACCACAACCACCCCCACACACCACCCCCACCCCCCCCACCCCTCACCCCCTCCACACACCGCCCCCCACCCCCCACCCCCCCCCCCCCCCCCCAAAAAAAAACATGTTTACCGTCCCATTCAACGAAATATAATTATATACTTTTTCCAGTGTCCGCCCCCTCCCAGAAAATTCTATCCCCGCCCCCAAAAATTTCAAGTACCCCCACCCCTCTCCGGGGAGGAAAAAGTCTGAAAGAAACACTTAAACCAACCCACCCCCCACCCCCCACCCCCCCCCACACACCACCCCCCCACCCCCACCCCTCCACCACCCCCCACCCCCAAAAAAAACATGTCTACCGTCCCATTGAACGAAATATAATTATATACTTTTTCCAGTGTCCGCCCCCTCCCAGAAAATTCTACCCCCGCCCCCGAAAATTTCAAGTACCCCCACCCCTCTCCGGGGAGGAAAAAGTCTGAAAGAAACACTGAAACCAACCCACCCCCCCACACACCCCCCCACCCACACACACCACCCCCCCACACACACTCCCCCCCCAACCCCTCCACCCCCCCACCCCCCCCAAAAAAAATCATGTCTACCGTCCCATTGCAAGAAAACCACTTTTTAGATTAGACACATTAATTAGGCGGTAATTTTATTATAGAGTATCGATGAAGAAATTTCTTTTGAGTTGGGGAGGGGGAGGGGCTCAGACGTTCTTACGCGGGGGGTGGGGCTTCGCCCCTACCCGAAGAATTGTATGCAAGAAACTCTTCACGCAAACCACTTAGATTAGACAACATTTCCTCTTTATTCAATATTTACGCCAGAATCAATGACGTCATTATATTACTGTGAGATTATTTTCTACTCTGTGCGCTAAATGTGTCGACGTCATACTTCGTTTTTCGAATTACTATGCATGTTTTTAAATTGCTTGTCTTTTCTCTAGAGCGTTCTTGTCAGACAGATAGATAGATAGATAGATAGAGAGACAGCGAAACTATTATTATAGATACATATATATTTATTTATTTATTTTTTTTTTATTTATTTATTTATTTATTTATTTATATATAGGGGGGCCCAGAATTAGTTGTTTAATAAAGTTGTTTAATATCATTATATTGTTCATTAAGCTTATGATGTCGTAGAATAAAGGCCTATTTTAAAAAGCATTATTGAAAAGTGTTTTTAATGATATTTCTTCTTACAAAATCATTCTATGCACGATATCAGTAGAATTACAAGAAATAAAACCACCGAAGAAGCACCATGGCTCCATGTACGCCAAGGGACGTGTCTCTAACACTTGATCGGTCGCCGATGTGTGTTCTACCTCATGTTTGGGCGGTAGTGTGGAAGATTCCGCGCCCAATAAACGAATGTATGAGTTGTGTTGTTTAAGCATTACTTCACATTTCATCAGATTGTAATTCAACTTTGAAGAAATATTAAGAAAATCCCATTGGGAGATTTCTGCTAAAAAATAATTCGAATTTGTTTCGCGCTGGCAAGGTCTAGTGTAGCTCCCCGGGTTTTTCCCGTGAGCACTATGGTACCCTCGTTCATTTTACAAAATGCGATACACAATGTATATAATAGGCTACTATAATCACTCACTATACCGATTCAGGCGCGCTTAAATTTCCCCCCTCCCCCAGGCGGGTTGTTATTTGGCGTATTGTTCTCACACCTGAGCGCTATGGCGTCTACGTTCGTTATGAAGAATGCATTACATTATGGATCCAAAAGCTACTATGAACGTTCACTAAATTAAATCAGGTGCATACTGGGGCATCCCGGGCTTCCCCGTGAGCACAATGGCGCCTACGTTTTTGTTTAAGAGCGCCTTACAATAGGGACACGGTTGCGCATGACATTGGGCCTGTATTCTTGATATTTAGAAAACACGTCATGCGTCTAAAACTATACGACTGGCGATGCATTCTGTGACCTCAACAACTAAAGGGAAGCAACTGCAAATTTAAGCTAACAATCGTTTTATATAAATGATTGTTTCCCTTAAAACCTGATGTAAATGGAAGTCTAGTTTGCAGTTGCTCCTTTACTTGTTTGTTTTGCTAATAAGACAGATAAATTATCAAGGGGAAGTCACTGTAAGATATGCTTTTAAAAGTCCGTTATATATTGTTTTTAAAATATATTTCTTTTGTATTTAAAGATTAACTGGCCAAAACGCTAAGGTAGAAAATAATAAAGCAAAAAGCACCATACTTGACAATTTCTAGTGCTGAGTCGGTTTAATTGTTTTTCACCACGGAAATTGAAGGAATCGTTTGTATTTCCAACACCACAGATGTTTTCCCGAATTTCAGACAAATACTCACAAGTGCAGAGTTTTCTAAGATCCGCTCTTTGCACTAAAATTTGGACATTCAAATGTAGACTTTCTAGTTCAAAATCGATAGCTCTACTACTTCACAATAGCGTACATTCAACGCAATGCTTACTTGTCTTATTATTTTATTTTTCTATTTTTCCATTTGACAGATGTTTACTAAATCTGCTGGGTAAAATTGTGACACGCGCAACAGCTAAAATTTAAAAAAAAACGCAATTTACAAACACAATACATTTTTTTATTCACTCCATGTATCTTAGCAATTATGATAATTTAATAACCAACAATTAGTACATAATCATAAAACTTGGCAAAGACATATACACAAATCATAAAATGAAGATAGTTAACATGATAATATTAAACGTTTTAAAGATCCGTCTTTGTTCTTTTATTTCCCTCTACAGATACAATCACACTGCCTTCTTTCATGTTCCATTTGACTCTGCAAGTAGCCATTCACATCACTTGTGATTATACGCATCTTTACATATATACCTTTACATAATTTTAAAACTTGTATTATTTTAACGGGTGGAAGTTTATAGAAAAACTTTAAAAACTAACTTTAAAAAAAGTTATATAAAGTAGTTTATGATCAATTTCGATTCAAATTGGTATTATTCTTTTCCAAACCAGGCTAAAGAACAAATGCATTTTATCATCATCGCATAATCATGTAAAAAACAAAATATCTCTAGAAAATATTTATAAAAACATGTGAGCATTTTTGTTTTTATAATATTTTGTTGTTCGTGGTCTTTTGGAGGTTAGGTTAGAATGGTTTAGAACTCAGGGGATAGTGCGTGTGTAAGTTAACCCTGGTATTTATATATTGCCATGTATAGAGCAATTGTGGGTATAGAGAACAAGATGGGTAGAAGGGTTAGTTGACGGTAGTAAAGTTGGTATAACGATGTGGACTAAAGATAGAATCAAACATTGTGTAATCTCTGTTTGATTTATTTAAATTGAAGTTAACAACTAGTGACCACTATTGTAAAGCGAATAAATTCTTATGTTGATCAACTTACCTATAACCTTTTTTGTCCAGTTGGTCATAAACTGCAGGTTGAATCTTCTTGCCAGTTCCTGTGATAAACGTCACATCCACTGGACCTGACTGCTCACTCACTGAAATATTAACGTGTGGACGAGTGCACATTCGTGTCTTCAAGGCAATGAAAACGACACAAGTAAAACCTTAACAAAACTTAATGAAAACGACACAGGTAAAACCTTAACAAAACTCAATGAATACGACACAAGTAAAACCTTTATCTACTGACGGTACTTATAAGTACCACTTTAATTAAGTGCCTGTACTATTTTTTAATTTAAGACGAATTTAAAAAATTATTGATGTAATTGATAGTATAATCTCCCCTGAGTCACAGGTAGGTGGAGGGATCAATGTTTTTTGAAAATTTCTGGTGTGGCGCCACTTTCAATCTCTACCTGTATCGGTAGTTCACAATCGTTCTGTACATATCTCACATGTGTTCCTGATTTCCCTTTATTTTACCTTATTCTTCAAGTTTTCAACACCGAATATTTTTTATTGGCATCCTTAATAGTCAGGTCAATGTATTTAGCTTCTAGTTTTACAATTTTTATCAAATTGTCTTTGTAATAGATCGATGTTTACAAGTGGACTTATAAGTACCGTCAGGGCACACGGACGTTTTTTTTAGGATTTCTTGGAAATTGCAGATTTTCGATTTGGAGTGACGTAAATATTATTTTGATAATTAATCATCGAAATGTATTAAAAAATATATATTAATGCATTCATAAGAAGGTAAGCATAGGATTTTCCTCAGAAATATTGTAAATAATTGCAGATTTCTAGTAGTGAAAGAAAAACAAGACTAGAGGTGGCAGTTGCAGGCTCGTTTATTAGGTTTAGTATACGTTATTTGTATACCAAAGTCTAGTTCTAGAAGTAAGATTTGTAAGTTATATTTGTTGCAAAAACTGTCTTGCCTACAATAGCTAGCGTGTATGTAATGTATACATGTAGACTAGTTATAGTCCATACATATGCATGTAGTATAGATCGTTTTGTAATTTTGAATCAGTAAACACAAAACAGTAGACCACTACGGCTATTCCAAACACATTGAGCTCACTTCTATTTATGAACTTTACACTGTAGTGTAGTGTAGACTTGTCATAACATTTTTGTAGGCTACAATTATACTAGCTTTACAAGTAGTAGTGTACTGAATGACTAGGATTCCGTTTTCAAAATATTTGTTTATGCGGCTCATTGTAATGGCTATTGGAAGACTCCAGAAAAAGCAGGTTCAGACCGGCAACTGTTGCCACACCAGAAAGACGACAGACCAGAATGTAGCAAGAATAAGAATGAGGGAGCATGACATGTAGGCACCTTTTGCTGTTTTTGAGGTCTAAGATATGTTCCGCTAGAAAATCCAGTAAAAATCGTACTCAAAATATACTTTTGTGCTGGTTTTATGTGTGAAAAATTTTTAATTTTTGGAAAAAATATCCCACATTCCTGACGGTACTTATAAGTACCAATATATGTTTGGGCCCTTAAAAATTTATGAAACAAAATTTCCTTCGACATATCCTTTAAATGTGCCAAAAGCAATATGATAACACATTGTTTAAGATAAAATGTCATTAGGAACCTAATTCCGTAAATAAAGGGTTAACAAAACTCAATGAAAACGACACAAGTAAAACCTTAACAAAACTCAATGAAAACGACACAAGTAAAACCTTAACACAACTCAATGAAAACGACACAAGTAAAGCCTTAACAAAACTCAATGACAACAGACTCAATTAATACCTTAACAAAAACAATGACAACCGTCTAAAGTCAAACCTTAACAAAACTTATGACGACAGTTAAAGTTAAACCTTAACAAAATTCAATGACAACGACACAAGTAAAACCTTAACAAAATTCAATGACAACCGACTAATGCATGAATTAGATTCCACCAGTGACAACAGTTCTGCCAGACAAACTTTGGGCTGAAGAAGCTAAACTCTACTCACGTGTCTCAAAGGCCTGCAATGTTTGTCTGACTCTAGTCAAGGCTTGTTCAACTGACATCGATCTCAGATCAAATGTGGTGTCCACCTTCTAGTTACCGACATAGCAGAAATCATATATATATATATATATATATATATATATATATATATATATATATATATATATATATATATATATATATATATGTATATATATATATATATATCTATATCTAATATATAAAGCTCAGTTCTGTATGTAATGCATATGTTTGTCGTTGGTCTTGCATGGATTAAAGTGTTATAATATTATCGTGCGCATTTCTCTAAATTTATGAGTTAAAAAATTACTATTGAAAGTGTTGGGAAATAAATTTCATTTTTCAAATTATAGTAATAATTGTCGGCATGTTCATTAAACACGAGTTTTAAAAAAATATCATCTTTTACAACAATTCTAATTATGTCTTTATTTAGTCCTATAGCACTTACTTCCCTTTGATAAATTAGGAAAACACAATTACTTCCCTTTATAAAACCATTGCATTTTGTGGAAAAGAATTTACTTTTTAATTACTTTGTTTTGGTGTTGGGAAAAAAAATAATTACATAATTAGCGGGGATTGATCAAGGGCAAATGTTGTAGGTATTTTACGGATAAGCTTGGAGTATTATAATTGTTCATTTAAGTGAGTGCAAGAGACTATGAATAAGTTGGGGTACTATAGTCGTTCATTAAGCTAAAACAGGTGATTCCGCCCCGGGCGTTTATGTTCGCGTTAGTGTTTTCTTTGTGTTTAGGTGGGTTTGCGTTAGTGGTTGCGTTTTGATTTGGTTCGTTTTTGTTCTTTCTTTTTTCGTTTTTGTTTGTGTTTTTTTCTTTGGGTTTGTATTTGTGTTTTTGGTTGGTTTTGCGTGTGGATTTGGTTTGTTTTCGTTTGCTTTTTCGTTGTTTTTTTATTTTGTTGGTATTGGTGTTTGTGGTTGGGTTTGTTGTTAGGTTTTTGTTTTCGTTTGCTTTTTTGTTTGGTTTTTCTTTGTGTTTGTATTGGTGTTTGTGGTTGTGGTTGGGTTTGTTGTTAGGTTTTTGTTTTCGTTTGTATTTGTAATTGTGTTAGCGTTATGTTTGCGTTTTGTTGTTTTGGTTGGTTGTGGTTTGGGTGGGCAGCGCCGGGTTTATGATGATTACTAAACACACAGGTAATGGTCTTTAACAGAAAGGTTTTTCACAGAAGCCAGAGCAGGGCCTGGCCGGGACGGCTAGTATATATATATATATATATATATATATATATATATATATATATATATATATATATATATATATATATATATATATATATATATATATATATATATATATATATATATATATATATATATATACAAAACAAAAATCCCAAACTAATGCGTAATTTTGTATTAATTCATAACTGTGTGTTAAATAATAAAGAAATTTATTTTATTTGACTACAAGTTACTCTTCTATTAAGTTAACAAAGAAAACATACACTGTAACAAACTTACTTTGGCTTGTCCAGCCTGTACATTAAAGTAAACTACCAACATCTTTAAAAGGAGGGAAAAAAGATATAAGTTTATAAAAATTACCAAATAAATCGAAGCAAAGTTAACGTTAGTTTGGTTAGGTTTTACATATCTAGTCTGTGAAATTTGTCTGAATCATTTTCTTAAATATTCTAATCAGATTTTGTCTTAGATATCTTATAAAACTTTACTAAACCATCTTGTCATATTGTCTGATAAATTGATACTGAGGTATCTTATCTGCTATATGGATATGTTATATTGTCATGAAACACTTATAAACATACCAGGAGAAGCACGCCATTTGTAACAACACTACAAGTTTTTAAAGTTCTCTTGTACGCCATGTCACTGAAGACAAGATGAGATAACCAAATTAACGATCAAAACAATTTTCCTTTTTTTAATGCCAAGCTAATACAAACATTGCAAACTAATTCGTAAAAATAAAATGACTTATCTATGTGTATATTTTAGATTATTTGTCTATAATCAGATTACACATATAAAACACTATGTATTGTGCTTATGGCTATTTGAAATTAAAAACAAAACATATTGTGGTTTGTTTCTTTAGATGTATTCTTAATTGTAGCTATATACGTCTGCGAGATCTTCTGTAAACTATAACAGTGTTAGCTAAATGGTCGACTACTTGAACATCATTAGACCACAAACTGGTATACATCATTAGACCACAAACTGTTGTATCCTACATCATAAGACCACAAATTGTTGCAGCCTACATCATTATTGATCACAGGCCAATATTTTACCCAGGCTTAATCGATCATTACCCGCCACTCACACTATTTTCTTTCTACTATGAGGTTAATCACGTTCAATATTCGCATCCTACCATCATACTAATTAGCATCACACAGTCGTACTGCGTACACTTATCAATTACTCAGAGCTAGCCATAACAATTCACTAAACGACAGCTGGTGACAGTCTCTAGTCAAACCATGAGTCACTAGCAATGTTGCCGATAGTTTGTAACTTCAGGCATATGAGGGAAATATACCGTTTATGTTGTAGCTTTCAATCGTGTAAATTAATAAAACCCGAAGATGTATAACGTATATAATAGATGTATTGGAGATTTGCAACGTTTCCCTACGTAGGTTCCTATAGTTCAGATTAACGCCTTTTTAAAGAATATAATATGTATATTTTGTGCAGACAGTGAAAAGTGTGCTACTTGACACTCGCCCCTCTATTGCTTGACTCGTACAATGGCCCACATCCACTGTACCACTGTTTATTCAATCAATTATATATGCATAAATAAATATGTGCATACATTAAAATATCTGTTGCCATGTATGCCAAAATCAATACAAGTAAGGAAGACGTGCTTGAATTTTTACAATGTATTTCACCATCTGCAACAGATGCAGAATTCTCAATACCATCAATACAGTTTGACAAAACTAAATATAAATAATCTTTTCACTGAACTATAAAAACCCAGTTATAAATTATATTGATTTATTACGAATGTTGGACAAAATATCAGCTATAATCTAAGTTTACAAAATGATGTATGAAATGTGTTACATACAGGTAGAGAGTGTACTGTAAAGCCCTGTGCCCAAAGATCTGTAGCGTTGTTTTTTAAGCCAGGCCGTGTCAATACAGAGTAGGTGAAGACGGTTGGCGTTATACGATCACGTGATTTCATGCACCGGTCTATTGATATTTGAATCTCTGCTGGTTGGGCGTGGCACTATTTGATTTGTAAGATCAAGTCAACAGAAGTATGTGTCACCAAATTTCCCCAAATGGATTTTCCATACACGTTTTCGGGAATTCTATGCAATGACGTGCATAGTCTAAATGTTTGTTGTTGACGTGGCTGTGGGTAAAAAAAATGTCACATCTAGCGTGATATCATCATGACGTGACACTTTTTAAATAATTAATTACAGTACTATATAAAATGTGCTTTAATATAAAATAAACTATGGGACTGCGTGATAAGAGTGTTAGAGTGCCCGATCACTAACTCAAAAGTCTCGAGTTAGTATCCCGACTTCCTTGACTCTACTCAGCTCTATTGTGTAGCCCGGCCACAGTATCCCTCAATATCCCGAGGTCTTACTAACAGGTGAACTCTAATTCTTCACCTATGATCGGCAGATTTAAAGGATAACGTATATTATAGAGAAAGAAAAGATTTAAAACAAAACATAAGCACCAATGAAATTCAGATGGATATAGAAATCAGAAATAGCTATCCTGCTCAATCAATACTCAACCGGATTATTAAAATGCCCACCATTCATTAACAATTCAAACATACATATTCAAACATTTCTACACCTAATTATTGACAAACCAAAATGTAACTGTGAGCTTTTTATTAAAATTGGATCAAATTTTACAAATTTTGAAAACAGCACCATGCGAATGAATATGAACCAAAATTCTACTGAAATAATTTCAAGCGTAATACCTATTGAATTCCCCGACACCCACAAACTGAAATGAACCAAAATTCTACTCAAATTATTTCAAGCGTAGTTCCTATTGAATGTCACGACCCCACAAATTGAAATGATCCCGCATTGAAGACATGTTGAAAAAAAAATCAGAGGTTACGAAAATAAACTTTCAGTGAACATAGGCCCACTTAACCAGCACGTACACATCTCTACCAACCTACTAGTTCTAGAGATATTATGATTTAGTTTTAGTTTTATTGACCTCTTCACCATTCGTTTTGTGTTGAATCATATAGTAAATACTAAATCTCTTTTGGAACACATGAAACAGCGAAATAGCGAAACAATATTCTAACATAAGAGTTGCCAAATTTGTCACAGTACATAAGCATGGGACAAGGTGGCCTAGATGTAGCGCGCTAGACTGCTAAGCCGAAGGACACGAGTTCAAATTAAAAGAACGTCCCTGATCCCCCCAGCTCTGATGGGTGCCTAACTCACGTTAGGGAAAATTAAGGCGGATGGACATAGTGTTGACCAAACTATATTATGCCGGGGTCACTGAAATCGATGAACTTTACTTCATCTGCCCCTTATGCCTTGGGCATGAAAGTGAAACGATGATGGCGTAAGCGCGAATGTAAAGATTGTGTAAAGATTAATCAATGTAGTAAAGGCTAAAGCAAATATACAAAACAGTTGTATAGATAACACAAATTGTTTAAAATTAAAACACTTTTGAACACAAATACATTAAAGTATGTTATTGACTTAAATACATCAATATCAAATGCACATGTAGTGGTATTTATATAACGTTTGATTCTCAACTTGTAAAATAAGGCCTACGCATTGATACTATATAATAATCAGTCAATATTGCAAGTGGAAAAAGCAAGGTCCTTTGCGTTTGAAATATTTACACACAAAAAATGTTAGATAACAAATAACTTTAAATGGGTACCTCTTTTGGATTATAAATTCTACAACAGTATTCTACCTCATTGTAATATAATTTTATACATATTTTTGTTAGAAACAATCAGGGTACAATATCTTAATGTAATTTACATCTATAACAACTGATGTGGAGAGCAAGAAAAAAACGTAAATAATAATGTATTTAAAAACAGAAACTTTGTAAGGGATAAAATATATGTAAACATAATATTATACATTTTTTAAAAGAGGAGAAGCTATTAAATCTAGGCTTAAATTATTGCTACGAACTTTGATGAAGTAAGATGTATAAATAAAAAGAAACTCTAGAACAGCAACTTAATGAGGGTTATACAGATCAACAGAATGGCACTTGGCACCATATGTGACCCGGAGTCTAAGAATAGCTTCGGATTTTTTGGGTCACATTGAACATTGGCAAACTGTGGTCGAGGACATTTATCTGGCCACATTGGACCCTTGAAGACGTCGTCCGTCACCTTATAGGTTTGACATCCACACGATCCTAGAGCTGGCTTCATGCAGCCGTAATTGGCTTCCATAGACTTGCACGTTATGTTCACATAATCCATATTGGGTAATTTCATTATTTTTTCCACTTGTGACTCAGTGCATGTCGCAATTATTTCTGATTGATTATTGTAGCAAACTTGATCAAACAGTGAGTAGTTCCTGCACATGATTGTCACCAGCTCTTTTGTTTTGTTTGGTGAAGGGAGGTAACCCGCTAAATCAGGGGCTAAACTACCTGAACAATCTATTGTGAACTGAAAGAAGCAGCTGATTGCTTTAGCCGCGTCGTCTGTTTGTTTACAGAGCTGTTCATTGAAGTACGACAGTGAGGTGGGCGACTGGGAGTCCATGTTGGTAGGTAAAGTCAGGTGGTTGTCTGTGAAACATTGTACCATCGTCTCCATAGGCTGCGAGCAGTTAGCACAGTGGCTCACATGCAGAACACCTGTTCATGGAACAATAATTGATATAAAACCAAGAATATTCTCATCCCTTCTTAGTTAGAATCAACAAGAAATCATTACTAAAAAAATGTCTTAGTTTTCAGTGGTCATTCATTGAAACTTTGTACGGGAATAAAAGGGGGTGTGGCTATGTAGAACAAGCCAATACTAAAATACTATCATGCTATCAAGTTAATTCAGTTTAGTTCTGTGTACTAGTCACTGTATTTTAGAGTATCGATTTCCTTTGTGTTACTCATATCGAATACCCGGTGTTTATCTCTATGTAAATAGTGTAGACCGCTATTAAACTTTAAGTATATTTTTTGTAACGAGTCTTTGTTTTATTTTGTCTTGTGTTTTGTAACCCGTTTGTGGTTGTTTGTCTTATACGTTTAACGTCGTATTTGATTACTTTTACAGGCGTGTTAATGTGTTCACAACAACCGTTGTCATGGTAACAAGAAAGCCTTTAGATTACATCAGAAGAAACATAAGTTGATGGTGTGTAAACAATGTCGTGGTTTAGATCGAACATTTTAGTCTTCTAACTTTCTCGGTTGAAATCATTAGAAATGTGTTCAACACAAAATATTTCTTTATTCTTACACTAATTGGTTCATTATATTTTTTTAAAAAAATTCCTTGTATTTTCTTTATTTTAGTACAGACACATAGGGCTTGTAAGTAGGTCACCGGACAGCTTGTGCTAGCGGTAGACAGCTAGACTGCTAACCCGAAAGTTTCGAGTTCGATTCCAGATTCAAGTCAATAGAATGTCCCTGAACCCATCCACTTCTGATGAGTAGGCCTACCTAATTCGAGTTAATGAAAGTAACGGCGGCTGGGTATAGTGCTGACCATATTATCCCTTTATATGCCCAGGTCTTTGAAGCAGAGGAATTCTACTTCACCTGTCCCATGTGTCTTGGGTACAAATAGAAACAGAAAAAAGTAGGTCACCAACTTGTCGGTTTCCTACTTCCCAGCAAATATTTCTACAAGAAAAACAAAAGAATAACAAAAGTTTCTTCCGCTAGGCCTAAAAACAAATAGCTGCAATAATTTTGTTAACATTGAAATCATGTTAACAATTATTTAAGTTCGAAAATGTAGTTTTTTCACTGGCTAACGAGATTTCGAATTTTAATCGAGAGAGACCATGACTTACAGGCCCTATTGTTAGAACAGTATGATTCTATGAAGCGACATATATTATATATATATATATATATATATATATATATATATATATATATATATATATAGAGAGAGAGAGAGAGAGAGAGAGAGAGAGAGAGAGAAAGACAAAGAGATAGAGGCCTATATAGATATGTATGTTTGTACATTTAAAAGCGTAAATAATCACAATAATATGATAAAATAATGTAAGCTTTATTAGCCATATCGATATATTTGAAGTTGTTTATTTTTGTTAATGATACTCAAAACTCAATTATATCTCTAGCTAAACATAATCATATCGTAAGCGCATCTTTATGGGTCAAAAACGTAACTTCAATAAGAAAATGTGTCCAGTAATATTGTAAAAAACAAAAAAAAACAAATGAATATTTAATCAACTCACCAGCCAATAGAAGTAACCTAACAGCTACAGTCACCAAAGACACACGAACAGAAGCCATGTTTTTTGTTGTCTCACTCTGTTTAACGCTACAGGAAACTAAATGACGCGTACAACAGATGTAGCTCAACAAACTGACGCGCCTCACATGAGCAACCTAGCAATCCCAAATGACTGCAACTCTTTCAACGTCGTCACAACAGCTGGAATAACGATCCAGTTTTCAAATTAAAATAATGAATGCACATTAGTTTTCTGTTTCTGACACAATACAGAGCGACAGATCGTAGGGTATTACTGTTAATACATTTGAGTCTGAAGTTGTTCATTTGTAGGCTCTCGCCCCTAGCTCTATACCTTGAACTGAATGACCCAGGTCGATCTTTACAAAACATTATGCATTCGCTTTTATGAATACGCATGCGCAAGTTATTGCGCAGTCTATTTCTGCAGCCTCAAGATTGCATCAATATCAATCAATAATTCGTGCTAGACACGGGTGATAAATAGGGACGACTCGGTCATGTTATTATTACCGAGTATTTGAACAGTTCAGTAAACTGTATTGAGTTACACTGCGTGGGTTGCATTTAACAAGACGCTTTAAAAACGCTATGTCTGGGTCTGTGAATGGAGACACTGATAATAATGCTTTTATTAAAGAAAGAAAAATATTTTTTGAACTTTATTTTCAGTGAAATTTGAAACTTGTTATTACAACATAATTTAAATGGTTTTTTTTTTACTTTGTACAGTATTAAAAATTTATCCCAACCGACCAAGTAACTTTCACCAGCGTTGACGCCATCGTCACAGACGACCCCGCAGATCAACTTTCATTCTCCGAAGAATTTCCTAACAGTCTTACCCCTACTGGCATGCCTCGGCATAAACTCAAGATTAAAATTGGTTCAGTCGTCATGCGAGGACCAAACGTTCAAAAAGATATGCCTGTATCTTCTTAAGCGGGTAGGCTCCAGAACCAACTTCTTAATTAAAACGTTTTATTGATTTATTTGTGTATATCTAAGTTAGGGTACTAAAAGTAAAAAAATGTGCAAGCGTCATGACTTTTTTGAAAAAGCTACCTTTTGTGGAGTCCGAAACTTTCATAAACTAACATATACATCGTCAATATAACCATTGATCTTCTTGTACTAACAGTAATAGAGTTAGCTGGCTAGGTTGTGTAACACAAAACAATATAGAAATATTTTTGTTTTAACTTTCAAAATTTGGTAGGGCGAAATGCCATTGAAATTAATGCTAGATGTAATGGTATTTCACCATAATAAAATCTTTGAAATTTTTAAACAAATATTTTTAGCGGTCGACTAGTATACTATATTAACTCTCAAATTTAGAGTGACCTCCGATATCAGAAAGTTGTATTTTACTCTATTTCTGAGTTATAAATTCTACATAATGTAAGTAAAATTTCAGTTAGATGAACCAATTTTGTGTGTATTTGTGTAAGATCATATTCTCTTGATCAATTTTTTTTTTACTTTCTCGTATATACGAAGTATAGGGAAAGTCTTATAATCGTGCACAAAAAAAAAAATTTGAGATTTTTGCAGATCTCGACGTTTTACACCTTCCTGAATAGGAAAAACATAGTTTTGCAATCTTGTCCGTATGTCTGTGTGTTTGTGTGTGACTGTAAACACGGTAACATGAGTACCGTTGCAACTAGGTTGATGAAATTTCATATATAAGTATAATATCAAAAGTGTAGATCCGTATCAACTTTTGAGCGATTTCCGATAACTGGAAATGGAACTTATTCTACATTAATTTTTTTCAAAAGCCTATAAGTTGAGTACTATTTCAGACAGATAAATGAAATTTCACATGTAAGTAAAAGAAATAATTTTCTACCTTCTGTTAAATTTTGAGTAATTTCCGGAAGTAGCAATTTACGTTATTTACGATTTTTCAAAAAACTAATGTAAATTCATAAAGTACTAATAATATACCGCACTATTATGCACATTTTATTTGGCGTTCACTTAGTGTGCAATTCTTTTTTCTACGAGATTTGATTCTATTTTAAAAAGTTTATTTAAAATGGATTTAAAATCATGTCTTTATCCCAAGTTCCCATCCCCTGTTGTTATATAAAAGAATATTCGAGAAAGTTTAGGGGAGATCACTCCCGGTTTATTTACGAGAGTATTACTTTACGGTATTTAACTTATAACTGATTGATTTGTTTCAAACATTACATGTCGGTCAAAACTCGAAGACAGTGCACTTTGATATAAAATGTGACTTAGTTAGATGCGCAATAAAAATTTAGAAATTTAATTTAGTTTCTTTATAAAGCATTAACTTTTTTAATTATACACGAAATATTTACATTCATTTGGTGCACCACTTTTTTTGTACTCAATTCTATTCTATTTAACAAAAATGAAAAAAAATAAAAAAAAATATAAACTAAGTATTACAAAAGTAAATTTAGTTTAATTTGAGTGATAATTATGCCGTCAAGAATTTCAACTCGTGGGGATAATAATCAAATTATTTATTTAGTTACCTCCCCTGGCAACATTTTTATTAGAACAAACCTTAATCAATCTAAACGAATGAACAAATGTTGCACGAAATTGTTTATTAATAGTTACGAATATAAATCAAGGGGAGGGTTCCTCCCGAGTGCAATTTGCTCTACTTCAGGCGGCTGTATCCTTTGGGGGAGGGGGGGGGCTGGGGTGGGGTGGGGTGGGGGGAGGGGGAAGGGTCAATTTGCGATAGATCAGATGGTTGTATCTCAACGGTGGGGAAGGGGGGGGGCAATGAGTCGTACATCAGATTTATGTATCTTGCCGAGGGGAGGGTGGATCGATTAAATTTACTCAACGTGGTGGTATCGCATTCATCAGTGCCCCTGTTACCCTTTTCTCTTGTTGAACAGACTTGAACTCACCCCACGTATGACATCATGTCTTGTATTGTATTTAACAGCCTATACTTGTCTGACGTGTGCAATAATGCGGTGTATGAGTTTACCTTCTTGACACAATAATCAGGGCGAAAAAAAAACATTTGGGTTTTGGTGCCTGCCACCTTATATAACATCTGGCTGTTGCTGCCTCCCATCTTATACAACATCTCGGTGTTGCTGCCTCCCACCTTATATAACATCTGGGTGTTGCTGCCTCCCATCTTATATAACATCTGGGTGTCGCTGCCTCCCATCTTATATAACATGGGTGTTGCTTCCTCCCACTTTATATAACATCTATCGTACTTCAGGTCTATGGGCCAGTCCGACGCTATCTTTGTTGTGTAGCTTGATCGCACAGGAAGGTTTTGTTTAAAAATAATTATTTGTTCTGAAATAAAACTGTGGTAGGTCTGTTTGGGAACATATTGTTTAGAGTTAACTAGTAGATCCCAACTTTGGTTAATCGATGAGCTTTTCATAGATCTTCATACCATTTATAGGCGTTACATTTTTTTCTCACAATCCTAGATAGGCAATGTGTTACTAATTTAAATTAGTAGCGTCAGAATGCCGTACCGAAGATGAGATTTTTTCTGGGTGACATTATTTAGGGGGGGGGAAGGGTAACAACAAACTTGGATAAATCGTAAAATGTACTGTCAAATAATGTTTTATCAAGTTAAATTAATATATTCGTAGGGGAGATACAGGACGATCAGTGTTTCTTCCAGACTTTTTTCACCGGGGGGGGGGGGGGTGTGCATGTGAAGTTTCCGGGGGGGGGGGGCGGACACTGTCAAAAGTATATATTTTCTATATAAATTCCATTTCGTTTGGGGGGGGGGGGGGCGGTGCCTAACCCTAACCCGAAGAGATGCCTGGAAGAAACTCTGGGCCGGACTGGGCCGGACTACAAACCGAACAAAGTAAGTGACATAGTGAGGCCACTGATTGAAATCTAATTTTTAAAAATTGTATTGCAGATTACTAATTCGAATCTTGTTCTAGAGTTAATTTTTTCTTGATGTCTAATCTAATGTAGGGTTTGCCTGGATCACTGGTCAGACTACAGTTAATTTTTTCTTGATGTCTGATCTAATGCAGGGTTCGCCTGGTCAGACTAGAGTTAATTTTTTTCTTGATGTCTGATCTAATGTAGGGTTCGCCTGGTCAGACTAGAGTTAATTTTTTTCTTGATGTCTGATCTAATGTAGGGTTCGCCTGGTCAGACTAGAGTTAATTTTTTTCTTGATGTCTGATCTAATGTAGGGTTCGCCTGGATCACTGGTCAGACTAGAGTTAATTTTTTCTTAATGTCTAATCTAATGTAGGGTTCGCCTGGTCAGACTAGAGTTAATTTTTTCTTGATGTCTAATCTAATGCAGGGTTTGCCTGGATCACTGGTCAGACTAGAGTTAATTTTTTCTTAACGTCTAATCTAATGCAGGGTTTGCCTGGATCACTGGTCAGACTAGAGTTAATTTTTTCTTGATGTCTAATCTAATGCAGGGTTTGCCTGGATCACTGGTCAGACTAGAGTTAATTTTTTCTTGATGTCTAATCTAATGCAGGGTTTGCCTGGATCACTGGTCAGACTAGAGTTAATTTTTTCTTAACGTCTAATCTAATGCAGGGTTTGCCTGGATCACTGGTCAGACTAGAGTTAATTTTTTCTTGATGTCTAATCTAATGCAGGGTTTGCCTGGATCACTGGTCAGACTAGAGTTAATTTTTTCTTAACGTCTAATCTAATGCAGGGTTTGCCTGGATCACTGGTCAGACTAGAGTTAATTTTTTCTTGATGTCTGATCTAATGCAGGGTTCGCCTGGTCAGACTAGAGTTAATTTTTTCTTGATGTCTAATCTAATGCAGGGTTCGCCTGGATCACTGGTCAGACTGAGCTAATGCCCTGCACGATACCACAGTGCTCACACAACAAGAAGCGACACAACGTGTACGGCTTTATACGGATCATCACCAGCCGGCACGTCGTGTTCAATGAAGAGGAAGCCACCCACGCCCTATGTGAGTTTTTCTTTGACACGAACACCCCCTTCAGCTCCGCCCAGTGTGTGGGCATCGACTTCTGCTCAGAGGAGACGGACATTGTGCACCTCAGCTGTGTGACACACGACCATGAGCTGTGCGCGATATTGGAGGACCAACAAGAATCGATGCTGGTCACGTACAAGGCCATACCTCAAGATTTTTGGGAAACTTGCCGGAACCTGTGTGTCGTCATCTCACATCCCCACGGCCTGTCCAAGTCGATCACCGTGGGCAGACACGTGATGCAGGAGTCGGCTAGGTCCGAATCTCTGGCCCACTTCCACACGGCGCCCACATGCCCAGGCAGCTCGGGGGCGCCGGTGTTTTATCGATCTATGAGACAAAAGGGCGCGCTGCCCATGTGGACCCCTGCTGTACACAGCTACCATTGTCTAGTCAATAACTATAACTGTGCTTTTCGACAGCGCCTGTTTACTGCAAGTTACATAGAGATAAAAATGTTGAACAAGTTCGTCAGTTAAGTAGATAATAAAGTGAGCTTTTTGTTTGTAGACACAAAACTTTAATAACAGTTTTAGTGCTGGTGGATAAGTCAGGCACCCAACTTTTGAGTCAGGTACCCAACATTGGAGTCAGGTACCCAACATTGGAGTCAGGTACCCACCATTTGAGTCAGGTACCCAACATTCGAGTCAGGTACCCGTTGAAGAAACACATAATAAAAGGTTCCTGTTTTTATAGCTTTAGAGTAAAGCCTTAAAAGCTAGGGAAGGTGTTGCCATATGCGGTTATTCTATTTAATTCTAGTCTATTATTCTCTGCCATCGTCATTTTACTTTGTTGTTTCAGTCATTTTAATGTATGACATAGTTCGGCTACTGTAGATTGAAAATGTGATCTTTTACTCTTCCTGTTATTTTAAAGTCTCTAAAACTATTCACGACACCGGGCTTTAAGTTGATGAATTTATGAACACGGCTGTGCTGTGAGTCGAATTCATCAGTCTTATTTTAAACACATAGCGTTGATTTATTAAACAACATGATATACAAAGAAAAATACTTGAATATATAAATATGTATTATATATTTACTGTTATACTAAAAACATATAAATAAAAACATGAAAAAAAAACCCCATCAAGTGTAGTAAATCTTGTTAATATAATTTAGGTGTAAAAAGGGAGAAGAACATGATGATCATTTCAACTCACTGCAACTGTTCGCCCATGTTTATAACCACCGTAAAAATGCAGTAAAATTATAAAATGGCAAACACAGTTGTTACGGTGACATTATAAATTTAAGTTTCATATTGTGTATGCTAGTGTAGTGACTTTATTATTGCATTTGTCAAATCAACGTATCAACTTCTGAGTTGATTTGCTAAAACATTTCCAACTTTTACTTCAAACCGGCCCATCCGCGCCCGGACCGGGCCCACTTGGGGGGAGGCACCCCACCCCCGGGCCCCACCCCCGCCCACTTAGGGGGAGGGGGAGAGGCACCCCACCCCCGGGCCCCACCCCCGCCCACTTAGGGGGAGGGGGGAGAGGCACCCCACCCCCGGGCCCCACCCCCGCCCACTTAGGGGGAGGGGCGAGAGGCACCCCACCCCCGGGCCCCACCCCCGCCCACTTAGGGGGAGGGGCGAGAGGCACCCCACCCCCGGGCCCCACCCCCGCCCACTTAGGGGGAGGGGCGAGAGGCACCCCACCCCCGGGCCCCACCCCCGCCCACTTAGGGGGAGGGGCGAGAGGCACCCCACCCCCGGGCCCCAACCCCGCAAACTTAGGGGGAGGGGGGAGAGGCACCCCACCCCCGGGCCCCACCCCCGCCCACATAGGGGGAGGGGGGAGAGGCACCCCACCCCCGGGCCCCACCCCCGCCCACTTAGGGGGAGGGGGGAGAGGCACCCCACCCCCGGGCCCCACCCCCGCCCACTTAGGGGGAGGGGGGAGAGGCACCCCACCCCCGGGCCCCACCCCCGCCCACTTAGAGGGAGGGGGGAGAGGCACCCCACCCCCGGGCCCCACCCCCGCCCACTTAGGGGGAGGGGGGAGAGGCACCCCACCCCCGGGCCCCACCCCCGGCCACTTAGGGGGAGGGGGGAGAGGCACCCCACCCCCGGCCACTTAGGGGGAGGGGGGAGAGGCACCCCACCCCCGGGCCCCACCCCCGCCCACTTAGGGGGAGGGGGGAGAGGCACCCCACCCCCGGGCCCCACCCCCGCCCACTTAGGGGGAGGGGGGAGAGGCACCCCACCCCCGGGCCCCACCCTCGCCCACTTAGGGGGAGGGGGGGAGGCACCCCACCCCCGGGCCCCACCCCCGCCCACTTAGGGGGAGGGGGGAGGCACCCCACCCGGGCCCCACCCCCACCCACTTAAGGGGAGGGGGAGGCACCCCACCCCCACCCACTTAAGGGGAGGGGGAGGCACCCCACCCCCACCCACTTAAGGGGAGGGGGAGGCACCCCACCCCCACCCACTTAAGGGGAGGGGGAGGCACCCCACCCCCACCCACTAAAGGGGAGGGGGAGGCACCCCACCCCCACCCACTAAAGGGGAGGGGGAGGCACCCCACCCCCACCCACTAAAGGGGAGGGGGAGGCACCTCACCCCCACCCACTTAAGGGGAGGGGGAGGCACCCCACCCCCACCCACTTAAGGGGAGGGGGAGGCACCCCACCCCCACCCACTTAAGGGGAGGGGGAGGCACCCCACCCCCACCCACTTAAGGGGAGGGGGAGGCACCCCACCCCCACCCACTTAAGGGGAGGGGGAGGCACCCCACCCCCACCCACTTAAGGGGAGGGGGAGGCACCCCACCCCCACCCACTTAAGGGGAGGGGGAGGCACCCCACCCCCACCCACTTAAGGGGAGGGGGAGGCACCCCACCCGGGCCCCACCCCCGCCCACTTTGGGGGAGGGGGGAGGCACCCCACCCCCGACCACTTTGGGGGAGGGGGGAGGCACCCCACCCCCGACCACTTTGGGGGAGGGGGGAGGCACCCCACCCCCGACCACTTTGAGGGAGGGGGGAGGCACCCCACCCCCGGGCCCCACCCCCGCCCACTTTGGGGGAGGGGGGAGGCACCCCACCCCCGGGCCCCACCCCCGCCCACTTTGGGGGAGGGGGGAGGCACCCCACCCCCGGGCCCCACCCCCGCCCACTTTGGGGGAGGGGGGAGGCACCCCACCCCCGGGCCCCACCCCCGCCCACTTTGGGGGAGGGGGGAGGCACCCCACCCCCGGGCCCCACCCCCGCCCACTTTGGGGGAGGGGGGAGGCACCCCACCCCCGGGCCCCACCCCCGCCCACTTTGGGGGAGGGGGGAGGCACCCCACCCCCGGGCCCCACCCCCGCCCACTTTGGGGGTGGGGGGAGGCACCCCACCCCCGGGCCCCACCCCCGCCCACTTAGGGGGAGGGGGGAGGCACCCCACCCCCGGGCCCCACCCCCGCCCACTTAGGGGGAGGGGGGAGGCACCCCACCCCCGGGCCCCACCCCCGCCCACTTAGGGGGAGGGGGGAGGCACCCCACCCCCGGGCCCCACCCCCGCCCACTTAGGGGGAGGGGGGAGGCACCCCACCCCCGGGCCCCACCCCCGCCCACTTAGGGGGAGGGGGGAGGCACCCCACCCCCGGGCCCCACCCCCGCCCACTTAGGGGGAGGGGGGAGGCACCCCACCCCCGGGCCCCACCCCCGCCCACTTAGGGGGAGGGGGGAGGCACCCCACCCCCGGGCCCCACCCCCGCCCACTTAGGGGGAGGGGGGAGGCACCCCACCCCCGGGCCCCACCCCCGCCCACTTAGGGGGAGGGGGGAGGCACCTCACCCCCGGGCCCCACCTTGGCCCACTTAGGGGGAGGGGGGAGGCACCCCACCCGGGCCCCACCCCCGCCCACTTAAGGGGAGGAGGGAGGCACCCCACCCCCACCCACTTAAGGGGAGGGGGAGGCACCCCACCCGGAGGGGAGGGGGGAGGCACCCCACCACCACCCACTTAAGGGGAGGGGGAGGCACCACACCCGGGCCCCACCCCCGCCCACTTTAGGGGAGGGGGGAGGCACCCCAACCGGGCCCCACCCCCGCCCACTTTAATGGAGGGGGGAGGCACCCCACCCCCGCCCACTTAAGAGGAGGGGGAGGCACCCCACCCGGGCCCCACCCCCGCCCACTTAGGGGGAGGCACCCCACCCGTGCCCCACCCCCGCCCACTTAGGGGGAGGAACCCCACCCGGGCCCCACCCCCGCCCACTTAGGGGGGGAGCGTTGCCCACTTTTATGACCCCACCCCAGTACGGAAGAAGTTACACATTTACTAAAACCCATAAAAAGAACACAAAACACGTGGAAAGCTGACACAAACTGGTCAAGCTTTTTAAAACAATAAAATGTTTTTTATTTTTATTTTCTGGTTCCAAATTTAAGCATTTATACAAAGCTTTGTTTTTTTTGTGTCTTCGTATTTGTAAAAATACTTTATGTTTGTTGTCAATTGCAAAGTTTGTTATTACCTAAAGCTTATAATTTGGAGCCAGAAAATAGTTAATAAAGATTTGGGTTAAAATATATGTTCTGTTTCATGTAACAAGGTAGGTGTCAAATCTTCTGATGTCATTTGGCAGGTGTCGAATCTTCTGATGTCATGAGTTAGGTAGCAATCTTCTGATGTCATTAGGAAGGTGGCAAATCTTCTGATGTCATTTGGCAGGTGGCAAATCTTCTAATGTCATTTGGCAGGTGACAAATCTTCTAATGTCATTTTGCAAGTGTCAAATTTTCTGATGCCATATGGTAGGTGACAATCTTCTGATGTCATGAGGTAGCTGACAATCTTCTGATGTCATGAGGTAGGTGACAATCTTCTGATGTCATGATGTAGCTGACAATCTTCTGGTGTCATGAGGTAGCTGACAATCTTCTGATGTCATGAGGTAGGTGACAATCTTCTGATGTCATGAGGTAGCTGACAATCTTCTGATATCATATGGTAGGTGACAATCCTCTGATGTCATGAGGTAGCTGACAATCTTCTGATGTCGTATGGTAGGTGACAATCTTCTGATGTCATGAGGTAGCTGACAATCTTCTGATGTCATGAGGTAGCTGACAATCTTCTGATGCCATGAGGTAGCTGACAATCTTCTGATGCCATGAGGTAGCTGACAATCTTTTGATGTCATGAGGTAGGTGACATCCTTCTGATGTTATGAGGTAGGTGACAATCTTCTGATGTCATGAGGTAGCTGAAAATCTTCTGATGTCATGAGGTAGCTGACAATCTTCTGATGTCATTTGGAAGGTGTCAAATCTTCTGTCATTTGGCAGGTGTCGAATATTCTGATGTCATGAGTTAGGTAGCAATCTTCTGATGTCATTAGGAAGGTGGCAAATCTTCTGTCATTTGGCAGGTGGCAAATCTTCTAATGTCATTAGGCAGGTGACAAATCTTCTAATGTCATTTTGCAAGAGTCAAATTTTCTGATGCCATATGGTAGGTGACAATCTTCTGGTGTCATGAGGTAGCTGACAATCTTCTGATGTCATGAGGTAGGTGACAATCTTCTGATGTCATGAGGTAGCTGACAATCTTCTGATGTCATATGGTAGGTGACAATCTTCTGATGTCATGAGGTAGGTGACAATCTTCTGATGTCATGAGGTAGCTGACAATCTTCTGATGTCATATGGTAGGTGACAATCTTCTGATGTCATGAGGTAGCTGACAATCTTCTGATGTCATATGGTAGGTGACAATCTTCTGATGTCATGAGGTAGCTGACAATCTTCTGATGCCATGAGGTAGCTGACAATCTTCTGATGTCATGAGGTAGGTGACAATCTTCTGATGTCATGAGGTAGCTGACAATCTTCTGATGCCATGAGGTAGCTGACAATCTTTTGATGTCATGAGGTAGGTGACATCCTTCTGATGTTATGAGGTAGGTGACAATCTTCTGATGTCATGAGGTAGCTGAAAATCTTCTGATGTCATGAGGTAGCTGACAATCTTCTGATGTCATTTGGAAGGTGTCAAATCTTCTGTCATTTGGCAGGTGTCGAATATTCTGATGTCATGAGTTAGGTAGCAATCTTCTGATGTCATTAGGAAGGTGGCAAATCTTCTGTCATTTGGCAGGTGGCAAATCTTCTAATGTCATTAGGCAGGTGACAAATCTTCTAATGTCATTTTGCAAGAGTCAAATTTTCTGATGCCATATGGTAGGTGACAATCTTCTGGTGTCATGAGGTAGCTGACAATCTTCTGATGTCATGAGGTAGGTGACAATCTTCTGATGTCATGAGGTAGCTGACAATCTTCTGATGTCATATGGTAGGTGACAATCTTCTGATGTCATGAGGTAGGTGACAATCTTCTGATGTCATGAGGTAGCTGACAATCTTCTGATGTCATATGGTAGGTGACAATCTTCTGATGTCATGAGGTAGCTGACAATCTTCTGATGTCATATGGTAGGTGACAATCTTCTGATGTCATGAGGTAGCTGACAATCTTCTGATGCCATGAGGTAGCTGACAATCTTCTGATGTCATGAGGTAGGTGACAATCTTCTGATGTCATGAGGTAGCTGACAATCTTCTGATGTCATGAGGTAGCTGACAATCTTCTGATGTCATGAGGTTGCTGACAATCTTCTGATGTCATGAGGTAGCTGACTATCTTCTGATGTAATGAGGTAGCTGACAATCTTCTGATGTCATGAGGTAGCTGATAGTCCTCTGATGACATATGGTAGGTGACAATCTTCTGATGTCATGAGGTAGCTGACTCTCTTTTGATGTCATGAGGTAGCTGACAATCTTCTGATGTCATGAGGTAGCTGACAATCTTCTGATGTCATATGGTAGGTGACAATCTTCTGATGTTATGTGCTTAATAACCTGTAATTAAAAAGATACTTTTAATATCTTCACTTAGACTACATATCAATAGCTTTATTTGTCTAGGTCCAGGGGCCAGTCTATGTGTATGAACCAATAGAATTAATGTTGTATATGAAGTTTCAGCAGAGATTTATTTAGAGACATCTTTTGATAAAAATCAAATTGTTTTCATCACCATAATTTGATATTGTTTTATAAATAACATTTTTAGCATTTTTAGCGATTTTTTAAAATAACATATAGGCTACTGGGCTCGGTCAACATTGAGTACATACACATTTTAATTACAACATTGAAAACGCGAAATAACGGCAAAAAAATGAGTTTAAATTTACATCACTTTTAAATGCAATAGAGTCGTTACTATCTGAAACTCCACCCCTCCCCTTCGTGATACATAGTCACAAAAGTAAAAAAAAACACCCCCGCCCCCTTCTGCCACCCATAGTAATGTAATGTTGATTATAGACAGCACCAAGGCATACAAACATGACGTGTCTAACGTGTAAGCAATAAAAAAAAACAGCTCACCACGAGTTTCCTGCCATCTGAAATTTGTCCAGCATTTGGTCTGGAATAATGCCAGGCTGAATCATCAAAGTGCTGGCACCCTGTATAAGGTGAGGACATTCGTCTACACAACACTGCTGACATCTGGTCTACACATGACATCTGGTCTACACAACACTGCTGACATCTGGTCTACACATGACATCTGGTCTACACAACACTGCTGACATCTGGTCTACACATGACATCTGTTCTACACAACACTGCTGACATCTGGTCTACATATGACATCTGGTCTACACAACACTGCTGACATCTGGTCTACACATGACATCTGGTCTACACAACACTGCTGACATCTGGTCTACACATGACATCTGGTCTACACAACACTGCTGACATCTGTTCTACACAACACTGCTGACATCTGGTCTACACATGGCATCTACTCTACACATGACATCTGGTTCTATATAAGACACTGTTGACATCCGTGTCCTCTGACCACATACGAACAGATCGTCAATTTTTGAAAAAGTGAGTTTACTGTTGATAAAGAAAAATAAATCTAGAAAAACAACGTATCCGTAGTAATTGTTGACGTGTGTAGGCCCTATGTATGTACAAAACATGCACATGGAATGTTTAAAGGGAGATAACTTGAAATATAGACTAAGACGAGCACTAATTAGAAGGTAACTGTTTTCATAGGACTAAACTCATCTTTTCAGCAGTATAATTTTATCATAAATATTGTATCATCTACTTCTATTAAATATCTTCAAACCAGGCAGGCATATGAGGTAGAGTTAGCGTTTTATGTAACCAGCTTATATTCAGAGGCGTAGCGACCCTTCCCGGCGCCCGGGGACAAACTTTCAATTTGCACCCCCCCTCCAAACTTTCGATTTGCACCTCCCTTCCTCAAACTTTCGATTAGCACCCCCACCCCCTCTAACTATTTATAATGTAAAAATGCGGCTAAAATGATATTTTAATTTGTTTTTACAACCCATTTTGGCGCCTCCTAAGGTCGGCGCCCGGGGACATATGTACCCCCCTGCCCCCCCCCCCCCCCATCGCTACGCCTCTGCTTATATTGAATTCATTTGGGTTTGTTTATTGACAGATTTATAATTTTAACTGAATAACTTTATTAATGTTTTCTAAAAGTTGTATCACGCCGCTAATATAAAAACTGGTTTGAGAATCTAAATAGAGGCACTTGTTATTTGATGTTATTTTTATTTACATAAGCTACAATTTTAAGCCTCATTAATATTTGAGTAAATTTATCTTTAAACTAAGTCAAAGTGTAGTAACATCCCATTTACACAACACATGAAGATATCTGTGTACAACAGTAGGGTCTATAGTACACAGACGCTACCGGTGTACAACAGCACAGTACACCGACCCTACTTGTGTACAACAGTAGGGACTACAGTACACAGGAGCTTTTTGTGTACATTAGGACAGTACACAGACGCTACCTATGTACATAAGGACAGTACACGGACGCTACCAGTATTTGTGGTAGCCTAACGTATAAATGCTAGAGTTTAAATTCAAAGTATTTTTTAAATATTCCGTTTAAATATTCTACCAGAAGTTAATTTTAGTTTTTTTAATATTTATAAGTACAATACCTTGAAATAATCGTATAATTTATACTGCTATTAATAAAAGACTCTACTTAGCTTGTTGTGTATTGATTGAAGATGTAAACTTGACAGTATAAAGTTGATGTAGGCGGGTGATCTCCGCACAGTCAACATTAGAAATGACGTGAACGCGAACTCACTAAATTAAAAACATTGTAGGGTGAGAGAGTTATCCCGCTTTGTTTACGTATAAACTTTACAATTGCCAAATAGTCTTTTTAAAAATATACAGTCATTGCCAAACAGTCTTTTTATATATACTATATACAGTCATTGTCAAATTCAGTTAAAATGTTTTAATTTTGTAGGTATAAATTAAACATGTAGTTTTCTATAATCAGCAGTGTGGCGTTAATTATGTTTAAAAAGACATGACTATTTGAGTATTTTCTTATAACAAAAAGTTATTTTAATTAAACAGTAGCGTCGAGTATTTGTTAATGTAACATTGTATGACGCCCTACGTCATACCTATAGTTCGGTATTTACCTAATCAGGAGATAAACAGAGTGCATAACTACACCATAAGGGAGACAAACCAACATATTGTCAGGATAAAGTGGGACGACAAAATCCCGAACAAGAAAATACGACGAAGAAGAGGCTTAAACGACATTGTCTCAGTTGTACGAATGAGGCGATGGAGATGGCTGGGTTCATGAACAGAAGAAGACTGTCGAACATAGCGCTAAAATGGACTCCACCTGGAAAACGAGAGCGAGGAAGGCCACCGGGAACATGGTGGAGAGAGATGGAAGAAGAAGTGCAGGCTACTGGCAAGACCTGAAATGAATTATAGTGGCTCGCCCAGGACAGAGTGGTATGGCGAAGATTTGTTGCTGCCCTATACTCCACATGGAGTGACGATGAGTAAGTAAGGGAAACAACACTAATCGAGAGACTTATTATTTGCACAAGTTAACGATGTCTGACACCGAATGTTGTTGTTTATTTTTGTGTAATAACTCGCGTTTACTTAATTTTATAAAACCGGATGAAGCAACGCCTCTGTTATCGAGATGCCGTGCCCACTTAAAACTGACCAAAGCAACTAGTCTGATCCTCTCAATACCCTATATATATAAAACTACCCTCTTTTAACAAAATCCTACTGTCCACTTAAAATTGGCCAAAGCTACGCCACTGTCCTCGCCCTACCTACGTAAAACTGGCCAACACTAACCTGTTCAGGTGTTTGTTTACAAACAAGTTAGAAACTCCCGCCAGCGCCATTATTTACCTGACCAAACGAAGAGGCAGACGACAGAGAATTGATGTGGCTTCATTTGTGATTCACTGTTACAGAGAAGTTTCATACATGTTTTAATTATTACCTATAAATACTTACAGCTAAAACTATCAAATCTTTGTTTCAGACAAGTTTTATCATACCAATTTTTTTTTTACAATTGAGACCCCTCCACCCCATTCAGATGATTAAATATAGATCTATAAAGTAATGTTTTAAGTCAGCAGTAGTCTTTTAAGTGGGTGTTGGTCACCTCCCAGTTGTGGGGTTGTTGGTCACCTCACAGTTGTGGGGGTGTTGGTCACCTCCCAGTTGTGGGGTTGTTGGTCACCTCCCAGTTGTGGGGTTGTTGGTCACCTCCCAGTTGTAGGGTTGTTGGTCACCTCCCAGTTGTGGGGTTGTTGGACTTGCTTGACAGGAACCTGAATCGTGGTGTGGAGAGGTCGACTTAACTCGGCTGTGTGGTGTCGACCTTTAACGTCAGCTATGTTATGCATTTTTACATCCTCCTTGTTATTATCACAAAATAATGATCCAACCCATACTCCAGCCAAGCACCAAATCCTACCCCCTCTTAAGATTATCTCCCTAAAAAAACTACATAGCTAATCTCATTCAATGACAAATCTCCCCTCCTAGTAAGACGAATACTTATAAACTCGGTCGCACAAAAAAAGAATGCTAACTCTACTTCATCTGCTTAGTTATGTACAGAAAATATGAAACATCTTTCAGTCTCTATTGATAAAGTATGATATTATAATGTTGAAAAAGACAAGTTAAGAGTTAAGTCCCTTGAAAACTGTTTCCCTCTAACAAGTAATCAAAGTAACATTTAAGTTAACTCCCTTTTAAACATGTGTGCTTGTAAACCTATGCGATTGATTCACGTATTCGATTTCATTGTTGCGTGTTTAGTAGTTAGTAAAGAATTACAGGTAAAAGCTACTAGATCTATGTATATGTTGTTTATGCTTTTTTTTCTTTTATTATCAGGAAACCTCAATTCTCCATACATTAAAGGTCTGTAATGTTGGGAAATTAGGTCAGGAAAAACAATTGTCAACACTTTGTTGTGTAGATTAGATGTCAGCACTTTGTTGTGTAGATTAGATGTCAGCACTTTGTTGTGTAGATTAGATGTCAGCACTTTGTTGTGTAGATTAGATGTCAGCATTTTGTTGGTTTAGATAAGATGTCGGCACTTTGTTCTGTAGATTAGATGTCAGCACTTTGTTGTGTAGATTAGATGTCAGCACTTTATTGTGTAGATTAGATGTCAGCACTTTGTTGTTTAGATTAGATGTCAGAACTTTGTTGTGTAGATTAGATGTCAGCACTTTGTTGTGTAGATTAGACCTCATCACTTTGTAGTGTAGATTAGATGTCAGCACTTTGTTGTGTAGATTAGATGTCAGCACTTTGTTGTGTAAATTAGAAGATGTCAGCACTTTGTTGTTTAGATGTCAGCAGTTTGTTGTGTAGATTAGATGTCAGTACTTTGTTGTGTAGATTAGATGTCAGCACTTTGTTGTGTAGATTAGATGTCAGCACTTAGCTGTGTAGATTAGATGTCAGCACTTTGTTGTGTAGATTAGATGTTAGCACATTGTTGTGTAGATTAGATGTCAGCACTTTGTTGTGTAGATTAGAAGATGTCAGCACTTAGCTGTGTAGATTAGATGTCAGCACTTTGTTGTGTAGATAAGATGTCAGCACTTTTTTGTGTAGATTAGAAGATATCAGCACTTTGTTGTGTAGATTAGATGTCAGCACTTTGTTGTGTAGATTAGAAGATGTCAGCACTTTGTTGTGTAGATTAGATGTCAGCACTTTGTTGTGTAGATTAGAAGATATCAGCACTTTGTTGTGTAGATTAGATGTCAGCACTTTGTTGTGTAGATTAGATGTCAGCACTTAGCTGTGTAGATTAGATGTTAGCACATTGTTGTGTAGATTAAAATGTCAGCACTTTGTTGTGTAGATTAAATGTCAGCACTTTGTTGTGTAGATTAGATGTCAGAACTTTGTTGTGTAGATTAGATGTCAGCACTTTATTGTGTAGATTAGATGTCAGCACTTTGTTGTTTAGATTAGATGTCAGAACTTTGTTGTGTAGATTAGATGTCAGAACTTTGTTGTGTAGATTAGATGTCAGCACTTTGTTGTGTAGTTTAGATGTCAGGACTATCTTGTTTAGATTAGACATCACCGTTTTGTTGTGTAGATTAGATGTCAGCACTTTGTTTTGTAAATTGGATGTCAACACTGTGTTGTGTAAACTAGAAGTCAGCACTTTGTAGATTAGATGTAAGAACTTTGTTGGGTAAATTTGATGATGCCAGCACTTTGTTGTGTCAACTAGAAGTCGGCATTTTTTTGTTTAGAAGTCAGCATTTTGTTGGGTAAATTTTAAGATTTCAGCACTTTGTTGTGTAGATACGTTACCAACACGTTGCTGTGAAGATGATTAACGGCACCTTATATTGTCAACACTCTTTCCCTGATGAAACAACGATGAACCAACAGGCCAAAAGATGAACAAAGTTTCCCGGTTTTCAGAAGAAAGAAACCAGTAGGTTGTTTTTAATTGTTTTTCTTACATTGTAAATATGTTATGTGAATTTTCCATAACCGACGGAACACATGTATGATAAGGGGGAGGAGTTTCAGAAAATGTTACTTTAATTTTGATAAAAAATATTACGTCATTTGAGGGGGGAGGGTGTTTACGAGGATGGGGATAAAGGGAGGTAATGAGTGACAAATCAGTGACATTGTATACGGATGACACCCTCCCCCCCCATATGTGTTCATTCAAACATTAATGTAAAATATTTTCTATTTAGATTTTATATCAGTTGTACGTCAATTTTTAAACATATGTATTAGAGTGCAGGTTCCTTGTTTAACATTTTAAGTGCACGTTCGTTGTTTACAGTCCAGTTTATTTTGTTCATAAAGTATAAGTTACTAGTTTGGTAATTAAAGTACAGATGCCTTGTTTGATAGAGATGAGCTGCACCTAGATACCACCGACATGACTACCCTAAGATGTTTTGTAAAGATGTATTCAAATAAAGGCTTACAATTAAATGTTAATATTTGTGCAGTAGATTTCGTTATGAATATTTGAATTTTTTTATTTCAAATTATGTTAAAGGCTTCAATTAAATAGATCACCTTTCTCATGAAATCAGAAGATTGTCATCTACTCTACAACATCAGACGGCCCCCCCCCCCTCCCCCTAAGTGGGGGGGGGCCGCTGGGGTGGGGTGCCCCCCCCCCTCCCCCTAAGTGGGCGGGGGGCGCTGGTGTGGGGTGCCCCCATCACAAGCGGGCGGGGGGCGCTGGGTATGGGGTGCCCCCCTCCCCCTAAGTGGGCTGGGGGCGCTGGGGTGGGGTGCCCCCCCCTCCCCCTAAGTGGGCGGGGGGCGCTGGGGTGGGGTGCCCCCCCTCCCCCTAAGTGGGCGGGGGGCGCTGAGGGGGGGGGCACCCCCTCCCCCTAAGTGGGCGGGGGGCGCTGAGGGGGGGGCACCCCCTCCCCCTAAGTGGGCGGGGGGCGCTGGGGTGGGGTGCCCCCCCTCCCCCTAAGTGGGCGTGGGGCGCTGGGGTGGGGTGCCCCCCCCCCTCCCCCTGAGTGGGCGTGGGGCGCTGGGGTGGGGTGCCCCCCCCCTCCCCCTAAGTGGGCGGGGGGCGCTGGGGTGGGGTGCCCCCCCCCTCCCCCTAAGTGGGCGGGGGGCGCTGGGGTGGGGTGCCCCCCCCTCCCCCTAAGTGGGCGGGGGGCGCTGGGGTGGGGTGCCCCCCCTCCCCCTAAGTGGGCGGGGGGCGCTGGGGTGGGGTGCCCCCCCCTCCCCCTAAGTGGGCGGGGGGCGCTGGGGTGGGGTGCCCCCCCTCCCCCTAAGTGGGCGGGGGGCGCTGGGGCGAGGCGCCCCCCCTAAGTGGGCGGGGGGCGCTGGGGCGGGGCGCCCCCCTAAGTGGGCGGCGGCGCTGGGGCGGGGGGCGCTGGGGTGGGGTGCCCCCCCCTTAAGTGGGCGGGGGGCGCTGGTGTGGGGTGCCCCCATCACAAGCGGGCGGGGGGCGCTGGGTATGGGGTGCCCCCCTCCCCCTAAGTGGGCTGGGGGCGCTGGGGTGGGGTGCCCCCCCCTCCCCCTAAGTGGGCGGGGGGCGCTGGGGTGGGGTGCCCCCCCCTCCCCCTAAGTGGGCGGGGGGCGCTGGGGTGGGGTGCCCCCCCTCCCCCTAAGTGGGCGGGGGGCGCTGGGGTGGGGTGCCCCCCCCTCCCCCTAAGTGGGCGGGGGGCGCTGGGGCGGGGTGCCCCCCCTAAGTGGGCGGGGGGCGCTGGGGCGGGGCGCCCCCCTAAGTGGGCGGGGGGCGATGGGGTCGGGTGCCCCCCCCCCCCCCCTAAGTGGGCGGGGGCTCTGTGGTCGGGTGCCCCCCCTAAGTGGGCGGGGGCGCTGGGGTCGGGTGCCCCCCCCCCCCTAAGTGGGCGGGGGGCGCTGGGGCGGGGGGCGCTGGGGTGGGGTGCCCCCCCCCCCTTAAGTGGGCGGGGGCGCTGGGGTGGGGTACCCCCCCCCCCCTAGGTGGGCGGGGGGCGCTGGTGTGGGGTGCCCCCCATCACAAGCGGGCGGGGGGCGCTGGGTATGGGGTGCCCCCCATCACAAGCGGGGGGGGGGCGCTGGGTATAGGGTGCCCCGCTTCCTAAATTGGCGGGGGGCGCAGGGGTGGGGTGCCCTATTTCCAATTTCTCAAAAAACACATGTTAATTTATAAAGTACTAATAATATCCCGCACTATTATGCACATTTTGTTTGGAGTTCACTTGGTGTGCAATTCTCTTTTCATCGAGATTCTTTTCTACTATAAAAAGATTAAATAATTAAAAATAGATTAAGAATATTGTCTATATCCCGAGTTACTATCTCACTTAATGTTATATAAGAATATTCGAGAAAGTTTTGGGGAGATCACTACCGATTTATTTTATTTTTGCACGATTTCAAAACTTTCTCTATACTCTGTATTTACCCCTGTTAGAATGCATTAGAAACACTGGAGACATCAGAGGAATCGACATTCCAAATCAATTAAACAAAAAAATTCTAGCGTACGCTGATGATACAGCATTTACCCTCCAAACCGAAAAATTTATCATTCTAATAACAGTCACTTTCCTTGACTTTGGGCTAAGTAGCGGGTCAAAAATTAACCTAATGAAAACCAAAATTATAGGACTTGGACGGTGGATCAACAAACCAAATTACCCACTAAACATGCTAGGTACCAACAAAATAAAGCGTTACGGCATAACCCACTACAGCAACCCACAATATAACCCACTAATAACGATGATGAATGGAAACAAGTCTCAAGCAAAATCCAAAACACCATAGCACTTTATAAATTTAGCTCAACAACAATTTTTGCTAGGTCATCTATAATTAATAGGTACGTCATCCCAAAAATTACCTATATAGCCACAACTAAAACAATCCCAAAGCCAAGAATTAAACATCTGAATAAAACCAATAGAGAGTTCATATTTCAGACCACAATTACAAACATTAGCCACAACACGTTAGCTTAAACCAAACTTCATCGAGGAATAAACCTGCACGCTATACAGACCAAAATCAATACATTCACACTAACACACATTAGCAGAATAATTAGCCAACCAAACTTTCACCCTCTAGTTTACTACTATATTCAGCTTAACAAACTTACAAAATCAATAATACAACTCCATATTACATAGGAGTAAAACATAGTCCCTTTTACACAGAATGCTTACAAATATTAAAAAACAACGAAAACCTTGTTCACGAAAAATCACAAAACATCTACAAAAAGTTAGTGCAAAAAATCTCAACCCCACTGTACAACAGAATTAAATAGTGTAGGAAATACGCTCTAACAGACACAATAGACAACTTCAAGAACCTACATCATCACACCCAAAGCCAGGGAAATAACATACAGACTCATCTACAACTCAACACCCCTAGCAAAACAACAGAAACCATTTTGCCCACTATGCAGACAAAACACACCCGAAACCGAAACGCACATATATTTAGAATGCCCCACCATACACAACATGAAAAAGACGCTTGAAACCAAAATAACAAAAAAAACGAGACCTTCAATATCGATATAGTTATAACTCTAAACAAAATCCCAAAACAAAGAGACGTCAAAATGACGTCACACCTCAGCCTACATACAACCCCATCAAAATTGCAGTTTAATTTTTTTTAAACATCGATATTTTTTTACCAAAATCTTGTCTGAACTCTGTCAAAACAGAGTATTTTAATCGATTCCTATTACAATTTATTAAAACAGTTTTCTAAAACGCAAAATAACGTATAAAATTCGTTTTCAAACATTGCTTTTTAATAATGCTAAAGTGTGACGTCGCACCCTCTAACTCCCCCCCCCCCATCCCACTCATCACACACGGTCACAAAATTACGGACCCCCCCCCCCTCTCCCCTACCAATGTGACGTCATTTATGGACGACCTCGAAGGAAAATAGACATACCTTCATCCTTTTATGAGGTCAACAAAAAACTGGATATCCAGAAGAAAGTCATTCCTGCCCTCTACACCCGATGTAAACGTTAACTAACAATAAATGCCTTAAAAAGTTTTTAAAAGTTTAATTCATATGTGGCCTAACTAGGTCGGCCGTGACAAAATCGTCAATTGAGTTGGGTTAAAATAAAACAGGCACTTCCGTATTACTTTTTACATTCTTTATGCAGGTTTGTTGTTTTATAAACTATACGAATTATCTTTGTGATTTCAATATGTGCAACCCACCGCGTCCCCTCCAACTGTGGGAGTGGGGGTGGCACAAGTTCTTTGTACGATTCTTACGATTCTGTAAACTTAACGTGAAATATTAGATACTTTTGCTTGATAGCATTACATCTTGCCTGGATCCACCGTTTTAAAGATAGATTAATATCAAGGAGCTTGTGTCGCTATATGATCAGTAAAATAGCATACGTTCGGAGCGGGTGTGTAAAAGCAACAATTTTCGACCGAAATTTTGAGAGTTAAGAAAAATATAATATATACGGCTTCCAATATTTAAAATTACCTAATAAACCTGTTTACTAGAAAATTAGTATTGTTTACCGAATACTTGGGGGGGGGGGTGGGGCAATCCACCCCAGCGCCCCCGCCCACTTAGGGGGGGCAACCCACCCATGCGCCCCCGCCCACTTAGGGGGGGGGGGGCAACCCACCCATGCGCCCCCCGCCCACTTTGACGTAAGACATGGATACTAAATACACCAGCATTGTAGGTCTATTTAAGTAATACAGTAATACAGTTTACCTTGCTGTAGTAACTAATTTCATTTGCAGATTGCAGGTTGTTTTTTTTTTAATTTAAAGATTTCACAAAAGTAAAAAAAAAATCATTTAAGTGTTCACAATCTATAAACACAACAAAACACACTGAACACTTCAGTACAAACTGAATAGCTCACATTCTACAGAAAGCATTGCTATTTTGTAATAAGTTTTTTTATTTAAAAAAAAGTAAACAGTAATTTTGTGCAATCGCTTAACCACTACAATACCGTGCGTTAAAATCACATAAACATTATTCGTGAGTGAGGTCCTTTCAAAATTTAGATATAACAGTATGTGAAAGTAAACCTTAAACTTTAACCTGAAATTCCTAAGTGGAATAATTTATTAAGTATATCGCTGATATTATTGCTGATAAGTGTTGTAACGTTTGTTAAAGTGATTCTTTATTTTAAGGGTATCTCTCGGGAGTATTGTTAAAGAAAAATGGGGTGAACATATCGAGAGTGTGGCGTGTACAGGTGACAGAATATTTACCAAAAGAAAACCGTGTGTTTTGGGAATACTATTTTGGTGAACTAGTTAACTAGCTCAGATAGCTACTCTAAGCCTAGTAGCATTAGGATAGTTACAACAAACAAGACCAATCCGCTCGGCATCATGTGTGAACTGGAGTCCTTCACGTCTAAAAATAGACTCCGGTTCTTTGGATCACACCGATAAGGGCCGACCTGTGGTCGTGTGCACGAGACAGGCCATGCTGGTCCTCTGTACACTTCATCCATCACCTGATAGGTGGCACATCCACACGATTCTAGGTGTGGTCTCATGCAGGAGGAAGTCGCTTCGTGAGCTTTGCAGATTAGTTTCCCAATGTCAGATGCAGAAGGCATTTCCGTCTGATTCCTCGGGGGATTAGCGCATGCGACAATTTGACCTAATCGATTATTGGCGCACGTGATATCAATGTTATTGAACTGTTTGCAAGTCATAGTAACGATGTCTTGAGCTTTGTTTGGAGAAGTGAAGTAGCTTTCCATGCCAGCTGCTCGAGGGCCACAGTCTATTTGGAACTGGAAAATGCAGCTGATTGCTTTAACAGCATCCTCTTGCTGTTGACAGAGCTGTTGGTTCAGGTACGACATCAGCACATAGGGTGACTTGTCGTCTTTAATGACAGAGGTTAGACGGTTGTCTGTGAAGCAGCGTGCAACAGTTTCATGTGCTTTGGTGCACTCAGTGCAGTCACACACACTCAGGTAACCTGTTGATAAAACAATTACTTATATATATATATATATATATATATATATATATATATATATATATATATATATATATATATATATATATATATATATATATATATATATCAAATTAAACTATTTTTTGTTTTAGAGTATTTTGAATCAACAGCTAAACATGTATCTGATGTTCATTTTTCAAATAAAAAAAAAATAAAATAAACCAAATCAACTCACCAGCCAATAGAACGAGTGCAGCAACTAGAGACACAAGAGATATACGAGCAGGCGCCATGTTTTCTTTACCTTTTCAACTATCAAATGCACTTAGCTGGTCCGACCTGTGGAACACATTCCAGAGCATGTCACTTAAACAATTAGGTCAGCTGATCTAGTTTTGTATTTTACGATATTTGTTTTACTCTGGAATTTACAATAAAAATAGCAGATCAAATGGTTATATATTTATAGAATCATAAATTATAGATCAGAAAAGTTTGTGTACTTTCAGGTAATAAACCGTGGCAACCACCTAAATCTTACAATGAGATTGATGAGGGAAACTTGCTCGGTATATGTCCGAAGGAAATAAACCGGGGGTGATCTCCCCTAAACTTTCTCAAATATTTTTATATAACACTACGGGGGATGGCAACTCGGTATATAGACATGATTTTTATTACTTAAACTTTTTAAAATAGAATAGATTCTCGTAGAAAAAAGAATTGCGCACCAAGCGAACGCCAAGCAAAATGTGTATAATAGTGCGGAATATTATTAGTACTTTATAAATTCACGTGCGTTTTTTGAAAGATCGGTAAAAGCGTAAATTACTGCTTTCGTTCAACAGAAATTACTCAAAATTTGACAGAAGGCAGAGAATTAGAAGTTTTACATACATGTGAAATTTCATTGATCTATTCAAAATAGTACTCGAGTTATAGGCTTTTGAAAAATTGAAAGTAGAAAAAGTTCAACTTCCGGTTATCGGAAATCGCTGAAAAGTTGATACGTATCTACAAATTTGATATAATGTTTATATATGAAATTTCATCAACCTAGCTGTAACGATGCTCAAGTTATCGTGTTTACAGGCACGCACACAAACATACACACACACAGACATACGGACTATATTGCAAAACTATGTTTTCCGACTCAGGGAGGTGTAAAACGTTGAGATTTTTTTTTGCACGATTACAATACTTTCTCTATAGGCCTACTTCGTATACGAGAAAATAAAAACTTAAGGGTAGTGACTTCACCGTGCATTATTTCTTATACTGAAAACGAAAACAGTCCATGAGATTCTTGAGTTAAATTTGATGCATTCTTAAGAAATACAAAAATAGTATTCCAGGATAAATAGACAATTAAGGGCCAGATTTCTCTAAACATTGTCAATTGTGTTAAAACAATAGACACAAAATTACATAGATACCCTAAACCCAATAAGTGGATTAATCCAGAGGCGTGGCGACAAGCTTTCGATTTGCACCCCCCTCAAACTTTCGTTTTGCACCCACCCCCCCCCCCCCCCTCAAGATTTCGATTTGCACCACCCCCCCCCCCCTAAAACTTTCGATTTGCACACGCCCCCCTCAACCTTTCAATTTATTTTTCCAACCAATTTTGGCGACCCCTAAGGTCGGCGCTCGGGGACATGTGTCCATCCGCCCCCCCCCCCCCTTCACTACGCCTCTGGATTAATCTATCAAGTAATTCTCTACTAGGACACCACCACGGCGCAAGCCGGTTATCTAACCCACCTCCCGCCTCCTCCCTCGCTCTCCAGGCATGCGCAATTGACCATATCACCCCCCACCCCCGCCAGTCTGCTGAGCTGTGGTTAACGCCGAATGTTTACAAACGTAGAGCCGGGTCGAATAAGTAACGGCTATTAGGAGCAGATAATTTAGTTTTTAAACGATTGAGGTAACAAGTTCTGCTTGATATTTTCATTGACGTCTGTATATTGTCGTCACGGACAGTTGCTTTCACGGTGGAGAGGGGGGGGGGGGGCGAGAAGAGAGGTTGAGGATAATCGTGTTTCATTAAATAGCGGCGCATTCAACGCCGCGGGTCGGTTCGAACGTTTTATTGAGTAGGATTGTAAACTCAACCCTTCAGATAATTATAAAAAAGTCAAACGGGATAACAAAAACCATCGTATTAAAACTGTTGAAATGGTAAGACAACACTTCGTCGATAGTGAACCTTTAAACATCTACAGCCACAGCCATGTGTATGTGGCTTTAAAATAGCTGACTTTTTTTTACTTCCTTGTATATAGAGTATAGAGAAAGTATTTAATCGTGATGTGTTTAGCTGGTGTTCAAAGCATGTATGATCTAAGTACCATTTGCGAAAACACCTGTGTTGAAAGCTCCTATGATCAAAGCACCTTTGATCAAAACACCTGCGTTTAAAGCGCCTAAAATCACTCATTGATTGCTGCAGAAATAAACTAATTACAATTAAGTCTAAGTCTTTGTTTGGCCACATTGCTTCTGTCCTATATTGTCCGTTAATGTATTCAGACTACGCCAAATAGAAATGTTAACTTATACATTTATTTTTAAAGCGAAATAACAACCAGGACTACTCACCGATTAGTCTTATTGGTTGGTGTACAATAGGTCAGTTTGGTAGATTTGATCAGATAAAACTTTCACGCGTAGAACCGTTCAGCGAAATTTCAAAATATTACATAAATTCGGCACTGGAACCACAGATCACAAATTTAGCACCAGATACTACCTGCCCCTGTGTAGAACCCGTGTGCTCAGCTCTAGACGCGTGCGATACATCTGTCTAGAACCTCGCTGTGCCTGGGTCAGATTGACACAGCAAAATAAAAACTAGTGCTCCGGCCAATGTTGGCTTATAATTGAGTCTGCCGTGTCGAACTGATCATGCGCGAATGAGATGCGCGGATCTCTATTGTAACATGCGATATATGCGGAGCTGGAGACTGCGGTAGGGTATGGTCTCAAGTGGATTCTCATGTAACGATTTCATGAGGTAAACGGTTACATTTTTTGTTGAATAATTTGGGCGCCATTTTTATCGTCTGCTATTATCAGACATTTGCACAATGAGCTGAATACAAATAATAACAGGCTGGTGTAATTTATCGTTTCAGGGGAATATCCCACATGACAAAAGGAACAATTAAACCTGATCCTCATGGAACATTTTGGCCTGCTTCGTGGAGCATTTTGACCTGCTTCATGGAACAATTAAACCTGATCCTCATGGAACATTTTGACTTGCTTCATGGAACATTTTGACCTGCTTCATGGAACATTTTGACCCGCTTCATGGAACATTTTGACCTGCTTCATGGAACATTTTGACCTGCTTCATGGAACATTTTGACCTGCTTCATGGAACATTTTGACCTGCTTCATGGAACATTTTGACCATGGAACATTTTGACCTGCGTCATGGAACATTTTGACCTGCTTCATGGAACATTTTTACCTGCTTCATGGAACATGTCGAAATTTTAATTGAACAAACATGTCGACCTGCTTTTTGGAAGAATTTGATAGTTTGATGGAACATTTTGACCTGCTTCATTGAACATTTTGGTTAACCAACTTCATGGATTATGTCGACTATCGACAGTTTCAGGGAACATGTTTACAGTTAGCTGGTTTGTCTCGGACAGTACACAAAGTACACAATAATCTTTTTTAAATATTTGATGTGAGGACGTCTTATCATCATTGGAAGTCAAATGTTTTGAGAGAAGTTAAGCAATGAGAATTTAAAAAAACACATTCAAAGGGAAGTAACTAATTTATTTAGAAAAAGAAATAGGGGAGAGCACGGCAAGTCAGTAAATGAAAGCATGAGTGATGGTATCTTGATCAGGACGAGGCGGCCACAGGTGAGAAAACAATTTGGAGTTGTTTTTTTTTTTCACTATTGACGCTCATATTGCATGTGCACGTGCATGTTTTTGCCGTGAGTAAAATAAAAAAAAAATGTAGAAGGTTGTTGAACTATGCCATCCTTTATAGAACGTCTGTTCAAGTGTGCGACGTATGACCTAATGTATAATGGCGAGTGTAATGGTAGCAGGTTACCTAAACAATTTATTAAAAAAAAAACAACGTAAAACTCAAAAGTTTCTTCAGCAATTTGCTCCCAGTCTGTTAACGCCAGACCTATTACCAAAGTATTTAAATATAACGAAAGGCCAGCTAATCTACGATGTCATTATACACAGTGTTTCTTCCAGATATTTTTCTCCGGGGGGGGGGGTCACTTGAAAATATCGGGGGGGGGACTGTGGACTTTCTTTGGGGGGCGGATACTGTTAAAAGTATATATTTTCTATATAAATTATATTAATTTCGTTCGGGGGGGGGGTAGAATTTTTTTTGGGGGGGGGGGGGGGCCCACAGTAGAGATGCCTGGAAGAAACTCTGATTATACACAGTTTTCTACTACCATAGCTGTTGTTCCTGAACATAAGTAAATTGAGCCAAAAAAATTATCACATTAGAATAATTATCAGAAATCGACTTTAAAAAAAATATTCTCAACTAGTCTTTGAATTTCGTTTTATTTAAATACTATTAAAATCGAGAATTTTGTTTATTATTTTATTTTATGTATTTACAAAAATGTTTTCGTTTTGTTTGTTTGTCCCGTTAAATGAGAGCATCTGCACCATGAGTTTATTTTTTAAAATTTAAAAGTCGGGTTAGCATGTTTCTGTTATCTCGTCATTCGAAGTTATGGTACTGTCAGCACTATGCCAAAATGCCTTAACTTTTCCTGACTTGAGTCAAGTACTCATCCTAACAGGGTGGACTCAGGGACGACTGACTGAAGCCTGGGATATAAAACTCGTGACGAAGTAGGCAAGTCTGTGTTGTTGTATTTTATTCAACTTTGTCAATTCCCTATTGATTAGATCAGTTGGATGTACATAATATTATTTCCTATAAACAAGCGACTGTGAGTATTGTCATTTTGCGTGTCTCTTTATGTATGAGAATAATTGTTTAAAATTTATTGAGAGTTCTCTTTATAGTAAGTATTCAGTCGTTTTAACAAATAAATAAACGTGTTAAGTATGTAAGTTAATGTATGCATGTATGGATGTATGAGTGTATATATAGGTATGTAAGTGCATGTCTGTAATCTAGGCTGGAGGTATGCACTCACGAGCAAGTTCAAAAAACGTTAAATGTTAAGTAATTGACCTGGTAATGGCCAGCGTTTCAACAGCTTTTAAACACGTGACGGTAATGAGATGGAAATGTCAGAAGACAGCGTGAGAATTGGCGCAATATTATGTTTTCGTTGGCTGCCTGCTTGCCCGCCTGCCTGCATGGAGGAAAATATATATTTCCAAATACAACCTTTTTTAAAAAATATTTTTTCCAAGAAATGAATTAATATATTCATTATATAGAAGCCTTTTTAAAAACATGGAAAAATTTAATTGAGCAACTATAGTTTTCCACACGTTTTTCTTAATTCTGCCTTTACACGCTACTAATTACTTCAGCCGAAAACAAAAGTACAAGCATTACTTTCCTAAGTAAATAAAAGATCCCCCATAAAATGTATATTACCTCCCTTTATAAAGCTACACGTCCATACTCAAATATTATCTCCCTTAATATAAGCACAATAAGCGGAAGCGTTAATCTAATGTGAAGAAACAGGTTTTAAAGTTAAATGCATTTTTCGTTGATTCGTAAGCCTTTGACATTCTGTTACATGATGGATATGTAGGCCAATGTACATGGTGTGTGTTGGCATTTCTGTTTGTGTTCGAATAAGTGTGTGCGTATGTTTGTGTTGTCCCTGCGTGTGTGTTCGTGTGTTGACTGACACAACAGTAGCTCCACTTTGCCTGATTCACCTCGACATTCGCTTTACGTTGATTGGTACTTGAAGTGATATTCAATTTACGTTCAGCTCAACATCGTTTTTATTATGTTGAAGTTCATAACTAACCCAGTAGAGTTTAGACCATTCTTGTTAATTTTGTTTTAACAAACGTAGATATTTGAGTGTCAGTCATAAAATTATGTTAATAGTAAAAACATAGGCGTTTTTTTGTGAGAAATTAAATATAGTTAAGATGACAGCCGACTTGAAAATGAAGGTGTGTAGTCTTTTATATTGTGTTACAATGTAATATCGATCAGATCTTTTTATCATGTAGCCTACCAGACCTTGTCACTTTTTGGAGAAAAAGAACACACATTTCTGTTAGACTAACGTTAACTATGTGTAAAATAAAAATAAAAAACAAATATCTAGCAATTAACAACTGATCCTTAAAACACAACATATGGTTGTATCTCCTATTGTTACGTTATTCCAAAATATGAAGTTTTCATGTTCTCTTAGCTTAAATTAAAGTGTGTTTGCTTTGTTAATTATGGTGAGCTATACCGTTATATTTTTACCGTTAATTTACACGCACTGAAACATTTTTAATGTTACTGTACATGACATTAAAAAATATAAAAAAAAATATAAAAAAAGTATATATACTATATAATATTATATTTATATAATATATATTATATTATAAAATATATATTTTTTGTAATCAGATGTATCAACACTACGATATCAGATCAATTTTTAAATATCTACTGAAACACATTTGTTACTATTAGAGGCGTAGACAGTGGTGGATACAAATACCTGCATACACAACACCTAGCACTAACTCTTCGATTGTTTTTTATTTGAAATACCTTCAGTTAAAGTCTTTCTTTTATGTTTCGTCTATATCAGATTTTTCTTACACCTATCTTACGCCCAACAATTGATTTGTGCCTCGATTATATTTTGTTGTTGATCTTTGGTTATACATAAACATCATAGAACCACTAGCTACTACAGGCATGCATCATTGCACAAGTTGTTAAAGTGTTTTTAATATCCTTAAGCTTGCACAACACGGTCACATATCCGGCTCTACAAGGTTGTTGGTGTTGTGTTCATGTGTGTGTCGAACTTTATCCGCGTCTGTGTCTTTGAATGCTGCTTTGTATTGCTACTGTCGCAGTATTTTTATATTGAATCTATTCAACTGTTAACAGATATTGATTATATGAATAAAAGAACTATCCAAATGAATTGGTTTATTGTGTTTAACTAGACAATTTATTTTACCAAAGACGTATGATTATAACATTAAGGAAATTGTTTCAAATCACAAAGACAGATGTTGGTATTCCAAATTAGATGGTCTTTAAAGACTCGTATATTAAAATTTAAAAATAAACAAAGGAAAAAAACTAAAGTATCTTTTTGAGCATGACAGCCCATATGACAGGTGAAGTAGAACTCATCAGTTTGGGTGACCGCGGCATATGAATTTGATAGGCGATCATCACTATGCCCCACCTACTTTCCCTAAAGAAGGTCAGTTTGACATTAGAGCTGGGTGGACTCAGTGAGTTCTACCTATACCAATACGAGATTACAGTTGTTTCAATTTAATTTTAAATGACTATAAGCTTAATAAACAAGCATTGTTACTTATAAGTATTTGCATATACTTAGAGTAGCGCCACTTTTGTTTACATAGTTACATAACTATAGTATGTTTCGTTGTATTGATATTAAAATAGTTAACACAGAGCACCCACACTTCTATAGCATCGGAGCTATTTAAAAGGAAGTGACAGTGAAGATAGATTTTACTTAGGGTATGAAAGGTGGTGGTTGGGAACGTTTGGGGCTATATACTCTCACAGACAGCCAAAGTTTATTGATATTATAATTAACAATAAAAGAAGATACATCATAGACACGCACTTGGTGAATTCATAAACGTGTTCAAGTGTCCACCCGTCCATAAACTGACATCAGAACACCTTTCTTGTTGTGTTATTAACCCGAGTTACAAAACTAAAACCATCCAGACTGAGAATCAAGCCCATGACACAGAATACAGGTAAATCACAGGTAAAGAACGATAGGTTACACTGTCTTATAACTAGTTCTAAACCATTGCTAAATATCAGTTGTATCCTATTCTACATGACATGAGTTCTCAGAAACTTGCGCAATCTTAGACATTTCTAAGAATACGTCTGTAGTTCGAGTTAAGCCTTTCTTTAGCCCACTTGTTGACAAGCGTATCGGCTGTCTAGGACAAGACACATGGATATAAGGACAAGGTAGACTTACAGTTCTTTGTCAAGCTGTCCACGTCACGAAGTAAGTATATACTACTGCATTGTAAATATATATATATATATATATATATATATATATATATATATATATATATATATATATATATATATATATATATATATATGAAAGTCGAAATTATACAGGGGAGACAAACACTAATTATTTCATTATTGGTCGCTTTCAGTGAAATAATTTTTTTAAAGTTATGTACCATTTACGGATTATACTCTAGCATGTTAATTTTTTACAAAATTATAGCAGGTTTAAAAAGATAGTCGGTTTGATGCTTCTAATATGCATGCCACCAAACAGACTACCCTCCGGCTTGTGCGTTTTGAACAAACAAACAGACAGACAGTCTACAGTCAGACAGACAGAGAGACAGAGAGACAAACAGACAGACAGACAGACAGAGAGACACTTGATATGAGCTAGACTATCTTTTTGGGCTCACATTTATAATGTTTTACAAATGAGGGAATATGTGTATGTCTGCACGAACTTCAAATTTAGAGAATCGTTTTTGACAGCTATTTTATTCTTCTACTTTTGTACAACTGGTCAGGGACTAAAGATATGACTTAAAAGTTGCAACAAAAAAATTAGCAATTGCCTGTTTTCAACACATTTCACTATGATGTAAAGAAGACAATTCTTTAAGAAAACACCAAGACAACAAAAACACTCAACGTTTTGCTTTTTCACGTACAATTCATTTTTACCTTTTTACGACACACATTTTTACTTTATTATTATTTTATAATAGAATTCACTTTTTGCTTGATAAACAATTGAGGTTTTTAGATGAGCAGATACATTTAAACATGAGCAGCCATTTGGTACATGCTATGGACAATAACCATCCCAGTGAAAGAGTCAACTGCACCGTTCAGTTTCTCGACGGAGACAGCAAAACTTTTGATATAAATGTAAGTAAAAAGATAAAACCCAACCAATCAGAATATGTGCGAGTCAATATATATAAATAAATAAATAAATAAATAAATAAATAAATAAGTAAATATATATATATATATATATATATATATATATATATATATGTATGTATGTATTAATTAATTAATTTATTTATTTATTTAGATGACTATATAATATAGATAACTAGAGTAAATGTATCTTGATTTGATATATATGTATATGTATATATATATATATATATATATATATATATATATATATATATATATATATATATATATATATATATATATATATATGTGTGTGTGTGTGTATTTATTAATTTATTTATTTAGATGCCTATATATTTAGATAGATAACTAGAGTAAACGTATTTTGATTTCAGGCTAACGACGTAGGGCAAGCCCTGTATAACTCTGTTTGTAATCATTTTAAAGTAACAGAAACAGACTATTTTGGTCTTAAATACACCGTTCTTTTATCACCAGAGAAAAAACTGGTAATATATAATTTTTAACGATCATCTGAAATTCAAATGCATTTATATTTTCTCAAGCAGATGTTTGACTATTATCAAAATGTATATTCAGTTGAACTAAGTGGAAAGTAAATTATAATTATACTTAATTTAATTCAGTCGTTTTTTTTTTAACCTAATTTTTCTTTGGACAAAATGACTCTTAATTTTTTACTATTAACTAATCTTATGTTTTACAAAATTTTACTGCTGAAAGCTTTTACGTTTTCAAGCAAATGTTTGTAGAGTACTACAACTGACTCTTAATTAAGATTGCCGTAAAGATAACTACTTTTTTTTCAAAATTGTCACTTGCCATGTTTTGCAAGGATTTCTTATGACCGTATATTTTTAATGACTGTATTTTAATAGACAGAATTAAAGACATGTATATTTTATCATAGCATATTTATGTAGCCTACAGTATGTTATATACACATATCTAGACATGTTCATCATCCCTCCAAATGATGTATATCAAACGTATGTTTTGTCTATCCTAATATTTAGTAACTGATTGTTAGTATTCCTGTTTGAAGACAAACAATTGTATATAGGTTTACATGTTTAACTAAGACACATTTATTGTTGTTTCTCTGATGTGTGTCAATTAGAGTAATGTGTTCGAATGTGTGCCTCTGAGCCAACACAAGAAGCCAAATGCTATAACAGAACATAAGGTAACAACAGTATAAATAAAGTATTGAAGTACAGATATAAATACATATATATGAATATATATATATATATATATATATATATATATATATATATATATATATATAAGTAAATACATGTATATGTATTTTATACATAATTAGTATTTATACATTAGTAAATAAAATAATGTAATCAGTATTTAAAGTAACACTCCATAATTGACACAAGCCAACACAAGAAGCCAAATGCTATAACAGAACATAAGGTAACAACAGTATAAATAAAGTATTGAAGTACAGATATAAATACATATATATGAATATATATATATATATATATATATATATATATATATATATAAGTAAATACATGTATATGTATTTTATACATAATTAGTATTTATACATTAGTAAATAAAATAATGTAATCAGTATTTAAAGTAACACTCCATAATTGACGCCATTCACACCTTGTAGCTATAAACATCAGCATTAGCAGTATATCAGGGCTACAAAAACGTACACTACGTTACGTTTCTCGCACTTTTTTTTATTGTGCATACAATTAACCCTTGCATCCCTTCAGTGCTGTCAGTCCGACCCTGGATCACACGTTCCCATTGTATAGCGAGGGGACGGAAACAGGTGAACTCTACTTCATTAGCCCCAAGGACATGTTTAAAAATGTAGCATCAAAGCTAAGAATAAACGATCTCATATAGATTTTTGTAAATATATATATATATATATATATATATATATATATATATATATATATATATATATATATATATATATATATATATATAATATATATATATATATATATATATATATATATATATTATATATTGTGTGTATAATTTTTATTTTTTAGTTCTGGCTTCAATTAAACAAGCCAATGTCTTCTCAAATAAAGAGTAAGTTTCAGAGTTTTCAACTTTTTTAGTTTAAATGGAATTATGCTGCAACAGGAATAGTTATCACTGGGTAATATATTAAGTTTATAGATGATAGTTGTTACTTTTTTTAAGAAAAGAAAATACAAACAGTTTGAAAGAAAATATATAAAAGCACTTTGTCTTATCCATGTGCTATAAAAATTTAATGTATCTATAAATTTAACATATAAAACCATAAATAAAATTGTATTATCAAATTATTATTATCTAAATCAAGTAAATTTCACATACAATTACCCCGCGATGATCTATTAAAAATTACTACTATAATAATTATTGTCAAATAAATGACAGTTTTAAATCATAATGAAATGTGTGATTTTGCCAATCACTTGTAAAACTATTTATTTTAATAAAGCTTCTAAAAATATAAATAAACTTACTTCTACTGAAATAATTACAAATGTATTGCTTTTATTAACATTATAATAATTTTATAAACTTCCACCTGATTGAAATTTTTCTTTTTAATCGTTAAAATTATGCATTTGGTAGGAGGAAACTGGAAGTTTGAATTTGCCCTGAAGTTTTATCCTCCAGATCCAACAAAACTGACAGAAACTTTTACAAGGTCTGTTTTTTAAAAATAGAAAAATATAAATATGCATTTGTCTGTAGTTTCATAACATAATGCATTCAAGTTCAATATAAATATATTACATTACCTGAACGAATTTAGCGAATAAAAAAAACCTATCAAAATAACGTTACATTTTCATATTTTACTTGCATATACTTTATCCTTCGGACTACTACGTTTTTGTGTTGTATTACCACACGTTCTATGATTAGGATGATTTTACTTACTTAAACCTACTTCATCCTTATTTATCATAAAGTTTTCATTTGAAAAACGTATTACAGGTCGCTGGTCGTTCTACAGATTCGGACAGATTTGTTGGATGGACGGTAAATAACAAAACATTAATCAATGCTAAACGTTCTACTTTACTAATTAGTTCTCTAAATATTAAATGAACATGCATTAAAAATAATAAAGAGGAATGTGTTTGTCATATGATCATATACAAATTAAAAAAAGTAACAGTGTTTTCTACAACCATAGTTCAAATAAAACCAAATTGATTAAATGAAAGCTAGTGAATTTTGAACATTTGAGGTTAAAATCAAGACGAATTACAATATAAATATTACTAATTTTGCAAAATGTAATAATTATGAGTCAAAAGCTAATTTTTGAGAGTCAAATTATTAAATATGTAGGAAAACATTTGGTATCTGTTGTTTTTAAAAACAATGCAAAATATAATTTATAATGTGTGTGTGAATAATATTTGAATAATTTCCATGTGCTTTTTGCAGGTGTTTAAGTGTATAATTTAACTATATAAAGTTACAAATACAATCTATACCTTGTAGACTGCCTTGCAGTTTCGGAATGCTTGCTTTGTTAGAATCTTATTGTGTGCAAGCAGAACTTGGTGACTATGTCCGTGAAAGTCGTTCGAAATACGAACACAATAACATCTTTCTGGCTAAACATGAGCCTAAATTACTAGACCAAATTGCAGAGTTCCATAAAGAGCACAAGTAAGTAAACTACAATAAAGCTCAATTTAATTATACTCTTGAAAAAAAAGGATCATTTGTAGTTAATGCATAAGAAATCTATTAACTTTAAATTAGGACAGAAAGCATAATGCCTTAATCGACACATTAAATGTATTATTTTTACCTTCAGGGGTCAAACACACCATGAGGCACAGATGGCGTTTTTGGATAATGTAAAAAAGTTAGCATTGTATGGAGTAGATCTTCATAAAGCTAGAGATCTACACAAGGTGCCCGTTAATATCGGAGTAAACTGTAATGGCATTACAGTTTACAAAGACAATTTCCGCATTCATAGATTTGTATGGCCCAAAATATTACGATTTGTCTATAAACAAAAACACTTTTGCATCAAAATTAGGCCTAAAGAGGTAAACTATACAAAAAATAATGTAGATACATTTGAATTTATATTTCTTAACGGAGGCAGTCATTGTGTGAAAAGTTTTAGATTTTAAAAATGTCAATTCCAATATTCGGACGTGATTAACCCATATTCTGCTAGCGTCCCACTTATGGGACGCTTGCAAAAAAAATTGCTAAAATTTATTAAAAACTAGTTAAAACACAAATTATGTTTCATTGTATTTAGAAATGGCTAGACTATTGAATTTGTGTGTGTTTTGTGAAAAAAATTAATTTAGAAAAATGTTATAGTGCCGGATTTGCAGGACTTGTCAAAATGGCGGAAAAAAGAAAACATGCGCACAGGAAAATGCATATCTTCTAAAATATTAACATTTTAAGTGCAAAATACATTTGAAACTTGTAGCAGTACCATATTTCTATCTGATAAAAATTTAAGAATAAAAATTTTTTTTTACTACTTGGTTATATCAAGTGTACAACAAGCGTCCCATAAGTGGGACGCTAGCAACGAATGGCCCCATGTAGATTGTTACACAAACGTCACATTTATTGGACACTAGCGAGAAACACAGATGAAAATGTTTATGTTAAATGGTTATTTGTGGTGAAACATTTGTTGACTTTGTTAACTGCTGACTTTGGGGTGTTAAGTAGTATTTATAGATATTTAATTATGACCTTGACCTATATTTATGCAGATTGTTACACAAATGTCACAATTTTTTGACACTAGCGAGAAACAGAGATGCAAATATTCATGTTAAATGGTTATTTATAGTGAAACAATTGTTGACTTTGTTAACTGTTGACTTTGGGGTGTTGAGTAGTATTTATATATATTTAATTATGACCTTGAGCTATATTTTCTTATATATTATTGTATTAAAAAAATTGCAAATATTGAAAAACTTACATTTTATTTTTAAGTTTTCAGAATTATACTTATTGAAGTATTTAATACCATTGAATACAAACTAATTTAGTATTGCTGTAAATATACTAGCGCGTGATATTAAAATTATAACAAAACAGAATAATAACAATGGCCACGATTTAGGTGAAACGATTCAGCCATGGGGGTTGGTTAACTATCTTCATATAAGAGAGCTTAAGCTACATATAGCAGAAATGTGAATTAGCTGTGTACAGTTGTCATGCCCCAATAATATTTCCCTCCAAAGGTTCCCGATACCAGTTTTACTTTGTTAACTTTTTAAGGAGATTCCTGGTGCTAGATTGGGAGCTTTTCGCATAGTGAGGTGCATACATGGATGAGAGCCATGAACACTCAATACAGGCCCCCAGAGACGGATCTGTGCCCTAGAAATAAGATGTCTGATGCAGTGGCGTAGCTAGGATTTTCGGGCCCCTATGCAAAAAGTGTTAGTGGGCCCCTCAGAGGCGTAGCGACCCTTCCCGGCGACCGGGGACAAACTTTTGATTTGCACCGCCCCCCCTCAGACTTTCGATTTGCATCCCCCCCCCCCCTTAGACTTTCGATTTGCACACCCCTACCCCTCAGACTTCCTAATATACGCCTGTGGGGGGGGGAATAGCGAGGGTAACAAAAGAGAAGATGGGTGGATGACACCTGGGACGACCGGATCATCTTTTGCAAATTCACTGAGGGCAGAGTTTCTTTCAGGCATCATTTCGGAGGAGGGGGTGGGGGGGGGGGGGGGCTCTGCCCCCAGAACAAAATAGAATTTATATACAAAACATACTTTTACCAATGTCCACCCTTCCCCTGAAATTTAAGTCCCCACCCTTGAAAATATCAAGTACTACCCCCAAAAATTCAATTATTTATATTAAATTATATTACAGTTTCGATGAATAATAACAATATTTGTGATCATGTGTGTATAATTAGATGTACTAATCACAACTTTACTTATTTCCAAGAGTTGTTCACTTTGATGGATGCTAGATTGAAAAAAACTAGACTTTTGAACATAATTTCTCCATTTTAGACCATGGTATGGCTAACCCAATTGATCATTATCAGTATTTTTTGCTGTCCTAAACAATGTAATCATTGGTCTAACACTGCAAAATCAGTATACAGCTTAATTTTCGCGTAATTAGCCATATTTCGTGATAAATGATTTTATTTTTCAATAAATGTACATGGGGCCGTTCGTTGCTAGCGTCCCATTTATGGGACGTTTTTTTAAAAATCGATATTTAAAAAAGTATTGATTTTTAAAAAAAATCCATAGTCATTCCTTCATTCAGTGCCCAAAAGCTAAACCATATCAAAAAATTATAAAAATTTGAGACCTTGGGATAATATGGGTTAAATTCTTCGAACATAGATACTGTGGATTTGTATTTCTGCTAAAGAATTAGATAAAACATTTAATTTATATTCTCTTTATAGAATTGTTAATAATGTGTTGTTATATATCATTTTTTAAAGAAAGAAAACCCTACATGGCAAAATTGGAAGCTGGATCATTTTAAATTGGCAAAGAATTTATGGAGAATATGTTCGGATCAACATACTTATTTTAGGTACTTTTCATTTTTATAAAGTAAATATTTAAATATATTTAAAACATGGAGTCTTTATTCTTAAGTTTAAATTTCTTTATTATATTATTATAACTAGTGCATTAAAAATGTAAACTCATTAGCTTTAATTTTTAAAAATCTAAAAAATAACAAAAACAAATTATTCCAGTCCTACTTTACATGTTAATTAAATAGTCCCATTGGCTTCAAAACAGCAATGAATTGCAGATCACTATAATACAAATGTATTTTTTAAATTCATGAATAAATAAATTTCAGCACATTTCCTATGCTATATCATGCTTTGGTTACAAAAATACATTACCGATATTTCATTACAGCTTTACCTACTGTATCTCTGGTAAAACCTTGGTCAAAGGTTGATAGCAAATCAGATCTTCAGAAACAAAAAAAAAATGTCTTTTAAAAAAGATGTATTAAACATTAGTAGCCCTTCTATCGCTTTGACATTTTTTTTAAAATATTTTTTAAAAATGTTTATATGTAGACAAATATTTATATTTTAGATTAAGACAGTCAGAAAAGAAAATTAAAAAAAGAACTTCACCATACTGTTGTGGCATGGATTATCATCGAAAATCTAGACGTTTTTCTTCAATAAAGAATGGTAAGGTTTTTATTAGTTTTGTTAAGTAAATTTAAATTTATTTTTTTGTTTTTAAACAGTCCATATTTGATTATGTTTATACATGCATAGATAACCCGCGTTTTAAAGACATAAAAATAACTAAATAATAACAATGGTTATTAGGAACAAAATTGTTTTACATTATTATGCTGCCAGAACTAAGTTCAATAAAAATAAACTGTTTATAGTTGTTCTTAAGTTATTTGATTAGTTTGATATAACTTACAATTTTTTTAAAATGTAATACTGTTTTATGTCTAGCAGTACACATAGAGCAAAATAAGGTTGAAGAATGTCTACCAGTAGAGCAAAATAAGGTTGAAGAATGTCTACCAGTACAATCAGAGCAAAAGGTTGAAGAATGTCTACTAGAACAATTGGAGCAAAATGTTGTTGAAAAAATTCCGTGTTTTCCTGTTCAGGTAAATCATGTAATACTTTAATGGACGTGAATAAATTAGAGGTAGAATTTATCTTTAATAGCAGTATACTTGATTTATGTGATTGTACTGTCTTTCTTCCCTCGATCTACATGGGAGATGAGGGAATATTAATTTTTTTCTGAAATCTAATAGTTTGAAAAAGATTATAGAATACTTTATTTTTTATATCCTATTTTTTTAAGTTGAAAAAGTGAATTCTCTTTTCTAATTGTAACTGTCCCTTATCTTTACGTCATCTTATCTGAATATCTCATGCACAAACCATATCCAGATTGGCTGCTTAACGTCATTGTATAGATTTCTCTGACCAACAGCAAGTAAAAAGTAATACAAATCGATCAATCAATTGCTACTCTTCGACTAAACACAGTGGGCATGGTCCATCAGATTCCAAGTTTAATTTTTGTATCGTGCACTTAACATGGAAATAGAATCATAGTCGTTGCCATCCATACCTTTGGCTGAGCTTTGTTTAGCCCCCCCCCCCCCCCCCCCCCACCCCCACCCCGAGCTATATAGTTGTATACCAATTGAAATTCCAGGTATGCTATTGAAAGCCCAATCATTCTGTAGCATGCTGGCAATATCAAGAAATGTACTACATATCGTGAATGCTGGCAACATCAAGAAATGTACTACATATCGTGAATGCTGGCAATATCAAGAAATGTACTACATATCGTGAATGCTGGCAATATCAAGAAATGTACTACATATCGTGAATGCTGGCAACATCAAGAAATGTACTACATATCGTGAATGCTGGCAATATCAAGAAATGTACTACATATCGTGAATGCTGGCAATATCAAGAAATGTACTACATATCGTGAATGCTGGCAATATCAAGAAATGTACTACATATCGTGAATGTAGACATGCTGATCGAGTAATTTCTAGAGGTTTTTACTACACCCAATTTAAATACAGGGTACAAGAAACCATCCTCGAAGCTCCTCAAGTTGTCCACACCAGTTTGTCAGCGAGTTGACTGTCCAGTTAAAAGCGAAGGAGACAAGGGTCATTACCGTTCCACGTCACAGGCTTTTTGTCCTGGTTAAGGGGAGACCAATCCCCCACGAGATATACAACGCTATATTCAACACTGTTGAGACCAACCTAGAGACCACGGTAAGTCGCATTGTTTAAAATATTATTTTTTTACAGGACTTTTAAGCTCTTAATAAACATGTTGTTCTTATTTTTGTTTCAGGAGGATCTAAAGAACAGTTTAAACAAATATACAATCTCAAGCGTGACAAACTTAAGCATAAACATAAAATGGACATTTTGGTAAATTAAATTTTCACGTACTTGTTAGATTTAAGGACCTATGTTTGTTGGCGTATGATTTTGTAGTTTGTTTTAATAAAAAAACCGGGAGTGATCTCCCCTAAACTTTCTCGAATATTCTAATATAACACTACGTGAATGGCAACTCGGAATATAGACATGATTTTTGTTTACTTAAAATTCTAAAAATAGAATAGAATCTATTAGAAAAACAATTGCGCACCAAGCGAACGCCAAAACAAAATGTGCATAATAGTGCGCAATATTATTAGTACTTTATAAATTTACATTCGTTTTTTGAGTAAATTAGTACTTCCGGTCAACTGAAATTACTCAAAATTTGAAAGAAGGTAGAAAAATAGATCTTTTACTTACATGTGAAATTTCATTTATCTATCTGAAATAGTACTCAAGTTATAGGCTTTTGAAAAATTCAAAGTAGAAAAAGTACCACTTCCGGTTATCGGAATTCGCACAAAAGTTGATACGGATCTAAAATTTTGATAAAATACTTATATATGATATTTCATCATCCTAGCTGTAATGGTACTCAAGTTATAGTGTTTACACACACATACACACAGACACACAGACACACAGACATACGGACACGATTGCAAAATTATGTTTTTCCGTATCAGTGAGGTGTAAAACGTCGAGATTTGTAAAAATCTCGATTTTTTTTTTGCACGTTTACAATACTTTCTCTATACTTCGTATATACGAGAAAGTAAAAAGACAGTTAAAAATTGATATAAGTGTACGAACGTAATAAATACAGCAAACGGACGTATTGTTAAAGTTATAGCCGACAGAAAATTAGCTTTAGAACGTGTTAAACATTGGAATGGGAACATAATCTTCTTCTGTAGAAGCCGCCATTGTTGATGAAAAATTAAACAAATCATGTTACGTCACTATTCAGTCAAAGTAAAGCCACTGTTTGAAACTTATAATTACTGTAGTTAATCTACCAATGAATAAATCAACAAATTAATTAACGTCTTTAATAAAATGTGTGATTAACAGTCTGTCTGAAAACAAAAATTGTTCTCTACCTGCATACTATTTTACAGCTCTACACATAGTGCAGATTCTCTCCAGTAGCAAATCAGACAAACAAATAAATATTCAAGCATGTAAACAAAGTTGAGTTTAGTAGTATAAAGATAACACTACGGGGGATAACAACTAGGGATATAGACATGATTTTTAATCCATTTTTAACTACTTTGACTTTTTAAAATAGAATAGAATCGCGTAGAAAAAATAATTGCGCATTCACTGAACGCCAAACAAATTTAAATAATAGGGCTGAATATTATTAGTACTTTAAAAATTCACTTGCGTTTTTTGAGAAATTACTACTTCCAGTCAACGGAAATTACTCAAAATTTGACGTAAGGCAGATAATTTGATCTTTTACTTAAATATGAAATTTCATTTATGTATCTGAAACAGTACTCAAGTTATAGGCTTTTGAAATTTTCAAAGTAGAAAAAGTTCTTCTTCCGGTTATCGGAAATCACTCAAAAGTTGACACGAATCTACGATTTTTATATAATACTTATATATGAAATTTCATCAACCTAGCTGTAACGTTACTCAAGTTATCGTGTTTACACACACACACACACACACATACACGCATATACGGACACGATTTCAAAGTTTTTCCGACTTAGGAGGTGTAAAATGTCGAGATTTGCACGATTACAAGACTTTTTCTATGCTTCGAGTATACGAATAAGTACTAAAAGCGTTTGCTAAGTTACTATTATACTACTAGTAATAATTTCTTTGGTTATTTCTAGCTTTAATGAAACCGGAAATAATTTTGTATTTATTAAACTAATGTTTTAAAATATTCAATTTTGGTTGAAAAAATATTCTTTCTGGCAACAAACCATTAGGAACCAGCTTTTGATGCCTATTGATTTTCTTAGAAAACAGTTGTTTTTTTCCATTTCATATAGATTAAAAATTTTAAGTTTAAAAGTTTAAAATTGCGCGTACCTCCAAGAAGACGCGAAAGTGATTTTTAAAAAAAAGTAGACTAGTTTATACTAGATATATTTTCTTATAAAATATATCAAGTATAAACTAGTCTACTGAGTGGTCTACACGATTTTTCCTGTTATAAATTTCAGTGTGGTCTACACGATTTTACTCCTAATGTTTAGCCTTACTGGGCTTGTTTGATTGTGAACTGTTCACAGGTCGGGTTGACCTTGCCGAGAAAAAACGTCACGCTTATACAAGATATGCCTCAGGTAGAGGTTCGTACAAACTAGCAATGTCTAGTATGGATTGTACGGATAAGCCACACGTTAAATTAAGAAGCTGAAGAGAAAACCATCGACGACGGTGAACTGTTCACACCTGTTGTTTATAAGAACGCCATGCTTACTCTAAATGCGCTGACCGCAAAGGAGACGCTGTAAACTCAATTTTGAATAACTTTTGCTATATTCCTTTTTTTTCAAATTCAAATCAATATTATGCATAATTGTAACATAATTCCATCATTTGGAACGTTTGGGGCGCTTTTTACGTCACATTGCTTTTATTTTTCGTTTCTCACAATTGATGTAGAAAGCAATTTAATAAGTCCGTAATTAAAAGAAGCAGTCTATTCCGATATATAAGTATTTTATGAAAATCGTAGATCCGTATCAACTTTTGAGCGATTTCCGATAACCGGAAGTGGTACTTTTCCTACTTTGAATTTTTCAAAAGCTTATAACTTGAGTATTATTTCAGATAGATAAATGAAATTTCACACGTAAGTAAAAGATCTAGTTTTATACCTCCTGTCAACTTTTGACTAATTTCCGTTGACCGGAAGTACTAATTTACGCTATTTCCGATTTCTCAAAAACGCATGTAAATTTATAAAGTACTAATAATATTGCGCACTATTATGCACATTTTGATTTTGCATTCGCTTGGTGCGCAATTCTTTTTTCTATGAGATTCTATTGTATTTTTAAAAGTTTAAGTAATTAAAAATCATGTCTACATTCCAAGTAATATAAGAATATTCGAGAAAGTTTAGGGGATATCACTCCCGGTTTATTTTTTTTTTAATTTACGAAAACGTTATTCAATGCAATTGGTCGATTATTAAAAAAGTATACACATAATATTCACCCAGCAACTTTACAATTGTCTACTCAGTACATAATATATGCGACTGTGTAACTAAAGAAAATGTAGGAACAAATGAGTGAATTTCACACCAACATTTTTACTGAATCAAAGTATGCTGTGTAAGCAGTCTCATTTGACACACGATTAAACGATGATGTGTGCTAAAAGAACACATATTAACCTAATACATATGCCTTACTAGCATGTACAAATGTGTGTTATATAATTCATTTATTTATGATGGATATTTATTTTATACATTTGTGTTTGCATATAAATATCATTTAATATCAACAAATAAAAAAGTACCGTTTGAAACATGTATACAAAAGTTATCCGTTTATAATGAGTAAGTCTTATCTTGTTATTTTAGTGTTAAAATAAAATATTTGCTGGTCAGAGAATATTTGTTAAAAGAAAATGCTGTCCCACTGTAAATATATGTCATCCTATTAGGAAACTTTATATGTCAGCCTGTATGGTAGCTTTACATGCCATCCTGTATAGTAGCCTTACATGTCATCCTGTATAGTAGCCTATATGTCATTCTGTATGGTACCTTTACATGCCATCCTGTATAGTAGCTTTACATGTCATCCTGTATAGTAGCCTTACATGTCATCCTGTATAGTAGCCTTACATGCCATCCTGTATTGTAGCTTTACATGACATCCTGTATAGTAGCTTTACATGTCATCCTGTATAGTAGCTTTACATGCCATCCTGTATAGTAGCTTTACATGTCATCCTGTATAGTAGATTTACATGCCATCCTGTATTGTAGCTTTACATGACATCCTGTATAGTAGCTTTACATACCATCCTGTATAGTAGCTTTACATGCCATCCTGTATAGTAGCTTTACATGCCATCCTGTATAGTAGCTTTACATGTCATCCTGTATAGTAGCTTTACATGCCATCCTATATGGCAGCTTTACATGTCATCATGTAAAGTAGCATTACATGTCATCCTATATAGTAAACAGATGCAATGAATGCAACCGTCACACATTTTCCTAAGATCATTACATGTCATCCTATATAGTAAACAGATGCAATGAATGCAACCGTCACACATTTTCCTAAGATCGGATTCTATTTTACGTCTCTACCAAAGCCAGTAGACTCAGAATTATTTTTTATTCAGCAGAGGTGAAATAGATGTCCCACATTTTACCACTTTCCCTAAAGGCAAAGCAGCGTGCTCTCGATAGTTTAAAAAACGTCAAACAATATTATTGTCGGTTTGTAAACATCTCAGCTTTAAGATACCATTTTCTTGTAACTTACAGTACAATTTAACATGTTTCAATAAGAACTCTGGTTTTATTATTGTAAATTATGTGTAATAGGAGGGCGGCGTAAACTATAAGTATAAGGTTAGTGTCCTTTTTAAATTTATATTATATTAAGCTATAGTATGTGTTATATAGTGTGTGCATACAATAATGTACACTCTATAGCAGAGTAACTATTGGGAGAGAAGTGTACTAAGTCGAATCAAAATGTGTAGTGTTCTAGCATCTTACATAATATATACGCACTGAAGAAAATATAGCTACGCGTATAACTTACTGCTTAGTACATAATGTTAAACTTAACTTACATTTTACAATATAAATATCTGAAGTAAGTCCAGCATATTGATTTGGAATTTTGTTTGTAAATGGATCGTCTGAAATATGGCAATACAGGTGCTGATTTAAATAAACTGTTATTTTATAATAATTTATATTTTCTAATACGTTCAATTATAATCGCGCGTTAAAAAGTGGTGCAATATAAATATACAACAAGCAAGCTACAGCAAATTACATTTGTTTTTGTACTTAAAACAAGTTATCGAAAAGCCGAGTTCACACATAAATTAATGCAATTATGAAATATACTGTGTTTTTTTTTTTAGGATGTTACACTTGAACAGTTTTTGCATTTCTAATTTTACTAAAATCACACATAAAAAAAAATAATTAAGAAACAATATATGCGTTCAAAAAAGAATACCAATTCTTCTAATTTTTTACAATTAAAACCAAATGTTTATTTATACAATATTATTGGCCATGTGTCCTGTTTAAAAGAACGTCAGCAGAAATGCAAGTCTCCACGCAAGATCGATGTTCAGTTTCCGTGGTTTTTACATTATAAAACAAAACTTTTAAAATATTATTCATTTCTGATTTGTAGCAGTGGCATAGCTAGGATTTGAACGTTATCAACGAAAAATTCAACTACTAATTAGGTGGATATTTTATCTTTGCCATAGAGGAAAAAAGGCTCGTATGTTTATAGGGGCCTTATACTTGCTTATGCTTGATATGTCGCTAATCAGTAGCCATAACCACTGCAGCCTTGACGATCTTTAGGATCATATGTACTGTGTGGGTGGGTGCACCAAGCTAATCCTTTCCTGTCGGGGATGTAGACAGGTGCACCACTGGACCCAGTGCACGTGCATGTCCGGTACCAATATGCCGTAAACCCTTCTTTTGGTATGACGTCCTTTTCTACCCACTCACCAACGGTGACTTTCTTAGGTCCCCCATGTGGATGTGACACAACGACAGCCAGTTTTAAATCTTCTTTGTTGTGCTTCACTCTATTACTAACCTTGATGCACATCTCTTTGTACAGATCAACATCTTTTCTCAGTCTCGCCGCTAGAGCCCGATCATGAGTCACGCAGCACAAATTAAATCGATCCCCGTTTACGTACATACCGTGTTTGCTGACGCCCACACCGACTACCTTATCGGTAACACATGCGTCATTATCATATCCAATAATGCACTCGGCGTACTTAGCTAGATCCAAAATAGTACGTTCCTTCCTTTTTATCTGTCTACTAGAAATAAGATTTCTATCCTGAGCTTGCTTATCACCTGTTATCACATGTGTGGCAGTTACCACTCCCACTTTCCACCATGGACGCCGTGGCTTCTCAACATCTTTGCATTCATCGCATGGGCAGGGTTCGTCTTCCCTAGACTCATTAACGTACCTAATACGACCTGTTCCTAAAGATCTGCCTTTGTTTACAACAATTTTAACCGTTACCTTACATAAACAAACAAGACATTTGAAAAGATCCTTATCTCTGAACTTCTTACTCAAGTGGTGAATTCTAAACGAGTCCACAGGTATGAACTTTTCGTGATCTTCTTTCTTTCGGCACCTTGAAAACAAGGCTTGATGTTCGTATTCAGCTCGACCCCTTGGAAGCGCCTCAACCTCAAAGACTTCTACAGAAAAAAAATAAGTGTACAATACTAACCAAAGCAATATCAAAGAGATTACATTTCCTAATTGAAATTCATATGAACTCCCAAATATTACTAAAACATGATCTTGAATTAATAAATAAAAACGTAATCAAGCGTATAAAACTAAACTCAGATATAACTGTGATGCAAATATATAAGACATAAGGCTTATATCTAACAACATACAATCACTGCTAACATATTGCAGTAGAAGCAACGGACAGAAATCTGAAACTCCTACACACTAACTATAGGCAAACTTACACCGTGTTGTAAACTTTGTGAAAGTATTAAGAGTGACTTCTCATATCGACGACATATTTTATTTGGTGAAAATAAGTTGAATTGTGGGAGTTAAATCCTCTACTTGTGAGAATAACTGTTAGAATATTCTATAATTTAAAACAAAATGTATATTTATTTTCTTATTTCGATTCTAATTGTAAACATATAATTATGCATTAGGGCTGAAGGAATGATTAATTAATTTTCGAATACTTTACAGACACTTGTACCTACACACACACACACACTTTATATATTATACTCTATGCATTTGTATATGAGACTATAAATTACATTATTCTAAAACTTGATACATTTTCACAAATTAAATCCTAAACACATTTCATTTCTAAACAATAGTATTTCCTTTAACAGTAGATTTTTTTTAAGATGACTAAGCATTTTGTTTTTACTTTTCATAATACAAAGATCCCGATTGACTTTGAATCGTTTTTCATCACTTTAATTTCTTACGTCATACCATAATTATGACCTGCCTGTATTAGTGCTGCACTTGTTGACACTACCGGAAAAATTGTTTAATGCCGCGAGCCTAAACAGTTTTTGATCACCACTCACTTCTTTGTTACATTTCAGTGGGCGTGAAACAAATATAAATAATGGAGCAATGAATGTTCTTTTTGTTAAGCCAAATTAATGGGGGCAAGCCCGTGGTTTTCTATGTACATTTTTATCGAACTGAATTTTTTTTAATTATTAACCATACAGCTGTAACCTTAATATTCAACTCAACTGATATAGTTATAAGGCTGTTTGTTTTTATATTTGTTGCTTCCCTTTATGTATCACGTCAATGTTTGGGCATGTTTAGGTATGTGTTAACTAACGCCTAAAATTTGAGAATAGAATATAATATCAACAAACTAGTTCGTTCACGATTACTTCTTGTTTATACTCAACTTCAAAACAACTTTAATGAAATGGTTATTATGTAATTGAATTAAACTGACATTTTGTAACGTTATCCTCACACATTTATTTATGAACTTAGTGTGAAAGAAATGGCTTCATTAGCGTTGGTCAAATATTACTGGTAGGATTTTAACCCAAGCTCACGCAGACACCAAATTCACAATGAAGTTAAACGTATATGCGCCTTTTTTCTATCTTTACAATTAAAATATGAAACCTTTTTAACAATTTTACCAAGTTTGGCACATGAGAATAAGAATTAAACAGAAAAAAAAAGTTTGAAAACAATTTTGGTTGTCATGGAAACACTAAAAATCTCCGCCGGTTTAATTTTTTCGGTAGTTTTAAAGTTTCTAATGCTTTTAAAATTATGGTTATATTTCAGAATATATTAAAAACTTTTAGTATGCTAAAATTTAAAACTTTGCATCTGTTTTGGCACAAGCTGTTTTCTATTAAAGCAATTATTTGTAGGCCTAAATCCAGAGACAACTGAATATTCGATAAACAAGAACTTGAAAAATGCAGTTTTTAAATTGTTTTCTATATAATAAGACGGCGGATATTGAACGTTACGTAGAAAGCGTATAAAATTTGAACATTTAGAAAAAAAAAAGTTTAATTCATGGGGTCATACAAATTGTATTTTAAACACATTAAAAATTTGTTCCTATTTAAGTTATTATTTTTTAATACAAAAATAGAAAAAGTATCCAAAAGTAAAAGAAATTCATTTTGATTTTTAAAAATCAAGAACAGTAGTCGAGTATTTAGAAGTTTACTGTATACAGTAGTATACAACATTGAAGGTCATACTGTGTTTGTACATCAGCACTTACCATTAAATGACCACGGTATCCTTTTTACATACTTGACAACACTATCTGTGGAAAGTGAAATTTTTATTTACGTTTATTTCCTTATCTCATGATGTGTCATAACGTTAAATAAATATTCTCTAACATGTTAGAAAGCACTGAATTGAATGGTTTTTTTAGGTGTTGTAGATCTAAGATCATATTTTCTTTCAACTTTTGCATCTGAAGATTGTGAAAAATAAAATAATGCATTGATTAAAGACTTTTGTAGTATTTAGAGATTAACATAGATATGCCAAAATACTATCCGTGATACACAAATACAAAGAAACGCCGACACACTTTACTAGAATACATAATATTATATATATAATCCGACCCTAATCCGACCCTAATCCGACCCTAATCCGACCCTAATCCGACCCTAATCCGACCCTAATCCGACCCTAATCCGACCCTAATCCGACCCTAATCCGACCCTAATCCGACCCTAATCCGACCCTAATCCGACCCTAATCCGACCCTAATCCGACCCTAATCCGACCCTAATCCGACCCTAATCCGACCCTAATCCGACCCTAATCCGACCCTAATCCGACCCTAATCCGACCCTAATCCGACCCTAATCCGACCCTAATCCGACCCTAATCCGACCCTAATCCGACCCTAATCCGACCCTAATCCGACCCTAATCCGACCCTAATCCGACCCTAATCCGACCCTAATCCGACCCTAATCCGACCCTAATCCGACCCTAATCCGACCCTAATCCGACCCTAATCCGACCCTAATCCGACCCTAATCCGACCCTAATCCGACCCTAATCCGACCCTAATCCGACCCTAATCCGACCCTAATCCGACCCTAATCCGACCCTAATCCGACCCTAATCCGACCCTAATCCGACCCTAATCCGACCCTAATCCGACCCTAATCCGACCCTAATCCGACCCTAATCCGACCCTAATCCGACCCTAATCCGACCCTAATCCGACCCTAATCCGACCCTAATCCGACCCTAATCCGACCCTAATCCGACCCTAATCCGACCCTAATCCGACCCTAATCCGACCCTAATCCGACCCTAATCCGACCCTAATCCGACCCTAATCCGACCCTAATCCGACCCTAATCCGACCCTAATCCGACCCTAATCCGACCCTAATCCGACCCTAATCCGACCCTAATCCGACCCTAATCCGACCCTAATCCGACCCTAATCCGACCCTAATCCGACCCTAATCCGACCCTAATCCGACCCTAATCCGACCCTAATCCGACCCTAATCCGACCCTAATCCGACCCTAATCCGACCCTAATCCGACCCTAATCCGACCCTAATCCGACCCTAATCCGACCCTAATCCGACCCTAATCCGACCCTAATCCGACCCTAATCCGACCCTAATCCGACCCTAATCCGACCCTAATCCGACCCTAATCCGACCCTAATCCGACCCTAATCCGACCCTAATCCGACCCTAATCCGACCCTAATCCGACCCTAATCCGACCCTAATCCGACCCTAATCCGACCCTAATCCGACCCTAATCCGACCCTAATCCGACCCTAATCCGACCCTAATCCGACCCTAATCCGACCCTAATCCGACCCTAATCCGACCCTAATCCGACCCTAATCCGACCCTAATCCGACCCTAATCCGACCCTAATCCGACCCTAATCCGACCCTAATCCGACCCTAATCCGACCCTAATCCGACCCTAATCCGACCCTAATCCGACCCTAATCCGACCCTAATCCGACCCTAATCCGACCCTAATCCGACCCTAATCCGACCCTAATCCGACCCTAATCCGACCCTAATCCGACCCTAATCCGACCCTAATCCGACCCTAATCCGACCCTAATCCGACCCTAATCCGACCCTAATCCGACCCTAATCCGACCCTAATCCGACCCTAATCCGACCCTAATCCGACCCTAATCCGACCCTAATCCGACCCTAATCCGACCCTAATCCGACCCTAATCCGACCCTAATCCGACCCTAATCCGACCCTAATCCGACCCTAATCCGACCCTAATCCGACCCTAATCCGACCCTAATCCGACCCTAATCCGACCCTAATCCGACCCTAATCCGACCCTAATCCGACCCTAATCCGACCCTAATCCGACCCTAATCCGACCCTAATCCGACCCTAATCCGACCCTAATCCGACCCTAATCCGACCCTAATCCGACCCTAATCCGACCCTAATCCGACCCTAATCCAACCCTAATCCAACCCTAATCCAACCCTAATCCAACCCTAATCCAACCCTAATCCAACCCTAATCCAACCCTAATCCAACCCTAATCCAACCCTAATCCAACCCTAATCCAACCCTAATCCAACCCTAATCCAACCCTAATCCAACCCTAATCCAACCCTAATCCAACCCTAATCCAACCCTAATCCAACCCTAATCCAACCCTAATCCAACCCTAATCCAACCCTAATCCAACCCTAATCCAACCCTAATCCAACCCTAATCCAACCCTAATCCAACCCTAATCCAACCCTAATCCAACCCTAATCCAACCCTAATCCAACCCTAATCCAACCCTAATCCAACCCTAATCCAACCCTAATCCAACCCTAATCCAACCCTAATAGTCCCCAGGTTTAGAACCCAGCCACCCAAGCATGACAGAGAGAGAGTTAACTGAATAACTGACACCTAGTCCTCTCTGCCATCCCGTTCCATACAAAATTTCTAAAATTTGTTATTATAAGTGAACTGTTCTTACATTCTTACATTTTGCCAGTTTCGGCAGAAGATATTAATATGATTGAACGTTTAAAAAAGTATAATCAATGCAATTTTAATTGACTAATGTAATACAAATGGTACATACATCATTTTATATAGAATTTTGGTAGATTATGTTATGGTAAATCCCTTCATTTGTATGTGAAAAATAATTCTTAAATAATTTGGCCTGGTGTAAACAACTTTTCTCTTCTCAAACATTGTGTATCGCTTAAGATACCTAGGGACGTGGGCAGTGTTTCTTCCAGACTTTTTTCTCCGGGGGGGGGGGGGGGGCACTTGAAATTTTCGGGGGGGGGGGGGCGGTAAACTTTCTTCGGGGGGCGGACACTGTTAAAAGTATATATTTTCTATATAAATTATATAAATTTCATTTCGTTCCAATAGTTTGAGGGTAGAGTACAATGTCTGACAAGCTTATTAAAAGGTTTTTGTTACTTGGTGGTCATTAAACTCTTTCCTTTTGGTCTATAACCTAGTTATGTAGATTTAGGACATTTTGTATTTTACAACCAACCTTCTCTGTCTGCCCTAAATTTCTTCAACCATTATATTATTTCCTTGATTAATCTTTTTATGTAAAACAGAATTAATATAAAAAGTTCAGACACGATACACAGAAAGGGCAGAATGAAATTAATATGCTCCCTGTTTATGTACCTTTGACATCCTACCTCACCGTATGTATTGACTGCCTCACTTTTCCTTCACTAATATAATAATAGCTTTTGCGCCCGTGTTTTGTCTCAATATTCTGTCTACACACTCTGACTTATGCACCTTTTCATTAAATGCATAAGTTTCTTTTAAAATATTTTTCGGTTGCATCTTTCATCAACCTGTCTTGTCGCAAAATATGTTTAGGTTGCACCTATCATTAACCTGTCTTGTTTTAAAATTATTTTAACTTGCACCTATTATTAGCCTTTGTCTCTGACAAAATAAAATATATATATAGTCTATAAATATGTATATATATAGCAACTTTTACTGACCACTGATACGTTTTCGTTTAGAAGCAACAGGTGTGTTCTTCATGTTTATCTGGTACACGTTTCTGAAATAAATCGTTGTCAGTTACATACGAGAATATGGTATCCACGCATTATAGTTTATTTTAAAGTTTGTTGGGTGAGCAAGTGGCAGATTAGCGACATGTATCAGCTATCAAAGCACCCAATGTTTATGTCGCTTTAACTATACACTTCTCATGTTGTTCCTCCTACAACACATACAACAGTGAAACCAAGATAAAGTTGGCAATCTTCGTGGGTGCCAAGATGTCTGTAACCTAACATACATAAATGTACACACAGCAGCACTATGTAACATGCTAACACACTACACATCATTTTTGGACACATCAACTTAGTAATTTATTTAGCTTTGTAATTTTAAACTTATAAAAAGTCCTTTTTTCATATTGAAATTTTTTTTAAAAGAAAAAGTCTTACCACAATGTATCACCCAAACAAATGATTTTGAATAGAAGAAAATGAAGGGAACTGTCAATCCAATCAAGCCTAGATGCTGAACTGTTCACGTAACTCAATATGACGCACACAACTGCTCAGCTAATACAGCGCAGACGCCCGGGGGTACACATTCTCCTGAAGGCTTTGTCACGCATGATCGACCTCAGCTGGCACGTGATTACACTGATCGCATGAGTAAATACAGAGCTAAGCTTGTATAGATATTGATTTCACTAATATTATAAGCAATTAATACTCGGTAAGAACATGTGTTATTGGTTTACTTAGAAGATTGTGGTCGAAAGATTTGTCTTACCGTGCTGCAAGTTATAAATGACACAATAATCTTTGGATGTAGAGCACAAGACACGCACAAGTTTGTTACTTTTCTACGAAATCGGAACGATAATATTATATTTATGTAGCAACATACATAACATTTTCCACACATTACCAACAGACCATCCTCACACTTATATCAAGTTACTAAACACACACACACAAAACAAATATAGTATAAGCTCAACATACACACATTTAATTACAAATGCGATTGACATTTTTAAATGAGAAAATAAAAGAAATCTTAATTTTTCAAAACTATCAATCACTACTATACTACACAATGTAACACTATTTTAACGACCCCTTTCCTGTATTTAAGATGTGTACGGTACATATATATATATATGTATATAAATATATATATATATATATATATATATATATATATATATATATATATGTGTATATATATATATATATATATATATATATATATATGTATATATATATATATATATATATATATATATATATATATATATATATATATATATATATATATATATATATATATATATATATATATATATATATATGTAAATATATATATATACAATATAAGTGTTGGATAAAATCTTGTATAAATGTAATAAAGAAGACCTGTGTAATAAAATTCCAATCAATCAGGCCTTACACCTGTTACATTGCATGACGACAAGAATAGATTACATGCGCAGAGCGAACCATTGTCTACACACCACCACCACCACCCCCTCACACGAGTGAAGACGTGTGTTGACCTACAGGACGTAGAGATGTTTGATAACGTGACTGAATTTTTTTGCGCTAATCTAAATATTTTCGCGAGGCTGGGGTCATCTTTCTGTTCCTTCTGGAACACCGCCGGATTCCATATCGATGTGACCTGTTCGTCCGATGCTTGTCTCGTCAACATGTTATTTACATTATCCGATTCTTCTACCCGTAGGGCTTCTTTCTTTGTATGAGACCTTTAATGGAGAAACACAGAGGGGTTGTACACAGCTAACATCTTTCGTACGTGTATCTATCTTTGTGTCCCATCTTTGAAATGTCTTTCTAGATTTACCATTATTAAATCTCCAAGTAAAAACTAAACATAGTTAAGGGAATAGGGTTATACTGAAAGGTTAATGTAATGATAAAGAATATTACAAACATACGTACATATATTAAATGCTGGTTTTTATGATATTGGACAAATAGTGACCATTATGATCTAGATAAATTAAACAAGACCAATTGACCAACATATACATATGATACATCTTTCTGGTCACCATTAATGCACACACTCTGAGGGGTTGTACGCCACGCACACCTATCATACTTGTATCTTTTTTTTTGTCCCCATCTTTTCAATAACTTTAAAATTTCTTTCTACATTAACCCATCTTAAATGTCCAAGTAAAAACTAAACAAAGTTAAAGCAAAATGGTTTTACTAAAATGTTAAGGTATTGATAATGAGTATTACAAATCAATATATAAAATGCTGTTGTTGGCCCCAGACAATGTTTCTTTCAGACTTTTTCTCCAGGGATGGGGGGGGGGGGGTGCATCAAAAATGTGTGTATATTTCTATATAAATTAAATTTCGTTGGGGGGGGGGGGGGGGGGTACGGGGATACCGCCACCCCAAAGAGATGCATGGAAGAAACTCTGGCCCCCGAACTGATATTTGATAGTTAATGCGGCCCTCGGGTTAAAAAGTTTGGAGACCCCTGATCTAGATAAAACAGACAAGGTAAATTGACAAACATATACATATGATACAATAAAGACCACTTCACTTATGTTAGACTACATACAACCAAACGTATAAATGTGATACAACCTTGCCTAATTCACTTAAGTTAGGCTACCCATAGTGTACATACAACCAAACGTATAAATGTGATACAACCTAGCCCACTGTACTTAGGTTAGACACACCATAGTGTACAACAACCAAATACAGCGTGTAGTCTATGGCAGTGTTGATTCAACTGTTGATAGCGATGTTGTGAACATACGGGTCAGAGTTTCCCTGTATCGGGTGTTGAACCGGAAGTAAATGACGATGTTGATGCTGCAGTTGACCGCTATGACCATGTAGCCGGCGTGGCTGGTCAAGGAGTAGATGACGTCATACTTCCTTAAAGGCAGAAGTTCCGGCTCAACAACCTGAGCGATGGCGTTGATGGATACAACCAGCAATGTCAAGGTCGAGGCTACGGTCACCAACATAACGGCCTTGACCACACGAAGTTCCTTGCTGCTCATAAAGTAGTTGTACGATTCAGCTCTCAGTTCGCTTCTCTGTATGTTTACATTCTTGGCAGCTGTACTAAAACGGTTACCCTGTGACCTGCCCTTAATAGTCTCCAAATTTTGAGAATCGACTAAACTCTCCGACTTTTTAACTGCCACCTTTTTAGTAAAACTAAACAAATGTTTTCTTGATATATTAATGTCTGATTCCTGCGCTTGTGCTATGATATCAACTATGCTTGTCTTCTTTTGTTTCGGTAATTCACTTTTAAAATTGCTCTGCATTTGATTCCTAAATTTTGATGCTCGGTATAAAGCTCGTATAAGTATGGCAGCACATACGCCAGAAGTGACCAGCGCCACGATAGGAAACAGCGTTCTGTTGCCGATATCGTTGATGTATTTATACAAAGTCCAGTCAGGGGCGTACCACGACGTCAGCTGTGAAACGTTCAGGACAGGGTTCCATTGCCACGACACGCCCTGTGATGTAAAGAGCGTGATGTTGGTCGTCACATTCACCACCACGATGATGCAGAACATCACCAAGGCTTTCCTGACGTTGAAGAAGTTTTTAAACTTTAACGGAATGGACACGCAACAGCAGCGAGCTACAGCGATGTAAGTCTGTACACAGACGGAAGTGTTGAACAGGATGTGCCTGTACCAGGTCAGGTACCCGGAGAGCGCGTGCATCTTGACGGTGGGCGTGGCCTGTGAGGCGTACAGACCTATGGCCGTGAAGGTGTTGATGAGGCTGGAACAGATGAGGAAAAGGAAGTCGACAATAGATAAGATGAAGAAGGAGACGTTGATGCTGTCGTTGAAGCCGAGCTGGGGGAAGGTGAGGATGTTGAGTAGGTTGGCGAGCAGTCCTAGAAGTTCCAGACACGGCCACAGCACCTGCAGGAGCAGGAACATCATCAGGTTGTACTGGACAGGCGACAGCAGGTTCTGTTTACCTGGGTTCTCTGACAGTATGACAGCTGATGCTGTCGTATTAATGACAGGTGATGCTGTCATCTTAATGACATGTGATGTTGTCATGTTTATGACAGCTGAGGATGTCATGTTAATGACAGGTGCTGATGTCGTGTTAATGACAAGTGATGTTGTCGTGTTAATGACTGCTGGTGATGTCATGTTTATGAAAGCTGAGGATGTCATGTTTATGAGGCTACTAGCTGATGGTGTCATGGCATTGAAACCTACCGCTGTTGTGACATTAGCTGTTGTTACAGTACTGAGAACTACAGCTGCTGTTGTCAAAAACAGAAAGCCTTTCATATTTTTGTTTACTGTGTTAGTGTCTTGTTGTAAAAACAGCGATGTTCTGTAGTTACAATAAAAAACCTGAGCTTACACTCGTCATATATTAAAATTACCTAGCTATTAAATAAACGTTTATTTTGTTTTACAAAGTAACGCTTTCTTGCACCAACTGATTAAAGAGGAAAACCCTTAAATTACGTCATGTCATGTCATGTCATCATGTTAGCTTACCTTAACCCTTAGCTAAACATTGTTTAAATTCAAAGCACAATATCAAAACATGACCTGAGATTTACCTGTAACTTACAATCATCTATCATAACGTATCTTTCACATCGCTGTATTGATCCCATACCGAGAAAAACGACGGTTCGATAACAATTATTCCCTTTATCGTGATTTAATGATATACCGTTTTTCTCACTCAAAGCTGTCGTCGTTTTCGCGAATTTCATGCTTGTGTTCAAATTATAGAGTAGAACATTTTTAGCCTGAGCACAAACAGAAAAATAAAAAATATAAATAAATAAATAACAAGGGCCATTTACAGAATAAAGATGTCACATTGTTGAACTTTTAATATAAGCAGGATTTTAAAGAAAAACTTAATGCTAGTTTGTAGAGGTGCATGCTTGATGTTCAAAAACGTGTGTTATTATTGCCCGGTCGTTTAAATATGCTCTTTCTTTATTTCATATTTCTGATAGGATGCTTTTTTTTAATTTTAGAGAGTAGATATTTTTTTTCTTTCAACCTTGTAACACTAAATAGATCAGAGACATGTGTTAACCTTGGCGGTGTGTCAATAAATAAGATAAGTGAAGGGAGTTGTATTACAGCTTGCAGCATACCATTTACATTCAACCATTCAACGTGAAAAGAAACCTTGCCTATTGGATGTAGCAATTTATTCAGCGTTAACTGAAACTCATAAAAAACAGATACATGCCTGGTTTCCAACTCGTACGTCATCTATTTAATCAGCAACGCATACGAGTTTAAAATACCAGGATCTAAGAAAAGGTCATGCACATACATATTCGTTTCATATTCGTTCACATTTTATTGTTGGGAATTGATTAGGAGGTATCCAGCATCTAACTGAGGAACTGATATCGAGATGTAGTCTAGCTTTTTTTTTTCCTAAAACTGTAGGCCTCTAACTACTTTATATTTCTATTTAGTTTGGCATGCTACATCCTTTTTGGCGAGTCTCACGTCCAGTGCCATGACACCATTTGACTGTGTCAACACAGTCGTCAATGGCGTTATATGTGTATGTGTGGTCCCTACAGTCAGGACACGTTTCTTTGTTTGTGTAATATGTATAAGTAACATAGACGCGGGTGTCTTTGTTTTCACCGTCAATTTGTTTTCTGATATGGCTTCATAATTTAATATACCATTGGATGATGGCGAGTTGGAAATTCAAGCTTAATGTCTGGGGCGTTAGGTTAGACAGGACATGTTAACCATTCAACTGGCCCCCATCTCTCTACACAGATGGACCCAATGGACAGGACGTTACATAACCAGCCTGGCATCAGCTGTGTCACCGAGCTGCCGAAGGAAAGAGTCTGACGAGACGTACCTGCCATAGGGTTCGAACTTGGGGCTTATGATTAGAAACCATGCGCTTACCCACTTGACCACTCCATCACTTTTAATTTCAAACGACAACACTGATAATAGCGAGGTTGTTGATTTCTATCAAATAGTTTAAATATTTATTTAAAAGACACAGAGACTGGAGTTTACAGACTTAAAAAGTTAGGCTCTATACAATTTCAAGATTTGTAAGAAACTAGCTCTTATACATATATATATATATATATATATATATATATATATAAAATTAGCGTGAAAACAGACTATCGTAAGAAAAATTACCTACCACATTAATCATTCAACAAATGTATTTCAAATGTTGTTGTTGTTTTTTGTGATTTTTTGCAATATTATTCCTCAAAAATGAATTTATTTTTATAATAATTTATTTTGTGGTCAAGTATTTCGCTGTCTGCAACGGCAATGGAAATCGTCAATCAAACATAATATAGGGGACTGTCTGTGATAAAAATCAAGTAGGTAAACTCCTTATATGGCTACATTTGAGAACATAAACGTTGCCTAGACAACGCCCTTTGGGGCTATATGTACAAACTAATGAAAACAAAATAAAAAGCCTTTTTTACTAAGAACACGAACTGTTGTTTTAACGGGAAATAACTTACCAACACAATTTTGATTACTTGTCTCCCCTTATGCCCGTTGAGAGCAAAACAAAGCCCCAATTCACGAATCCATATGACTTCTAAAACATTTAATAACGAAAAATTCCACACCGTAATATTAATGATAAGTATTTTTGATAACAGTCTGTTAAAAATTGTATTTTGATAAAAAAATATAACATAAAAAAATTGCATTTCGTGCATTCATATTTGTTCGATTTTTTTGTATTAAATTGTATAAGATTGAATATAATTAACTTTTATGTATGGAAACACTTTTTGACAGTCGTTTTAGTGACAACTGTTTTCTTGAAGATATAATAAAAAAAGTTTATCTATCTCTAAAAATATAAGTTATACATATTAGCTAAACCGATATAAATGATTATCAAAAACATATTATAAAGAAATAAAATAAATATTATAACAGGCGTAATATATTTGGGTCAATAACAATTTTTCTGTAGAATATTTACATCTAAGTATATCTCCAACAGGTGAACAAAATATTTTCTCTATATTACAAAACCTTATAAAAATACATATCAATGGTAACATTTAATTGTATCAATCATCAAAAGGTAAATACTAAAAGATTATAAATAGATTAAGTCAAAACATATTGTAGCTAAACAATGTTCCAACAACACTTTAAACCATTAATTAAAGCACGTTCGCTCTTTCAACAATTAGCAAAGACCCGCATTGCACTTGTACGTTCTGAGTCGTTTTTAAACTTACTAATTCAAAGTTTGAAAAAAATTCGTTTACTCTTATGGCCTTATTAATTAAATGTCAATTACAGAATGATACTACTTTGTGTTTTAATGAGTATACTTTAAAATGTGACAGTAAAAACTGGAAGCTTCTAAAGCTAGATAACAGGAAATAGTTTTAAGTCCAGTTATCTCAACGTGGTGAAAATAAAACAATAAATATTCTTATCGCCCTTTATTTTATTTAATATCGTTTACAGTATTAGGCAAAATTGTAGTCTATAGATATTTTAAAATGAATGTTGTATTATACTTTTAACAGTAAAAAATCGAAAATCTTAAAATTAATAAGAAGAAAAATGTAAGTCAAACAGCTCAAAATAATATGATGTGACTTAGCACGTTTTGCAAGTGGATTCATTACAGCTAGTAGTCATACAATAATTATAATTACAAATCACTTAAACATCTCATGTAATAATGCACAAATTATATTCTATTCACAACACGCTATCAACACAACAATACTTTTCCTACCGTTCTTTACTCAACTATACACTATCAACACAATTCTTTGATTAGACCACTTTACTCAGCAAGACGCTATTGACACAACAATTCTTCCTTAGAGAACTTTACTCAACTATACACTACCTACACAATTCTTTGATTAGACCACTTAAATAAGAAAGACGCTATTGACACGTCAATTTTTCCTTACAGTAATGTACTCAACTATACATTATCGACACAATTCTTTGATTACAGCACTTTAATCAACAACCCACTATCGGCTCACCAATTCTGTCCTTACAGAACTTAACACTCCACTATCGACACACCAATTCTGTCCCCACCAGTTTACCCAACAAGTTTTGTAAACCTAAACTTGAGCGGCTGTTTTGGCGTGATGAAAACCTTGTAGATGAACTCCGTGTTCCAGGACTCACGCTCCAGTTCTATTTTTAGCTTCTGTAGCACCTGCCGATTATGAGATACATCAACATGGTGCACAGACACACGAGACATAGGTTAAAGGTGACGAGACACACGAGACATAGGTTAAAGGTGACGAGACACCTGAGACATAGGTTAAAGGTGACGAGACATCTGAGACATAGGTTAAAGGTGACGAAACATTTGAGACATAGGTTAAAGGTGACGAGACATTTGAGACATAGGCTAAAGGTGACGAGACATCTGATACATAGGTTGAACGTGACGAGACAATTGAGATATAGGTTAAAGGTGATGAGACATCTGAGACATAAGTTAGAGGTGACGAGATATCTGAGACATAGGCTAAAGGTGACGAGACATTTTTACCACATTCTCCAGCAACATGCATTACAAATGACTAAACAGTTGGGAATAAAATTTAAAAAGAACAAAGCTATGACTGACTTTAGTTAACTGGTTCGAAAATAAGCTGTACTTGACTAATGGCTGATTTTCTCTAACAAATATATAATCACTGTTGATAGCATTTTAATTTGTATCATCCTGCCCCGTGCATGGTATGAGCACTAAATAGCGTGAGTAGACTCGCTAACTAAACACGAGACCACAACAGTTCGTTACAAAATACCTTTGAAGCTGCCAGATAAATCTCCTGGACAGCAAAACGTTGACCCACACAATTCCTGGGCCCGTGACCAAACGGCAAGACGGCAGAACTGGGGATGTTCTCCTGTTTCCTGCCGTCTGATGAGCGCAACCACCTCTCTGGGTTGTACTGCTGCGGGTTGTCAAAGTACATCTTGCCGGCTGTCGTGTTGCCGAGTATCACGGGAACCTGTAGCAGATAAAATAAGGGTTGCCTGTTATAAATAGCTGATAATGATAGGGTTGCCAAGATCTATAGCAGGCAAATGTAGGGTTGCTCAGAGTCACGATTCCCTCTATCAAAGACGACACAATCCAAGTATTTGCTACACCATTATACTTATACAACCAAACACTCGCCGTTTCTTGTAACTTAACTCCTAAACTACGCTTGCATTTTAGAAGTGGTCTAGAGCTAACAATAAACAAAAACCACCGCTATAAGTTCAAATACACCAGCTGCACCAAATGAACAGAAATTATTGACATCTACACATTATTATATAAGAAGCCTATTAAAATCATATAATTAATTATTTTGTATTTGCAGTGAAACGATATTTTTGAATACCTGTAAAGAGCAAAGCAACTTACCCCAGAGGGTACCCTGTATCCACTCAGGACAACATCTGTAGGTAATATCCTCATGGTGACCCCCACTGTGGGAGGGTGGAGTCTAGGAGGTAGAGGAAGTAGAGGATACACATAATGTCAATTCTAAAGTTTTAGCTTTTAACAGTTACTAAATTCTTTAAGCTACACGTTTCAAATCTAACAGAAGAAAATTGTGTTGGATTAAAAACAAAATCAAGGTTATGCCAACTACCTGAACGATTCCTTCAGGCACGCCTTCAGATACGTCATTTCCGAAATAGCTTGAGGAGTGACGGGTCCGTCGTGTCCTATGACGTCATGAATCTCCTGACGTAGTTTCTCTTGCTTGTCGGGATTTGTTGCCAGGTTGTAGAACAAGGTTTGGAGGTTTTTCGCTGTCTGATGGAAATAACAAAATATTCTCTCAGTTTTTCGCTGTCTGAAATAACATATTCTCTCAGTTTTTCGCGGTCTGAAATAAAATATTCTCTCAGTTTTTCGCTGTCTGAAATAAAATATTCGCTCTGTTTTTCGCTATCTGAAACAAAATATTCTCTCACTTTTTCGCTGTCTGATGGAAATAAAAAAATATTCGCCAAAATATTCGCTCAGTTTTTCGCTGTCTGATGGGAATGACAAAATATTCGATCAGTTTTTTTTCGACTACAGATTTAAATGATACACAATTCTTTCAAGTTCGTCGCTCTTTAACTTAAATAATAAACAATGTGTATAGGGTTATCTCTGTCTGTCTAAAAATACTTTCATTTGACGAAGAAAACACATCACCAAAACAAGTTCATCTGCCGCCTTAAAAAACTCAAGCCATGAAAACCCAGTCTGCCCTATGTTTTAAACTAACACCTTGATAACATTTTTAAAGTAACCAGATTCAGTAATTAACTCCCATCGATTCCAGGTAAAATAAAAACGTGATTAACAGCTGTACTGGCTAATTAAAACCTTGTGCGATGGTAAGTCCTACAAGTCACATCAAGGGGAGTAACTAAAACAAAACTTACCGAGTCAGTGCCAGCAACATACAGTGTATCAATGATCATCGCTACTTGGTCGAAGTCTAAGCCTTTCTCCGCGCTAAGGGAGAGAAGTAGGTTTGGTTCATCAGGATTTAAGGTTCCTGCTTTTGTCTGTTCCTCAATCACTTTCCTGGCCTGTGCAGCATGTTTTGCTGAGTTTCTGGTCAGATAACAAAGGGTTTTGAAATTCTGGTAAACTCTATAAAAACTCTTATAAAGTTTATTTTTAAAATTAAATAATTATTTAGACAGCGTTCAGAGCAAAAATAAGTCGTCACATGATTACTATTACTGATGTGAACTTTCAGCAAAGTTGAGACAAATTTCTCGCCAGAGTTTCTTCCAACCCCCCCCCCCCCCCCCCCCCCCCCCGTGAACGAAATGGAATTTATATAGAAAACATATACCTTTACGGTTGTGTCCGATCCCCGGAAAATGTAGCCCCCCCCCCCCATCCCGAATATATCAAGTGCCCCTCACCCCCGGAGAAAAAAGTCCCTAAGAAACTCTGTTTTTCGCAACAACATATGATATATCTGTCAAATAATTAAATATTTGAAATTATTATTTAAGACCTCAACTAATCTATATTTCACTAGTAAAAATGTCTTTTTTCAAATGTTTTTAAAAATTGGTATCAGTAAATGTTTTTAAAATTTCAAAAAATCGTTCAATGGACAAACTTACTTAGTTATAATTCCAGAAGCTCTCTCGAATTCCCGGTAGGTTTTGTTCTTGTACCACGTGTGAGCTATCGACTCCCCGTTCATCGATTTGTTCATGGTGTTAAAGATGTCTTGTGACGCCTGTAGGAAGGTTTTTGTGTCTTCGTCTGGGTTGGGGGACATGAAGCCCAGTCGGACGTTGAAGGTCACAACACCAATGCCTGGGTACACAATATGTGGTGTTAGGTGCTGATAGAGGACTGGTGAATGTTAAAGGTCACCACACCAATGCCTGGGTACACAATATGTGGTGTTAGGTGCTGATAGAGGACTGGTGAATGTTAAAGGTCACCACACCAATGCCTGGGTACACAATATGTGGTGTTAGGTGCTGATAGAGGACTGGTGAATGTTAAAGGTACACAATATGTGGTGTTAGGTGCTGATAGAGGACTGGTGAATGTTAAAGGTACACAATATGTGGTGTTAGGTGCTGATAGAGGACTGGTGAATGTTAAAGGTACACAATATGTGGTGTTAGGTGCTGATAGAGGACTGGTGAATGTTAAAGGTACACAATATGTGGTGTTAGGTGCTGATAGAGGACTGGTGAATGTTAAAGGTACACAATATGTGGTGTTAGGTGCTGATAGAGGACTGGTGAATGTTAAAGGTACACAATATGTGGTGTTAGGTGCTGATTAGAGGACTGGTGAATGTTAAAGGTACACAATATGTGGTGTTAGGTGCTGATAGAGGACTGGTGAATGTTAAAGGTACACAATATGTGGTGTTAGGTGCTGATAGAGGACTGGTGAATGTTTGCGTGGGTCACTAGACATGATGGAATATCAAGTTCGTAGAGTTAGGTGCTGATAGAGGACTGGTGAATGTATGCTTATCGCAGTAGACATGCTAGGATATCTAGTTTATAGGGTTAGGTGCTGATATAGGAATGATGAATGTTTGCGTGGGTCACTAGACATGACCCGGGGATCGGACACAACCGTAAAAGTATATGTTTTCTATATAAATTCCATTTCGTTCACGGGGGGGGGGGGTTGGAAGAAACTCTGGCGAGAAATTTGTCTCAACTTTGCTGAAAGTTCACATCAGTAATAGTAATCATGTGACGAGGGTTAGGTGCTGATAGAGGACTGATGAATTTATGATTTCAAAAAGTTATATATTTATATTTTAAAGGAACATTTAGATTCAGTCAAATCTGTTTCACAATCTTCACGATACAGAGCGCATTATTTATAAAGAACACGTACATTGACATCGGAAATTATGTTTATAATTTTTGACTCCGTAGTATATAAAGCACTACCTAACTAATAATAGAAAAGATGCAATATCACAATCAATTTAAACAAACAATCAAGCAGATAGCATTTAAAACAATGACTTCATTCACTCACTTTCTGAGGCGTATCGGAAAAACAGGTCGGAAATCTCTTCCGGTTTGAGGTGCCGTGTGAGAGAATGTGGACAAAATCATCCGCCACACGGTTCTGTGGTTCCAGGTAGTGGTGGGCGGAGTCTGTTTTCATCAGTCCGTCTGTTCATGGGGGCACGGTAGGTGTACCAGTCCTCTCCCTGCCTGTAGATAAAATATGCATGTTTTATGTGGGGGCACGGTAGGTGTACCAGTCCTCACCTTGACTAGATACAGGTGTAGACAGGTTTCAAATAGGGGGCACGGTAGGTGTACCAGTCCTCACTTTGACTGTAGATAAAATAGGCATGTTTTATGTGGGGGCACGGTAGGTGTACCAGTCCTCACAATGACTAGATACAGGTGTAGACAGGTTTTATATAGGGGGCACGGTAGGTGTACCAGTCCTCACCCTGACTAGATACAGGTGTAGACAGGTTTTATATAGGGGTGGGGGATGTGTACCCCGCCTGTAGATACAGGTGTAGACAGGTTTTATATAGGGGGCACGGTAGGTGTACCAGTCCTCACCCTGACTAGATACAGGTGTAGACAGGTTTTATATAGGGGGCACGGTAGGTGTACCAGTCCTCACCTTGACTGTAGATAAAATAGGCATGTTTTATATGGGGGTGGGGGAGGTGTACCAGTCCTCTCCTTGACTGTAGATAAATTAGGCATGTTTTATATGGGGGTGGGGGAGGTGTACCCTGCCTGTAGATACAGGTGTAGACATGTTTTATATGGGGGTGGGGGGTGTACCATTCCTCACCCTGCCTGTAGATACAGGTGTGACAATAAATGGGTATAGGTCACGTCCATTATCCTTTATCATTTGTTCAGATAAATTACTCCCTATCAGTTAACCTCATGGCAATTTTCAAAGAACCATTTTTTTATCAAAGAAACTAACAGTCTAAAAAATAATTGAAAAATGTCCTCCCCCCCCCCCCCCCCTCAGAAAATAAATACAAAATCTCCCTCCACTCTAGCTCGTTTCAGATGGCTCAGCTGAAGATGCACACCAAAAATTTGCGAGGTTGGAATTCTAATTAAATGGCTAAACAAGATTGCTTTAGTTGTCTTAAAGCGTAAGTAACTACATATGAAGTGCCTAGCCTACTTACGCCATAGTTAAGGATCTAGTGAGGTTATTTCTTTCGGCGAAAACTTTCTCCAGGCTGAACGGTGGACGGTGCGGGAATTTCCCTTCGTTCCTGAAGACTGTCTCGATGTCTTTAGGGTCGCAGGCCATGATGACCTGCTTGCCCAGTTGTAACTTGACCACAGGTCCGTACCTCTGGAACATGGCGTCCACCATCTTGTGGACGGTCTCAGCCGTGTACTGGGCTGTGGGGGGTGGGGGGGGGGGAAGGAAGGACATTTAATGAGCTGAATGTAAAGGTTAGTGACATGGTTTGTTGATTCTAATTAACGTTTTAATTAATCTATTAATTTCCTGGAGTGCATTAGCTACACGATCAAGTAAATCCATTACATCAAGAACTTACTTGAGATGATTTCTTAGGGTTCCCCACTTGCTTTGAAAAAAATCTCTAACTCACACTATCATAGTCTAGAACGAACTCTATCAAATCTCCTTCTCTAATTATCTTTGAGCTCCCCCCCGTCTCCAAATTAAATACACATACGATATTATCTAACAGGTTATTATCCAGACAACTGCCCCTCTATGAAACCACAAACAACAGTGAACAACATCTCACCGTCAAGGTTACCTAATATAATTACGTTTTTTTGTTATTATTGCTATGCAAAATAATCAAAATCCAACATTAAAAGATGTATTTTTTACTAACAGTAAAAAATTCAAGTTTCATTAAAAATCAAGTATAAGAGCTGCTCACCAATAAGATTAGAAAATTAATTACAGAAAAAATGTCAAAGTTGCAGAAGTGAAATTAGAATAGTTACTCACAGAACGGTTTAAACAATAGCAAGGTGCCAATAACCGGCCACTGGTAGGGTCCCCTAGGTCCAGGGATCTCTTCAAAAGGTCTGACCTCCAGCTGGTCAGTTGTGGGGTGGGTCATGCCTGATGCTCCCCGCACAGAGAGGCGACTCCCCCACACACCAACAGCAGGTTGGAATAAATTTTTTGCTCTCCTCATTTCCGCCTGTCAGTCTATGGATTAAAGATCTAACATATAGATATAACTTATAGAGATCTAATATATAGATATAACTTATAGAGATCTAATATATAGATATAACTTATAGAGATCTAATATATAGAGATTTAAAATATAGAGATCTAACATATAGAAATCTAACATATAGAACTTATCTTTAATCGACGAACGCTTTTTAAAACGATTTCTAATCTTATATTTCCCCATCATCATGAAAAACAAGACCCCTCTTACAATACTGTCTTTCCTCAGCCTAGCCTACCACCCCTACTAACATTATGGGTAGGGGTTAGCGGTGTAGACTGAAATATCTTTCTAAAATATCTGCTGAACTCGGTCAGGATTGAGTATATCGATCGATGATTATTAAATTTACAAAATATCTTTATAACAGTTTTAATTCGTTTCTCACGTTACATTTTTAAATATTGTCGAAACACTTTTTTAACCCCCCCCCCCCCCCCACCACCACCACTTGTTACACATCGTCACGAACGTACACTCTTCCATTCCCCCTCTTCCCCCCCCCCCCCCACACACACACTTTAGTAGTGTGATGTCATGTATAGACGACAACGAGAGTAGAAACAATAATACTAGAAATACTTTTTTTTCAGATATTGATTTAAATTTAAACATTACAAACAAAAAAAAAAATAATGGAAGAAAAAGTATGAAGTAAACTTACTTTTTTGAAACACGTTAGAATACCAAAACAAACATAGAACAACACATGAAATACACGTAATGCAGCAGTTAAGAACGCCTAGCTAGCACGAATGGCGTTACGTCAACACATACCTCCAGTTCTTCAATCAATGGCCGCACGCGAACTTAACGTCAGTGCACACGTCCCAGACTGTTAAACATGTGACCGGAATCTGGGTCACCCACAAATCTGGCCGTCCAGAATCTGGTTCCATTCTCTCTTCTACTCCCCTAGCCCTAGTGGCACTAAGGTGGGGCATTGGCGGCGCTTCTAGTGGGACAGTACACTTATATATATATATATATATATATATATATATATATATATATATATATATATATATATATATATATATATATATATATATGTATATATATAGGGCCTATATATGTATATATATAGGGCCTATATATATATATATATATATATATATATATATATATATATATATATATATATATATATATATATATATATTATTTATAAATTGTATTTATGTATTTTTATTTATTTACTTTTTATTCGTGCGTGTATGTGTGTGGTGTATATTTGTGGTGTGTGAGTGTGGTATATGTGTGGTGTATGTATGAGAGGTGAATGTATGTGAGGTGTATGTTTGATTCTATTTGAAAGAGCAGCTTATATAACAACCAACACATCTGTCCATTGATTATTGCCACCACCCCTGTGTGCGTAGAGCGTGTCACGAATGTGCTGCAGGCACTTGGCCAAGTGACAAAAGTCAGGTCATGGAGGGGGGATATTTCTATACGGCGACTTCATGAGAACATCGGTACTGAGACGTCATGTGTTAGGGTAAGGGACACTACACTACACAGCTGTGTCAAGGGGAAGACAAAGGTAGCTGTGTCAGAGTCAAGACACTAAGACAGCTGTGATAGATTGAAGACACTAAGACAGCTGTGACAGAGTGAAGACACTAAGACAGCTGTGTCTTAGTGAAGACACTAAGACAGCTGTGATAGAGTGAAGACACTAAGACAGCTGTTTTAGAGTCAAGACACTAAGACAGGTGTGTCAGAGTGAAGACACTAAGACAGCTGTGTCAGAGTGAAGACACTAAGACAGCTGTGACAAAGACACTAAGACAGCTGTGACAGAGTGAAGACACTAAGACAGCTGTGACAGAATGAAGACACTAAGACAGTTGTGACAGAGTGAAGACACTAAGACAGCTGTGACAGAGTGAAGACACTTAGACAGGTGTGAATGAGTGAAGACACTTAGACAGGTGTGAATGAGTGAAGACACTTAGACAGGTGTGATAGAGTGAAGACACTAAGACAGCTGTGTCAGAGTGAAGACAATAAGACATGGTGTGATAGAGTGAAGACACTAAGACAGCTGTGTCAGAGTGAAGACACTAAGACAGCTGTGTCAGAGTGAAGACACTAAGACAGCTGCGTCAGAGTGAAGACACTAAGACAGCTGTGTCAGAGTGAAGACACTAAGACAGCTGTGTCAGAGTCAAGACACTAAGACAGCTGTGACAGAGTGAAGACACTAAGACAGCTGTGTCAGAGTGAAGACACTAAGACAGCTGTGTCAGAGTGAAGACACTAAGACAGCTGTGTCAGAGTGAAGACACTAAGACAGCTGTGACAGAGTGAAGACACTAAGACAGCTGTGTCAGAGTGAAGACACTAAGACAGCTGTGATAGAGTGAAGACACTAAGACAGCTGTGTCAGAGTGAAGACACTAAGACATCTATGACAGAGATACTAAGACAACTGTGACAAAGACACTAAGACAGCTGTGACAGAGTGAAGACACTAAGACAGCTGTGACAAAGACACTAAGACAGCTGTGTCAGAGTGAAGACACTAAGACAGCTGTGACAGAGTGAAGACACTAAGACAGCTGTGACAGAGTGAAGACACTAAGACAGCTGTGTCAGAGTGAAGACACTAAGACATGGTGTGATAGAGTGAAGACACTAAGACAGCTGTGTCAGAGTGAAGACACTAAGACAGCTGTGTCAGAGTGAAGACACTAAGACAGCTGTGACAGAGTGAAGACACTAAGACAGCTGTGACAGAGTGAAGACACTAAGACAGCTGTGACAGAGTGAAGACACTAAGACAGCTTTGACAGAGTGAAGACACTTAGACAGCTGTGTCAGAGTGAAGACACTAAGACAGCTGTGACAAAGACACTAAGACAGCTGTGACAGAGTGAAGACACTAAGACAGCTGTGACAGAATGAAGACACTAAGATAGCTGTGACAGAGTGAAGACACTAAGACAGCTGTGACAGAGTGAAGACGCTAAGACAGGTGTGATAGAGTGAAGACACTAAAACAGCTGTGACAGAGTGAAGACACTAAGACAGCTGTGATAGAGTGAAGAATCTAAGACAGCTCTGTCAGAATGAAGACACTTAGACAGCTGTGTCAGAGTGAAGAAACTAAGACAGCTGTGATAGAGTGAAGACACTAAGACATCTATGACAAAGATACTAAGCCAACTGTGACAAAGACACTAAGACAGTTGTGTCTGAAGACACACACCACCAGACACCTGAGAGAATTGCCTGTCTTGTATGTCAACCTTGTAACCTAACGTTCTGTAAATGGCACAGTTGTAAAGTGTCTCGCTTTACTTAGCTCTTACAACAGCAGATACTTCATACTGTCCAAGGTCAAAAACTATAACACTTGTTGAATAAATGTTTCTGTGTTTGGCCGTGAATGAAAAGTTATACATACAACGTGCCTGCTATTTTTAGATTGCTTTACTGTACCGGGGCTTACAAAATGTTATGTCAGAGGTCACCACTTATGACGTCCTTAAAAATTGGAGTTGTAAACACCATCCCCCCCCCCCCCCCCTGCCCATGTGCGTCCACGAAATTACATATACTTACCCTGATCCTCAAACTGAACAATTTTACATGATTAATATAAACCTGAAATCTGTGAACACGAAAATTATTAAATATAGACATTAGTTTTCTGACATATCAATTGTGATCAAATCTTATGGAGGAAAGAAAAGACAATAAAATGCATTAACCCCACCCCCCCCCCCCACACACACACACACCCTACACACACCCTAGACTGCTAACCCAAAAGTCTCGAGTTCGATTCCACCCAATAATTATAGGGAAAACAAAGGCGGCTGTGCATAATGCTGATCACATCATCCCTTCATATACCGAAGCCGTTAGAAATATGTGAACTCTATTTTACTTGCCCTATAGACCGTCAGCTTCGACAAGGGAACTTTACCCCCACTCATCCGCAGAATCACCCTCAGCCAATCAATCAACACAACCAAACTAACACGTTTTCCTGTTTAGATTTTGAAAACCAATTACTTTTAGGCGCAGAAAATGTCGTCACCATTCTTAAACAAAGACTACAGGAAGACAGGCGGAGCTGTAAATTATCTTTATTTAAATTCTTTGTTAATAAACCATAATATATAAATAAAATAGTGATTTGTGAACGTGTAAATAAATCGTTGATATGAACAAACCATTGAGATAAAGCTAGGTAACAAGATCATAAAGCAGTTTAAACCTAGGTACTCGCTAGTTACAATGTTCGAAATCAATATCCGTAACAATCATTACTTTAGCGAGCAAATGAAACCCACTGGATAGACTTGAGACCCACTAGACAGACTTGAGACCCACTAGACAGACATGAGACCCACTAGACAGACATGAGACCCAGACATGAGACCCACTAGACAGACATGAGACCCACTAGACAGACATGAGACCCACTAGACAGACATGAGACCCAGACATGAGACCCACTAGACAGACATGAGACCCACTAGACAGACATGAGACCCACTAGACAGACACGAGACCCACTAGACAACCATAAGACCCACTAGACATACATGAGACCTATATATTAGTCCCACAAGACAAGCATGAAACCCACTAGACAGACATGAGACCCAATAGACAGACATGAGACCCACTAGACAGACATGAGACCCACTTGACAGACAAGAGACCCATATATTAGTCCCACAAGACAAGCAAGAGACCCACTAGACAGACATTAGAATATAATTTAGACCCACTGAATAAGACTCTTCTCTACCAGTCACCGGGAAATTGAGATTCTTTCTGCATAAATTTAGTAACATTCATATATACCAGGGGTCTCCAAACTTTTCAGTCCGAGGGCCGCATTAACTATCGAATTTCAGTTCGAGGGCCAGTTTCTTCCAGGCATGTCGTGATTTTTCTGAGCAAAAGTTCCTCAGCCATCACTAACAAACGTTTTTTTTTCCGTGGACAAAAAGATCTCCGCGGGCCGGATGAGAGGACCTCGCGGGCCGCATCCGGCCCGCGGGCCGTAGTTTGGAGACCCCTGATATATACATACATTATATATTTGCACATGAAATTGAATTATATAAGTCAAAACAGGCGTGGTGAAAAACGGCGGGCAATACATCGATAAATCACTGTAACAATATGAAAATTAAATCTACATATCTACAAAAATATTCATAAAAGATCAAGTTATATACACGTATATGAATATCAATCACATCTTTAAGCTTTAACATTTATAAAAAGAAACAACGTATTGAATTATAGTTGAACAACATTATGTGTGATCATAAATGAGCGGCCATTAAAAGGAATGTAGATATATTAATAAATATTATAGATAAGATAATAAAATATTGATAGAAAAGTAACAGGAAAAAAACTACGAATTAATAAACACGTTCAGTAGAATAAGTGCCTAAAAAATAAAATAGACAATCACTGTTAGCTGTGGTAGAATATAGTAAAAGCTTAAATCAACAATGGTTCAACATAATGTATTTGCTTGTTTGGATTGAAAGCCTATCATAACTATACATGCAGAGGCGTAGCTAGGGGAGGGCGGGGAGGGCGGCTGCCCCGGGCGCCGACCCTAGGGGGGCGCCAAAAGGGGTAAAAAAAAATTAAAAGCTCATTTTAAGTTGCAATTTTGAATTATAAACAGTCAAAGTAAAGAAATTTAACGTCTGAGAACCTTTGCATACTGATTTAACTGTTTTCCACCTTTGTTGTGTAACTGTAAAACGTATATCTTTAAGAAACAGTGACCGGAAAAACCGCTTTCCAGCTTTACTAGATGGGGAGGGGGGGGGGGGGGGCTTTTTCCAAGACTAAAATCGGAAAAAATCGGAGCTGGTGGATAGGAAGCGACACTCTTTGCCAAAATTTTAAGAGAGAAGAAAATTAGTATATTGTACTGATTATTACTTTGTTCAACTTAACTGATAATTCAAAATTGCAATAAGGCTTGCACCTTCTACAAAATACACTCTAAAGCAGTGGTTCTTAACTTTTTGAAGTACCGAACCCAACTAGTTTCGTATGCGCAATCACCGAACCCTCCTTAATAGTTTTATCGTCCACAATGACAAAATCCTATGAGTCGGGTGTGTGTCTTGACCTCCGCGGAAGCCCTGAGACTGAATTACCGAACCTCTCGGGTTCGATGGAGCCCACTGTTCTAAGCTCTTTTTATTTTCTACTTTTTATTCGTTTCGGCATCTTAAGGGGAATTTAATTGGCGTCCAGTGAAGTTTTAGGGAACGACAATCAGCGTAATTGTTAATTTTTTTCCAGACTGTCGCACACACAAACACACACGCATATATATATATATATATATATATATATATATATATGGGGGAGGGGCGCCAAACTGAAAGTTCGCCCCGGGCGCCGGGAGGGGTCGCTACGCCTCTGTATACATGTGTAGTAATTGAGTAGACCTAGTGATAGACTGTGGCCCTAGTGATAGACTGTGGACCTAGTGATAGACTGTGGACCTAGTGATAGACTGTGGACCTAGCGATAGACTGTGGACCTAGTGATAGACTGTGGACCTAGTGATAGACTGTGGACCTAGTGATAGACTGTGGACCTAGTGATAGACTGTGGACCTAGTGATAGACTGTGGACCTAGTGATAGACTGTGGACCTAGTGATAGACTGTGGACCTAGTCTTGTGATAGACTGTGGACCTAGTCCTGTTATAGACTGTGGACCTGTGGACCTTGTGATAGACTGTGGACCTAGTGATAGACTGTGGACCTAGTGATAGACTGTGGACCTAGTGATAGACTGTGGACCTGTGAACCTTGTGATAGACTGTGGACCTAGTGATAGACTGTGGACCTAGTGATAGACTGTGGACCTAGTGATAGACTGTGGACCTAGTGATAGACTGTGGACCTAGTGATAGACTGTGAACCTAGTGATAGACTGTGGACCTAGTGATAGATTGTGGACCTAGTCCTGTTATAGACTGTGGACCTGTGGACCTTGTGATAGACTGTGGACCTAGTGATAGATTGTGGACCTAGTGATAGACTGTGAACCTAGTGATAGACTGTCGACCTGTGAACCTTGTGATAGACTGTGGACCTAGTGATAGACTGTGGACCTAGTGATAGACTGTGGACCTATTGATAGACTGTGGACCCAGTGATAGACTGTGGACCTAGTGATAGACTGTGGACCTAGTGATAGACTGTGGACCTTGTGATAGACTGTGGATCTAGTGATAGACTGTGGACCTAGTGATAGACTGTGGACCTTGTGATAGACTGTGGACCTAGTGATAGACTGTGGGCCGAGTGATAGACTGTGGACCTAGTGATAGACTGTGGTCCTAGTGATAGATTGTGGACCTAGTGATAGACTGTGGGCCTAGTGATAGACTGTGGACCTAGTGATAGACTGTGGACCTAGTGATAGACTGTGGAATTAGTGACAGACTGTGGACCTAGTAATAGACTGTGGACCTAGTGATAGACTGTGGACCTAGTGATAGACTGTGGACCTAGTGATAGACTGTGGACCTAGTGATAGACTGTGGACCTAGTGATAGACTGTGGACCTAGTCTTGTGATAGACTGTGGACCTAGTCCTGTTATAGACTGTGGACCTGTGGACCTTGCGATAGACTGTGGACCTAGTGATAGACTGTGGACCTAGTGATAGACTGTGGACATAGTGATAGACTGTGGACCTTGTGATAGACTGTGGACCTAGTGATAGACTGTGGACCTAGTGATAGACTGTGGACCTAGTGATAGACTGTGGACCTAGTGATAGACTGTGGACCTAGTCCTGTGATAGACTGTGGACCTGTGGACCTTGTGATAGACTGTGGACCTAGTGATAGATTGTGGACCTAGTGATAGACTGTGAACCTAGTGATAGACTGTGGACCTGTGAACCTTGTGATAGACTGTGGACCTAGTGATAGACTGTGGACCTAGTGATAGACTGTGGACCTAGTGATAGACTGTGGACCTAGTGATAGACTGTGGACCTAGTGATAGACTGTGAACCTTGTGATAGACCGTGAACCTTGTGATAGACTGTGGACCTAGTCCTGTTATAGACTGTGGACCTGTGGACCTTGTGATAGACTGTGGACCTAGTGATAGATTGTGGACCTAGTCCTGTTATAGACTGTGGACCTGTGGACCTTGTGATAGACTGTGGACCTAGTGATAGACTGTGGACCTAGTGATAGACTGTGGACCTAGTGATAGACTGTGGACCTAGTGATAGACTGTGGACCTAGTGATAGACTGTGAACCTTGTGATAGACTGTGAACCTTGTGATAGACTGTGGACCTAGTGATAGACTGTGGACCTAGTGATAGACTGTGGGCCTAGTTATAGACTGTGGACCTAGTGATAGACTGTGGACCTAGTGATAGATTGTGGACCTGGTGATAGACTGTGGGCCTAGTGATAGACTGTGGACCTAGTGATAGACTGTGGACCTAGTGATAGACTGTGGACCTAGTGATAGACTGTGGACCTAGTGATAGACTGTGGACCTAGTAATAGACTGTGGGCCTAGTGATAGACTGTGGACCTAGTGATAGACTGTGGACCTAGTGATAGACTGTGGACCTAGTGATAGACTGTGGACCTTGTGATAGACTGTGGACCTAGTGATAGACTGTGGGCCTAGTGATAGACTGTGGACCTAGTGATAGACTGTGGACCTAGTGATAGATTGTGGACCTAGTGATAGACTGTGGGCCTAGTGATAGACTGTGGGCCTAGTGATAGACTGTGGACCTAGTGATAGACTGTGGACCTAGTGATAGACTGTGGACCTAGTGATAGACTGTGGACCTAGTGATAGATTGTGGACCTAGAGATAGACTGTGGACCTAGTGATAGACTGTGGACCTAGTGATAGACTGTGGACCTAGTGATAGACTGTGGACCTAGTGATAGACTGTGGACCTAGTCTTGTGATAGACTGTGGACCTAGTCCTGTTATAGACTGTGGACCTGTGGACCTTGCGATAGACTGTGGACCTAGTGATAGACTGTGGACCTAGTGATAGACTGTGGACATAGTGATAGACTGTGGACCTTGTGATAGACTGTGGACCTAGTGATAGACTGTGGACCTAGTGATAGACTGTGGACCTAGTGATAGACTGTGGACCTAGTGATAGACTGTGGACCTAGTCCTGTGATAGACTGTGGACCTGTGGACCTTGTGATAGACTGTGGACCTAGTGATAGATTGTGGACCTAGTGATAGACTGTGAACCTAGTGATAGACTGTGGACCTGTGAACCTTGTGATAGACTGTGGACCTAGTGATAGACTGTGGACCTAGTGATAGACTGTGGACCTAGTGATAGACTGTGGACCTAGTGATAGACTGTGGACCTAGTGATAGACTGTGAACCTTGTGATAGACCGTGAACCTTGTGATAGACTGTGGACCTAGTCCTGTTATAGACTGTGGACCTGTGGACCTTGTGATAGACTGTGGACCTAGTGATAGATTGTGGACCTAGTCCTGTTATAGACTGTGGACCTGTGGACCTTGTGATAGACTGTGGACCTAGTGATAGACTGTGGACCTAGTGATAGACTGTGGACCTAGTGATAGACTGTGGACCTAGTGATAGACTGTGGACCTAGTGATAGACTGTGAACCTTGTGATAGACTGTGAACCTTGTGATAGACTGTGGACCTAGTGATAGACTGTGGACCTAGTGATAGACTGTGGGCCTAGTTATAGACTGTGGACCTAGTGATAGACTGTGGACCTAGTGATAGATTGTGGACCTGGTGATAGACTGTGGGCCTAGTGATAGACTGTGGACCTAGTGATAGACTGTGGACCTAGTGATAGACTGTGGACCTAGTGATAGACTGTGGACCTAGTGATAGACTGTGGACCTAGTAATAGACTGTGGGCCTAGTGATAGACTGTGGACCTAGTGATAGACTGTGGACCTAGTGATAGACTGTGGACCTAGTGATAGACTGTGGACCTTGTGATAGACTGTGGACCTAGTGATAGACTGTGGGCCTAGTGATAGACTGTGGACCTAGTGATAGACTGTGGACCTAGTGATAGATTGTGGACCTAGTGATAGACTGTGGGCCTAGTGATAGACTGTGGGCCTAGTGATAGACTGTGGACCTAGTGATAGACTGTGGACCTAGTGATAGACTGTGGACCTAGTGATAGACTGTGGACCTAGTGATAGATTGTGGACCTAGAGATAGACTGTGGGCCTAGTGATAGACTGTGGACCTAGTGATAGACTGTGGACCTAGTGATAGACTGTGGACCTAGTGATAGTTTGTGGACCTAGTGATAGACTGTGGGCCTAGTGATAGACTGTGGACCTAGTGATAGACTGTGGACCTAGTGATAGACTGTGGACCTAGTGATAGACTGTGGGCCTAGTGATAGACTGTGGACCTAGTGATAGACTGTGGACCTAGTGTTAGACTGTGGACCTAGTGATAGATTGTGGACCTAGTGATAGACTGTGGGCCTAGTGATAGACGGTGGACCTAGTGATAGACTGTGGACCTAGTGATAGACTGTGGACCTAGTGATAGACTGTGGACCTAGTGATAGACTGTGGACATACTGATAGACTGTGGACCTAGTGATAGACTGTGGACCTAGTGATAGACTGTGGACCTAGTGATAGACTGTGGACCTAGTGATAGACTGTGGACCTAGTGATAGACTGTGGACCTAGTGATAAACTGTGGACCTTGTCCTATGCTACACTATGGTTGTATCCCTGAGCTCTAATCAATAAATCAATACATTTAAAATGTAATTGATCAACTGATTATTTGTTTTCAAAGAATTTAATTTATATAATAATTTCATATTTTATCTATATTTTTTTCTTATTTAAATATGACCGTACATAATTAAAATCCTGGTTATCACTATACTTACAATTATAATTACAAAAACAATATTAAAGGATATGTAGGCATCCTATTACTTAAAATAATTTTAAAATATATTTAATTAAAAAATATATGCTTGCTCCAAAACGTAGCTTGTGGTTTCATAATAATGAATAATATATAATAATATATATATATATTATATATATATATATATATATATATATATATATATATATATATATATATATATATATATAAATATATATATAAATATATAGCACGTGACCTGTCATGCAGGGAGCGTGGTGGTCACTCGCAAATCACGCTGTGGTCCTGAGTTCCAATATCAGTGGCGTCATCCAATCACTTCAGCTGTACAATCAATTCAAATGTTCTCATGGCAACGTTTAGTTTACTGTTTGATGTGGATGGAGACTGTAGGAGCTACACTCTGGTGTTGTCTGGTGTAAACACGAAACGTATTGGCTTGTTGGGAAATGGAGAAATGTTGTAGTGGAATGTGGCACCTCTCGACTCTGGTGTCACGTCAATCGACAATTTCTGTAGAATCTGCCAGAAATGTTTAAAAACATGTAAACGATTCATGCTATTTCTTGATTACTGTTTGAATAGCTATGTTAGTCGTGTTTAAAATATTAACAAACGTGACCGAATAAATATATATTGAGATTTTTCGTTTCATTAGAAATTTCTTGTTCAATTTTTATTTCATTATTTAGAAGAAAATTCAAACTATCTTTGAGTCTCTTTTTTTTCTTATTTCAAATGATGTAAATGTGGGTGTTTATTTCTTGCTTAACTTACCGTTGAATCTTAACTTACCGTTGAATCTCTTTTACATAACATCGAATGGAATAAAATATCTCTGTTATTACCTTTGCTGTAGTCAAGTGTAATTCCTGTAGAGCAAAACGCTGGCCAATACACATTCTGGGGCCATGGCCAAAAGGCAGCAGAGCCATGTTGGGTATCGACTGTTGAGTTCGGCCATCTTGAGATCTGAGCCATCTCTCGGGAAGAAACTTGTCAGCATCTTGGAAATATAGACGGCAAGCGGTGGGGTTTCCGAACAGGATGGGTACCTGGATAAAACATACATATATATATGTTTACAACTCATGTTATATTAGAGAAATATAATATAAAAAATATTATACTTTTTCTAAGTAATTAAGGTTGGAGTTTGATCCGTAACAAATGTTGAATGTTAAAAAGATGTTACTTTGTCCCAATTTTTTAATGTCTATTCTACGCATTTCTCTGTATTTTAAATAATGTAAACGTTTATAAATTCTAATACACTGCATCACTTTAATTATGTCATATGCTTTTATATAAAGACTACTTATAAAAAAATCCGTGTTAGTGGAAGTTTATTAATTAAATAATTTTGTTTGGTATAATTCGGATATATGTACATTATTTAAAGTAGGTTTACAAGTGTACCTGAAATATTGAAATTGTTGCCTATATTTTCTTAAGGCATACGAACTATATTATAGATTCGTAATATATGTAAGCATAAATGTAAGTATGAGTATATATATTTAAAAGATAAACGGTTTCCTTACCCCAGCAGGTATACGAAAACCACTTAACACTACATCTGTTGGTAAAACCCTCATTGATCCTAGCGATGTTGGGTAGTTGATTCTATGGGTGAAACAAACATTTTTAACTTTCAATTATGTTTGGGTACATGATTCTATGGGTGAAACAAACATTTTTAACTGTCAATTATGTTTGGGTACATGATTCTATGGATGAAACAAACGTTTTTAACTGTCAATTATGTTTGGGTACATGATTCTATGGGTCAAACTAACATTAACATGTAATTATTATGTTCGGTGATGCAGTATATGTAACAAACAAAGTGAAAGAGATCAATATGTTCAGCATATTGAAACACATATGACGTATTACCTAAACGATTCTTTCAGACAGGCCTTCAGGTAATGCATTTCTTTCAGGTGCTCGGCTGTGATCATTTTATTTTGGCCCACGACATTGTGAATTTCTTCCCTCAGTACTTTCTGTTTCTCTGGGTGGCTGGCTAGGTTGTACAGGAACACCAACAAATTCCTGGCAATCTGAAAAACACGTCAAATGTAAAAAAAAAAATATCTCTAGCCAACTAAAACACGTGTCAGATGTACATAAAAATATTTCTAGCCTTCTGAAACACTCGTTAGCATTAAATAAATATATTTCCAGCCACCTGAAAGAGATTTTAGCTGTCAATAATATTTTTGGAGAACGAAAGCAAAATTTTATACTGTACAAAAACACCAACCCTCCTTCCAAGCCAAGTTTTATTAATTACCGGTTTCGCTTCATATGTCTTTTAAAATTGCTAATGTAATCGAACATTTAAATGGAGTACAAGACAAACTTACCGCGTCTGTTGAAGAGCTGTAGAGAGCCTCTAAGATTGCACAAATGTCTTCTTCGGTCACGTCTTTCCCAGAGACAAGGGAGAGCAACAGGTTTGATTCATCGTTTGGTGCGGTTCCTTCCCTTGATTTCTGTTCGTTGATAGCGTAGGCTTGTTTGATGTGTTGCTTCGTTTGTCTGGGAGTAAGAAAGATTAATACACAGATTAACGTGTGTCTGAGGATTAAATGTACTACACACATATTAACAAATGTCTGGGGGTAAGAAAATTTAACACACGGATTAACATGTGTCGGGTGTTAAGAGAGATTACACGCGGATTAAGGTGAGTCTGGGGATCATAAAAGTTAACACATGGATTAACGCGTCTGATGGTCAGAAACACTAACACACGGGTTAACGTGTGTCTAAAGATAGAAGCCACAACACACACAATTCTAGTGTAAGCTAATACTGGATCTAAACGAGTATGTTGATGCAAATGTCTGTTGTACTACTAAACCGTCGAAGCTATTTTTAAACTACAGTTTTGTCAGCTGTAATAAAACTTAGGCCGTGACACAGCTATTTTTAGACAATAACATCCCACACAGCCGTTATTAAATTAAAGCTGGTCAGACAGCTGTTATTAAATTAAAGCTGGTCAGACAGCTGTTATTAAATTAAGCTGTTCAGCCAGCTGTTATTAAATTAAGCTGTTCAGCCAGCTGTTATTAAATTAAGCTGTTCAGACAGCTGTTATTAAATTAAGCTGGTCAAACAGGCGTTATTAAATTAAGCTGTTCAGACAGCCGTTATTAAATTAAGCTGTTCAGACAGCCGTTATTAAATTAAAGCTGTTCAGACAGCCGTTATTAATTAAAGCTGTTCAGACAGCTGTTATTAAATTAAAGCTGTTCAGACAGCTGTTATTAAATTAAAGCTGTTCAGACAGCTGTTATTAAATTAAGCTGGTCACACAGCTGTTATTAAATTAAAGCTGTTCAGACAGCTGTTATTAAATTAAAGCTGTTCACACAGCTGTTATTAAATTAAGCTAGTCAAACAGCTGTTAATAAATTAAGCTGTTCAGACAGGTATTAAAATTAAGCTGTAACTGCAAGTGGGGGGGGTGTTTGTCTAAAATGTTCGTCCTTTTAAAATTTAAACTTGATTATTTTAATTCATTGTGTAGTGAATAGACAATTAAATGTATACAATTTCAGCTATAAGGTCTTTATTATAGACTATACTGAGTATATTGTAGACCACATTGTGTGGTTTAGACGTGACTAAATATGCTATAGAAATAACTTTGTATGCTGTAGACAATATTTGTAGACCACATTTTGTGTTTTGGACGTTACTAAATATGCTATAGAAATAACTTTGTATGCTTATATTGTAGACCACATTTTGTGTTTTGGACGTTACCAAATATGGTATAGAAATAACTTTGTATGCTTATATTGTAGACCACATTTTGTGTTTTTGGACGTTACTAAATATGGTATAGAAATAACTTTGTATGCTTATATTGTAGACCACATTTTGTGTTTTTGGACGTTACTAAATATGGTATAGAAATAACTTTGTATGCTTATATTGTAGACCACATTTTGTGTTTTTGGACGTTACTAAATATGCTATAGACATAACTTTGTATGCTGTAGACAATATTAAGTATGCTGTAGACCATGCTGTATAAGTTGTAGATTTTACGTTATACGCTGTAGACTCAACTCTATAAGCTGTAAACATTATGATGCATGATGTGTATGCTGTAGTATATGCTGCGTATGCTGTAGAAGATACTTTGTATGCTGTAGACTACTTTGTAAACTGCAAACATTAGAGTGTATGCTGTAGGGTATGCTGTGTATGCTGTACCATATAAGAGCGTATTCTGTCCACTAACACTACCCACCTCTTGATAACATTGTAGGCCCGTTCAAAAGCTCTGTATGTTTTATTCCTGTACACCGCGTGAAAGACAGACTCGCCAACAAAAACTTTGTGAAGACACCGGAACAATTCTTTAGAAGCTTCTAGAAACTCCAAGGCTTCCGGGTCCTGGACAGCCCCCCTGTTCATAAAGCCTAGCCTAGCATTGAAGGCCACAACTCCTATACCTAAAAAAAAATTAAACGTTGGTTATTTAAACATCAGTATACATTTGTAGTACATTGACCGATCCAGCTTTCTGATTTAACGATGTTTATAATTCTGTTACTACGCAACTAAAAGCTACACAAAACATGAGCCGGAAAAAAAGAATTTAAGTGATCTAAATGTTTGCCATTAGTCGAGTGCTTTCGTCTGGTAAGTTGATTTGATGTGCTCTGGTCGATACATTTTAAATGTGAGTGTTCAGATAATCAATGTGTACATAAGAAATGAAAGATTTCCTTTACTTTTTCTCTGCTAAAATACTTTTACAGAATGGTTTTTTATTGTTATTTACAATTTTAATCTTTAGTACATAGCGTCTGGAGTTAGGGTTGATTTAACTTGAAAAACATCAGGCTAAATCTGGATTTTTATTCCTTCACAAGAGTGTAGGGAAGGTTGAAGAATGGGTAGGGAGACAGGACCTTCTGACGTCATTATCCTTAGTCTAGTCAGCGAACTCTTGCTGGTGAAAGTTTTGTCTTAAAACTGAATCTAAATTAACTCTACATATTAAATTAGCATTATTAGCAGCCTTTTTCGGTAAGCAAATAGGTTTTAGATATTAGAAAACTTAGAACAACTGGAAATCTAAAAAAAGTGGTAAAGCTTTATTTTAATTTTTTTTTTTTATATTCTTGTACTCATAATTCGTACCCAAATTAACCTTTGTATACGCCGTTCAAACAAAAATAAGAAATGTTTGTTTTAAAAGTTGTCGCACACACATATATACACCAAATTTAGACGAATGCTAATTTTACAACAAAAATATTGATAGTATAGTTCGCTTTCATACAGCCAGTAAACTTGGAATAGTGCAGACCACACTACCCCTTCCTATGTCAAGGTCTCAGAAACAGGTGAACTCTACTTCACTTGCCCCATGGACAGTTCGATAATGGAATTTTACTACTACATACAGGCAACAAACGGAAGCATGTAATGAGCTGTCACTGACTAGATCTTGGATATTTTAAACTCGAACAATGGTTGCCGTTCTGCGGTGGTGCCGCGTCGTTAAAAATGTCCTAATCCACCATACAGAAAGTCCACTCATTCATCAAATAAACAATTAGTCTTATTAGGTCTGGCACAGTTAGCAACGACAACCCCTGCCAAGAGACAGAGCTATTCGGGGAGAAAGAAAAAAGACAGGCGGAAGAAATGGAGCTTAATTAGGGCACTTCGTTTACCAATTATTGAAGACAATTTGAAATAAGGCAGAATAACTATATCATATTGCAAAAATAATGTATTTCTAAAAATTGTTACAATTATCTAAACGTTTGACGAAGCTAAGTTTTGACATCTTTTTATTTATTTCACTTTATGTTTTACAATAATCTATTACATAATATAAGGGGCTTACTTTCTTCAAATTATATTCTAAATAAGTTTCATCAGAGGTACATACTGAGAAAAGAGTGATTTAGTTTGTCATATTTTCGGCGTTGATGAATGTTAAGATCAGTATTTTTAACACACTAAAACTAGGGAAAGACAATCGTACAAGATTATATAGATGAATGAAAAGGAAATTACTCTCCGAGGGAAAAGAGACAATACTCGATTACCTCCCCTAACCAAGGGAACTTACTCTCTAAAGCATAGAAGACCCATAGACGATTATCTCCATCAACTAAAGGTAACTTTAAACATAAAATATAAACTCACTTTCTGAAGAGTAGCGGAACAACAAATCCTCCAGTTGCGGCCCCTCCAGAGACTCGGTGCTCATGACGTCAACAAGCTCATCAGCGATGACGTTGTGTTGAGGGAGGTAATGTTCGGCCGAGTCTGCTTTCATCAACCTCTTGTTGGCGGGGGTTCTCAGAGCGCTCCACTCCTCCCCATTCCTGTGTACATGCAGGTCAATATATTTTAGTCATATGCATTCATGCTTGTTTAACATTTTGAGACGAATTAATTGACCTGTATTATTAACATGTTTAAACATAAACGACGGCCTATGTTAGGTAAGCTTCTGCGGTAATGTCTGCAATTGTATGAATTAGGCTGTCGCAGGGACTTTTAATGAATAAAAGCAGGGGGGGGGGGGCGCAATTCTATAGCTGATTAGCAGCACTTCATTACTTAATGCCAAAACAAAATGAGTCAATTAGTTTCACCCTGAATATAATATAAAATCTGTTCTTTATATTCACACAAATACACTTATAGCAACTCTACCCGGGACAAATGGTGCGGTATGAGTACTGACATGGAAATATTGTTCGCTTGTGTTCTAAATTAAAACATTTAATGCTTCAATTAGTTCAGTTCAAAATGCAAAAATGAACGTTAATAATAAAAAGAGTAGTTAACATTTGAATCTATTTAAAATATACCTCAAGAAAAAAAATGTGGAGATGATGTGGTTGTATGGTAGAGCGCACGACTGCTAACCAGATGTTGGGACCACGGCAATGTTCCCTCTAAGCTGCGCGGTTGAGCGGCCGCGCAGTAGTTTTGAGCTGCCGCGCAGTGATTTTGTAAAATAAATATATCCCTGTATAAGACTTTTAGAACACCGTGCACAGAAAATACATTTTGCACACTAATTTTTCCCCCTTAGAGGGAACATTGGACCACGGACTTAAGACCGTAGGACAAGCATGACATGAGTACACCCAGCTATGAGGTGTGCATCACCTGTCTCAAGCAACCTTCACTCTAAACTGCATGGTTGCGCGGCCGCGCAGTAGTTTTGAATTCACCGTGGTGTCATTTTGTAACATACACATTTCCTTCTATAGCACTTTACAACACAGCCCACACTAAATACTAGTTGCATAAAAGCGTTTTCCCGTAAGGGAGACGATGGTCTCAACTTAGGGAAAGTACCCGCTGCTGAGCTTACACCTAACTACACCATCCTCCTACAGGCCGATGTCACAGAAACTGATTGACTCTACTTCACCTACTCCACTGATCTTTAAAAAGAATCTTTAAAAAATGAAAACCTAACTCACAGGTTGCTGAGGTTGTCCTTGTAGCCGTTCCGTTTGGCGTAGACAGTGAGCAGGTCGACGGAGGGTCGGAGGGGGACACGCCCCTCGTTTCTGTAGACCGTCTCTATGTCCTTAGGGTCGCTGGTCACCACACACACTCGACCAATCCGCAGCTTGACCAGTGGACCGTAGCGGAGAAACAGCGAATGGAAAAACTGGTTGCTCGTGGTTGGCGTGAACTGGGCTGGGGAGGGAGGGTTGGTGTCAATCAATGTGAGTGTAAGGGTTGGTTTATGCCAGAATTAGTGGCTGAGATTTTCGAAAAGTGGCCTCTGTACGTTACACACTTCAAACTGCACTAATGACGAAACAATAATGCTTGTATACAAATATAGATATATATATATACACACACACATATATACATATATATATATATATATATATATATATATATATATATATATATATATATATATATATATATATATATATATATATATATATATATATGTGTGTGTGTGTGTATGTGTATATATATATTTATATATATATATTTACCAATTTACCTATAAAACCACAAAAATTGGTTGGTTTTATAAATTTAACCATTCAGGTTAATATGTCCTTATAAATGCAGCTATGCAAAAAATAACGGTTTTACATATGTAAATGTATGTAACGATTAGATCAAAATAGGTTGTTTATATAAATAAAACTATAGCGATTAATGGCCTTATAAATGTAGCTAACAAAAACGATTACCTATATGCAATTATAGATAACGATTAGATTGGTTGGTTTTATAAATGTAACTATACAGATTAATGGAATTATAAATGTAATTACACCAAAAACGGTTGTATATGTGTAAGTCTAGATTATGATTCGATCAATATAGGCCAACATGCAAGGAATTGCAACACAACCTACTCTCTCAAAAAATGTTGTGTGTGGGTTGTAACTTGTATCTGTCTAGCTTGTAGGCTATCGACCAAGGTACAGATAGATGCAACACAACCGACTATCTGAAAAATGTAGTGTGGGGGTTGTATCCGTCTAGCTTGTAGGACATTGACCCGCGACTATTGATATACACTGGTAGAAGGGAAGCTAAATATAGCAGGCCAGTCGAGCGGCTCTATGTTATCGGGTTATTGAACTATCGATTGAAAGGTTGCCAGACACCCAGGTTCTGCTGGGTTCTGATGTCGTTGATTCCACGCTTGTGATTGTGTTAAGATGGGTCAGGTTACAGCCAGAAGAGATTTCTAATTAGATTATAAGGTAACATAAAAATACAAAAACACGTGCAGACAATACAGGTGAAAGATAGTAGCCATACAAATACATGCAGACAATACAGGTGAATGATAGTAGCCATACAAATAGATACAGACAATACAGGTGAATGATAGTAGCCATACAAATACATACAGACAATACAGGTGAATGACAGTAGCCATACAAATAGATACAGACAATACAGGTGAATGATAGTAGCCATACAAATACATACAGACAATACAGGTGAATGACAGTAGCCATACAGACAATACAGGTGAATGACAGTAGCCATACAAATAGATACAGACAATACAGGTGAATGATAGTAGCCATACAAATACATACAGACAATACAGGTAAATGACAGTAGCGATACAAATACATACAGACAATAGAGTTGAATGACATAAGACAAGGGCTATTTCAGTTGGTGTCAACATCTTGTTGATACACTGATGTGGTTAGAATATACCAGTAATGTATATGTGACTATTACAAGACACCACACACATATTTATGTTACAATCTGCCCGTAATATATCGTAACATATTCAGGTACATAAAGAGAAGGCTCACGTTGAAGATTTACTTATATGAAGATTGGGAAACTTTAAAGTTATACAATGTATACAGAGTCGAATAAGATTCACTAATTAAAAGGGTCACATTCAGAAATAGTCACTAACAAAAACAAGCTAAAGAGATACTTTCAAAAATGAATTAATAGCAAAAAAGGGTACCTCACAAATAGGCTAATCATAAAATAGTCACAAATAGAGTCATTCAAAACAGAGTCACTAACGAAAAGAGTCACTCGTAAAAAGTCACTCATAAAAACTTACTAAAACCCCAGTTCAAACAATGAACGGAGTCAATCCCGCTGAAGAGGAGTCGGTAATCACTTAAGTCTGGGGTAGATTAAAGCCGTTAGGTCTGTATGGTGTGTGTCAGGTTGCATTGTTCAACTGTTCTAAATGGTTTCAAAACCTTTTGTTCTGTCTCAACACAAACAAAAACAAAAAAAACTCAAGAGGTGTATAGACACAAGACGTCATCAAAAAGAAGTTTATAGACACAAGACGTCATCAACAAGAGGTTCATAGACACAAGATGTCTCAGTTACAGGTAAACGTCGACAACAGGTGGAGAAAGTCACGTGGCAACAATAGACCCTCACACGTCGACGTCCAGCAGACAGAGTTAGCTCCCTGCTGCTGGCCGCTATTCCAGGTGAAGATTGGGGGACAATCGGACAGATCACTTTACGTCTAGACAAAAACTGGACATACCACTTTATGTCTGGACAAAAACTGGACATACCACTTTATGTCTGGACAAAAACTGGACATACCACTTTACGTCTGGACAAAAACTGGACATACCACTTTACGTCTGGACAAAAACTGGACATAGCACTTTACGTCTGGACAAAAACTGGACATAGCACTTTACGTCTGGACAAAAACTGGACATACCACTTTACGTCTGGACAAAAACTGGGCATATCATTTTACGTCTGGACAAAAACTGGACATAGCACTTTACGTCTGGACAAAAACTGGACATACCACTTTACGTCTGGACAAAAACTGGACACATCAGTTTACTTTTTAATCATTCGTGGGGGGGGGGGTGTGGGGGGGGGGGGCGGGGGGGGGGGGGAGATGAAGCAAATATGTTCGTATTTTCATCTTATTAAAGCACGACAATACGCCGTTCTAACGAGCACACGGCCATGTAAACAAAAGAGAACTGAAATACTTGAAGTAAAATAGACAAAATAAACTGACTCAAATGTTTGATCTAAATCTTATTAAATGACTAAACTAAACTAAAACTTACTAAAAAGCTTGAGCTAAACGAAAACTTATTTAAGGAATGGTTCTAAACTAAAACTTCTGAAGGGCTTGAGCTTAAATTAAACTTATTAAATGGATTGAGGAAACTAAAACTTACTAACGAAATTGAGCTAAACTAAACTTTACTAAAGGGATGGAGCTAAACTAAAATTACTAAAGAGCTTGAGCTAAACTAAAACTTACTAAATGGCTTGAGCTAAACTAAAACTTACTAAATGGCTTGAGCTTAACTAAAACTTACTAAAGAGCTTGAGCTAAACTAAAACTTACTAAATGGCTTGAGCTAAACTAAAACTTACTAAATGGCTTGAGCTAAACTAAAACTTACTAAAGAGCTTGAGCTAAACTCAAACTTACTAAAGAGCTTGAGCTAAACCAAAACTTACAAAATGGCTTGAAGTGAAATAGAGTGCCGATGTACGGGATTTGGTAGATCCCCCTGGGGCCGGGCACGTCCTCAAAAGGTTTGGCCTCCACCCCGTCTGCTACAACATTACCACATGTGGATGCTGCTCTCACGCTGGTGTTCACCCACTGTCTGACCCACTGCCTGACCGACTGTCTCACCGACTGTCTCACCGACTGTCTCACCGACTGTCTCACCGACTGTCTGACCAATCGCCTCAGCACCATTTTATGCCTTCATCCGGTGGCGCAAGAAAAGTTAACTCTGTCAGTGACTGGCAAGAAAAGTTAACTCTGTCAGTTGGTGTTATAACTTTACGCCTGACTGCCCTCCACTGGTCGCTCGTTATTTACTGGCTAGTCTGAAAGCAAAGAGTGAAACAGGTATTATTGTGTGATTAAATTTACAATGTTTACTTCACTGAAAAAAATGTGAATCAATGCATATTGCATAAATAACTGATAAACATAAAACAGCATGTACACACGAATAAATAAACTAAATACGATTTTTAAAAATATAAATACAAACGCATTCGAATTAACATTTGCCTCTAATAAAACACGCAATAAACATATAGGCTAAACCTAAAAATACGCAAACTAACACATAACTAAAAAAAAACCTCACATATGAATAATCTTTTTTATAAGCATAACGATTACAAATAACATTCATTTTGAATAAAATTCATTCAAATTAATAATAAGTAGACCCCTACACATAAATACATAGCTTACAGGAAATATTCTACGAACAAAAACTGTAACGACCAAGATACTAACTTATGGTTAAAATGTGTCTCAAGTACACATGTAAGTTACATTTTTTTAATCCATAGATTTCAGGATTACTTGTATGCTATCGATTAAACAAATAACCGAACAGGCTACATATCGATCACAGTACACCATCCATACAACAGCATATCTAACACGGCATGGGACAAACTGAGTGCCACTGTTCCAAAGATAAATTTTACTCGTCAAGAAAACCTGGCTAGTTCTGTCAAATACACATTGGCGTACTTTAGCTATAAATAACCCGCTACACCACTCTCTCTTATATGAATGTATATATATATATATATATATATATATATATATATATATATATATATATATATATATATATATATATATATATATACACACATTCATATATATCGCCCTACTTATAAACCATACAGATATATAAATATATAGTTAAGTATATACATATAAATGTATATATATGTAAATAAATATATATATATATATAAATATATATATATATATATATATATATATATATATATATATATATATATATATATATATATATATATATATATATGTCCTTTTATTTATTTATTTATGTCTCTTTATATATAGAAAAAACGTCAATGTAAAAATGTCTAATTAAAACTTGCCTGTAGCCCCAGAGTGTAGTGAAATCAATAAAATAAAAAAAAAAAACAACAACGTAATGAATCAATAGAGCCGGTGACCACACAACCACCGTGGAGAGATTAGCTTGACGGTGTGACGAAATATGACAGGAAATTAGGTGGCCCGTTGCAAGGGGAATTCACCAATGGGAGACCTTTTTAACTAGGTCAAGGTCAACGGTGTAACACATTGCCTTCTTCTACGGTCACTGACTTCTCTCTGCATATATCCAGTATCCTGGATTAAGTTTACATTCGGTTATCAGGTAATTATGTTTAGATATAACGATATATATATATAAATATATATATCAATATAAATATATATATATATATATATATATATATATATATATATATATATATATATATATATATATATATATATATATATATACACGTACATACATACATACAAACATTATAAACAACTGTTTTTTCTTACCAAGTTTGGGACTATGCCATAATTCAAACATAATGTTTTAAGCACACAGTTCTTCTAATGATATCTTGAAGTACTTATGATTTCATTACAGTATGAGAGAGGCTGTAAATCTATACACAGCGAATGAACGAGCTGTTGGGTCGCTGAATGTTAGGATGTTTGTTCATGAAGGGCGGAGTAGATTTATGCACTACCGGTGGTTGCATTTTTAAAAAGTAGGGACCTAGTTCGTCATTTGTGGAGTAGGGAGTTACGTGACTTTGGCGTATGGGATGTGTTTGGTGTTGGTTTAATGGCTAAATGGGCCTACACGAGATGGTATCAACTGGCCTACACGAGATGGTATCAACTGGCCTACACGAGATGGTATCAACTGGCCTACACGAGATGGTATCAACTGGCCTACACGAGATGGTATCAACTGGCCTACACGAGATGGTATCAACTGGCCTACACGAGATGGTATCAACTGGCCTACACGAGATGGTATCAACTGGCCTACACGAGATGGTATCAACTGGCCTACACGAGATGGTATCAACTGGCCTACACGAGATGGTATCAACTGGCCTACACGAGATGGTATCAACTGGCCTACACGAGATGGTATCAACTGGCCTACACGAGATGGTATCAATAGGCCTACACGAGATGGTATCAACTGGCCTACACGAGATGGTATCAACTGGCCTACACGAGATGGTATCAACTGGCCTACACGAGATGGTATCAACTGGCCTACACGAGATGGTGTCAACTGGCCTACACGAGATGGTATCAACTGGCCTACACGAGATGGTATCAACTGGCCTACACGAGATGGTATCAACTGGCCTACACGAGATGGTATCAACTGGCCTACACGAGATGGTATCAATTGGCCTACACGAGATGGTATCAACTGGCCTACACGAGATGGTATCAACTGGCCTACACGAGATGGTATCAACTGGCCTACACGAGATGGTATCAACTGGCCTACACGAGATGGTATCAACTGGCCTACACGAGATGGTATCAACTGGCCTACACGAGATGGTGTCAACTGGCCTACACGAGATGGTATCAACTGGCCTACACGAGATGGTATCAACTGGCCTACACGAGATGGTATCAACTGGCCTACACGAGATGCTGTCAACTGGCCTACAGGAGATGGTATCAACTCGGCTACATCTGAAAGATGGTATCAACTGGCCTACACGAGATGGTATCAACTGGCCTACACGAGATGGTATCAACTGGCCTACACGAGATGGTATCAACTGGCCTACACGAGATGGTATCAACTGGCCTACACGAGATGGTATCAACTGGCCTACACGAGATGGTATCAACAGGCCTACACGAGATGGTATCAATTGGCCTACACGAGATGGTATCAACTGGCCTACACGAGATGGTATCAACTGGCCTACACGAGATGGTATCAACTGGCCTACACGAGATGGTATCAACTGGCCTACACGAGATGGTATCAACTGGCCTACACGAGATGGTATCAACTGGCCTACACGAGATGGTATCAACTGGCCTACACGAGATGGTATCAACAGGCCTACACGAGATGGTATCAATTGGCCTACACGAGATGGTATCAACTGGCCTACACGAGATGGTATCAACTGGCCTACACGAGATGGTATCAACTGGCCTACACGAGATGGTATCAACTGGCCTACACGAGATGGTATCAACTGGCCTACACGAGATGGTATCAACTGGCCTACACGAGATGGTATCAACTGGCCTACACGAGATGGTATCAACTGGCCTACACGAGATGGTGTCAACTGGCCTACACGAGATGGTATCAACTGGCCTACACGAGATGGTATCAATTGGCCTACACGAGATGGTATCAACTGGCCTACACGAGATGGTATCAACTGGCCTACACGAGATGGTATCAACTGGCCTACACGAGATGGTATCAACTGGCCTACACGAGATGGTATCAACAGGCCTACACGAGATGGTATCAACTGGCCTACACGAGATGGTATCAACTGGCCTACACGAGATGGTATCAACTGGCCTACACGAGATGGTATCAACTGGCCTACACGAGATGGTATCAACTGGCCTACACGAGATGGTATCAACTGGCCTACACGAGATGGTATCAACTGGCCTACACGAGATGGTATCAATAGGCCTACACGAGATGGTATCAACTGGCCTACACGAGATGGTATCAACTGGCCTACACGAGATGGTATCAACTGGCCTACACGAGATGGTATCAACTGGCCTACACGAGATGGTATCAACTGGCCTACACGAGATGGTATCAACTGGCCTACACGAGATGGTATCAATAGGCCTACACGAGATGGTATCAACTGGCCTACACGAGATGGTATCAACTGGCCTACACGAGATGGTATCAATAGGCCTACACGAGATGGTATCAACAGGCCTACACGAGATGGTATCAACTGGCCTACACGAGATGGTATCAACTGGCCTACACGAGATGGTATCAATAGGCCTACACGAGATGGTATCAACTGGCCTACACGAGATGGTATCAACTGGCCTACACGAGATGGTATCAATAGGCCTACACGAGATGGTATCAATTGGCCTACACGAGATGGTATCAACTGGCCTACACGAGATGGTATCAACTGGCCTACACGAGATGGTATCAACTGGCCTACACGAGATGGTATCAACTGGCCTACACGAGATGGTATCAACTGGCCTACACGAGATGGTATCAACTGGCCTACACGAGATGGTATCAACTGGCCTACACGAGATGGTATCAACTGGCCTACACGAGATGGTATCAACTGGCCTACACGAGATGGTATCAACTGGCCTACACGAGATGGTATCAACTGGCCTACACGAGATGGTATCAATAGGCCTACACGAGATGGTATCAACTGGCCTACACGAGATGGTATCAATAGGCCTACACGAGATGGTATCAACTGGCCTACACGAGATGGTATCAACTGGCCTACACGAGATGGTATCAACTGGCCTACACGAGATGGTATCAATAGGCCTACACGAGATGGTATCAACTGGCCTACACGAGATGGTATCAACTGGCCTACACGAGATGGTATCAATAGGCCTACACGAGATGGTATCAACTGGCCTACACGAGATGGTATCAACTGGCCTACACGAGATGGTATCAACTGGCCTACACGAGATGGTATCAACTGGCCTACACGAGATGGTATCAACTGGCCTACACGAGATGGTATCAACTGGCCTACACGAGATGGTATCAACTGGCCTACACGAGATGGTATCAACTGGCCTACACGAGATGGTATCAACTGGCCTACACGAGATGGTATCAACTGGCCTACACGAGATGGTATCAACTGGGCTACATCTGAAAGATGGTATCAACTGGCCTACACGAGATGGTATCAACTGGGCTACATCTGAAAGATGGTATCAACTGGCCTACACGAGATGGTATCAACTGGGCTTCATCTGAAAGATGGTATTGTATGGCTAAGTATAACGACTTGATTTTAATAGGGCTAAATATACGACATGAGATAAATATGGCTAAATATACGAGATGGTATCAATATGGCTAAATATACGAGATGGTATCAATATGGCTAAATATACGAGATAATATCAATATGGCTAAATATACGAGATGGTATCAATATGGCTAAATATACTAGATGGTATCAATATGGCTAAATATACGAGATGATATCAATAGGGCTAAATATACGAGATGATATAAATATGGCTAAATATACGAGATGAGACTGAGTGGCCAAGTAGTAGAGCGCTAACTGCTAACCCCTAAGTCTCAAGTTCGGATCTCGTGCTTGAGCATATTGGACGACCCTGCGTCCACCCAGCTCTGATGCGCACCTGACTCACGTTAGGGAAAAGTAAAGGCGGCTGTGCATAGTGCTGACTACACTATCTCTCTGTATGCCGAGGTCATTGAAACAGACGAACTCTACTTCATCTGCTCAGGTGTCTTTGGTACGAAAGGGAAAAACTGATGGTGAATATTATCAATAAAGCTAAATATACAAGATTGCATGAATGTGGCTGAAGATACGAGGATAAATCAACATGGCTAAATACACGAGATGACTAAACCAGAGATAATAATTCGGAAACCATCAAAATTGTTAAAACTACAAAAAACGAGATAGACTGGAATCACAAGGGAAAGAGGAAGTAGGCCAGCCAAGGAATTCCTTGAGGGGGGACAGTAGAAGGTGAGGCAAGGGCTGCCAGGTTTATGTGGGTGCATAAAAAGAGCCGCTCAAAACCAAGTCTGATGGAGAGGCGTGGCTACAACCTCTTGCTACTAAGGGGCCACAAAAGAATAATTCAAGTCAAGTATTAAAAACGTTATCGCTAAACAAATGAGGAGACTATCGAAGACTATTACAATTTTTTAAAATTCTGTATTTCAATACATCGTAAGTCGTGTGTTTAAAGCCTTGTTGCCTGGGGCTGGTTACAACAGAACCGGTTTCAAGATGGCGGACGACAAGTTCGGCGTCTTTAGACACGCCTCGTTGATTTCTAACACTTCCTGATACAGGAATGTTTCCTGGAATCTTTCTTCAGCATACAAGAACATATAATCTTTTCTTAATATATATCGTTAACATCCTGTTATAAAATCTCTATATAAAAAGTGAATGTATCCTATCAAACGCTATAAACAAGCTAATTTAATCTATTACTTTATTGATTTATTTGTGTGTGGAAACGAACGGTAAAATACGTTTGTGACGTACCAGCTGACGATGGATGTTCTACCTCACTATCAAAAGTTCCGTGTCCTGCTAATCTCTTTTTTATTTCCCAACAGAAAATTTGAATGTGCATCGCCAGATGGCTTTAAGGTTTCTTTCTGTGGCTTTAGACCCACAACACAGCCAGGTATTAAAGGTGGATTGAAAAGTTGTGTGACTTCTTTGAAATATTTCTCTCAATACCTATAGGCCTACAACACAGACGGGATTAATGGAGATCGATGTTGCTTAAATGATTGGGATGAATGGAGCAGACCAAACGTATATATATATATATATATATATATATATATATATATATATATATATATATATATATATATATATATATATATATTTCAGGGGTCGGCAACCTGCGGCTCGCCAGCCGCATGCGGCTCTTTTGATATCAAGATGCGGCTCTCCAGCTCCTTGAACAAATACTAATAATCTTAATAAAAAAATAAAATATATGACATAAAAAAAAATGTTAGTGGCTCTTTAAAGCCAGGAAAATTTTTAAAATTGTAACTTTTGGCTCTTCCGCTTCAAAAGGTTGCCGACCCCTGATATATTTCAATATGATGTGTTAAGTCTATAGACGAATTGGTGTCACTCCCGTCATGGAGTAAACCTATGCCTAATGATGTATGCAACTTTAACAAGCTTTAAATGAATGCAAAAGCTGGTTTCCTCATTAAAAAGAGCTATATTTCATCCAAGTGTCATCCCTTGTCATAGGCGAGGGACGCACTCCTTGCCCCTCCCTGTTGCTGTACTGATTTGGATCAATCAAAATGACGCAATGTTTTAAGACAGATTTGTTTCATTCAGATAAATCTCTCTTTAACATGTAACGTAAGATTTAGGATTAACTCCTCTTTTCCTTTATAAGATCAAGTCTTCATTTATAATCATTACAAGGTTATTTATGATATGGCAGAAGTCTAGGGGCCTCTCTCTTTTCCACGTGTGGCCAACCTCTCTACAATGTGTGGCCTACCTCTCTACAATGTGTGGCCTACCTCTCTACAATGTGTGGCCAACCTCTCTATGTGGCCTACCTCTCTACAATGTGTGGCCTACCTCTCTACAATGTGTGGCCTACATCTCTACAATGTGTGGCCTACATCTCTACAATGTGTGGCCAACCTCTCTATGTGGCCTACCTCTCTACAATGTGTGGCCTACCTCTCTACAATGTGTGGCCTACCTCTCTACAATGTGTGGCCTACCTCTCTACAATGTGTGGCCTACCTCTCTACAATGTGTGGCCTACCTCTCTACAATGTGTGGCCTACCTCTCTACAATGTGTGGCCTACATCTCTACAATGTGTGGCCTACCTCTCTACAATGTGTGGCCAACCTCTCTATGTGGCCTACCTCTCTACAATGTGTGGCCTACATCTCTACAATGTGTGACCTACCTCTCTACAATGTGTGGCCTACATCTCTACAATGTGTGGCCAACCTCTCTATGTGGCCTACCTCTCTACAATGTGTGGCCTACCTCTCTACAATGTGTGGCCTACATCTCTACAATGTGTGGCCTACCTCTCTACAATGTGTGGCCTACCTCTCTACAATGTGTGGCCTACATCTCTACAATGTGTGGCCTACCTCTCTGCAATATGTGGCCTACCTCTCTTCAATGTGTGGCCAGCCACTCTACAATGTGTGGCCTACCTCTCTACAATGTGTGGCCTCACTGTATAAAATGTGTACCTTCACTATCATGGCCTACTCTGATTTACAATGTGCCTATTATAACAATCTTGTCATTCAAGAACATGTTAAAACCCAATGGATTTAGAACAGATATATTTAGAAAGTTGTTCTAGTTTAATCTCAACATCATTCTTCAGCTTAAATACGGGTTTTTATGTTTGAGTTGGAATCTTTGTACTAGTACAGAAGAAAACGATAGCTTTACTTGATTTAGTCATTAGTATTTTAAGACTGTCAGTTTCAGCATCAGCATGAAAAAAAAAAAACAGCAATCAATAGCAGTGGTAGGTCAGAGCGACATTGGTATGTTAAATGGTCAATACCTCTTTGTAAGATAGGTGTGTTGGTGTGTGTGAAAGTTATAAGGAAGGGTGTGTTAGTGTGGTGGATATAAGGAAGGGTGTTAGTATGGTGGATATAAGGAAGGGTGTTAGTATGGTGGATATAAGGAAGGGTGTTAGTATGGTGGATATAAGGAAGGGTGTTAGTGTGAGAGATATAAGGAAGGGTGTTAGTATGGTGTATATAAGGAAGGGTGTTAGTGTGAAAGTTATAATGGTTGTAAGGAGCAAAATAATATCTTTCAATAAACAATAAATAACAGAGGTTATATTTTTCGACGAATTGAATATGATAACGAGGTTTGATAGATCTTAGTGCCAAAGTCACAATATACAATCAAACACATCTGAAAGTGTTGCTGGTAAGCAAAAGGGTATTGTTTAGCCCTATGCAATCTGTAAACAAGTTGCTCTTTTTTAAGTTAGTTGATACTTCAAACACAGCCATAAAAATCGAATGTGTTGAAATACCAGTCGCTGAATTTGATATCGTCTAAAATGTTGAGTTTTCTTAAACCTAGATCCTGATATTTTGTTGTAAACGATAGACCTAGATGCTGACATTTTCGTGTAAAAGATAGACCTAGATGTTGACATTGTGATATTAGGTATAGCTACACTTTAGGTAGACTTTGATGAAATAAATATTACTATGTCGAAGTATATGCATAATATATATATATATATATATATATATATATATATATATATATATATATATATATATATATATATATATATATATATATATATATATATATATATATGTATGTATCACATGTGTGCAAACAGTTATGAACTACATACCTATTTAAGCCACTGTACCATACACTTCTTCAAGCAGACCGCTTGAGATGATAAATTCTTTAAAAAAAACAATGACTGGCGCTTTTATCAGTAGTACATCCAGGAGAACACGGCTAGGCTCCAGTTCTTGTGTGTGGAATACTGAAAGCGTAACCACAGTGGTCCTTACAATCTGACCAGCTGTGGTCCTTACAATCTGACCACAGTAGTCCTTAGAATCTGACCTCAGTGGTCCTAACAATCTGACCACAGTAGTCCTTACAATCTGACCCGCTGTGGTCCTTACAATCTGACCACAGTAGTCCTTACAATCTGACCTCAGTGGTCCTAACAATCTGACCTCAGTGGTCCTTACAATCTGACTCGCTGTGGTCCTTACAATCTGACCCGCTGTGGTCCTTACAATCTGACCACTGTGGTCCTTACAATCTGACCAGTTGCGTCATATTCTTGTGCTCAATTTTTAACCAACCGTGCGCACCACATTAGTGACCTCATCCAATAGTCAACAACTGTCTTGCTACAACTTACATGGACAGACTGTCTTGCTACAACTTACACGGACAGACTAATGTTGAAATATATTAGTTTTGTGTGAAAGCGAGGCTTGTATAGGTCTAGTAATTGCTTGAATGTGATGTTTTTTTCCAATCGAAACGTAAAAGACGAGTCTACACGGTCATGGACTGCTGCATTGATGAAACGATAAACTGTTAAATAATGCAATCACTAGGGCTGGGGGGATGGTGGCTGATGTAAAGCCATGTCTTGGGTGAGTGAGGAGGGGGCTGACGGATGTGTTTGACGTAAATCAATGTTTTGTTTTTCACTGTGGAGGGTGGGGGTGAATTTGAACTTAAGGAGGGGGGAGAAGCCGATTCTGGTTAAAGAATATTTTATGTTTATTATTTCTTATCATTCCATGAGGGGTAGTGCCCCACCCATCTAAAAGTAATGTCTGAAAGAAACTTTTGTTTGAAGTACGGTAATAGTTTTCCCCGTATAACTGCTAGCCTTTGCACTTATGTTTCCGTACATTAACTTAATACCTGCAGCGACAACTGCATCGATTTTCGAGTAGACGGAACAAGTTGAGATTCCCTGGGTATACTAGCTGCAGCAAAGCGTGCAGTGCTGGGCCGGCCGCCATCTTGTTCTGCCTCACGTCTGCCAGAGGGTAACGTCCTGTCAACCCGCGGTGCGCACTAATAATTTCACGTCCTGCCACATGTGACGGCCAGGGCAGGGGACGGAGGGTGGGGGGGGGTCAGGCTGACTTACTGTAACAGGACGAGTGCGGTAAAGTGTGTAAGAAAAAAAAACTTGAATTACAAACTATAAAACAAGAATAAAACAGTTCGTTAAATTAACCTTGATAAATTATGTTATAAGGGAAAGTTACACTGTGATCTATTTTTTAAAATAAAAACTTGGCAATTCACTATACTCAGCACACGGACCACCGTTATTAAACTCAAAACGATGTCTGCCGTCTGTCATTCTAACAATTACACATGTACCTCATGATATCACCGTGTGATACATGTAAGACTAAATCAATTCCACCGCATACGTATGTCGTGCCGGGAATATTGACATACATGCCTGAAATCTGCCAGCAGTTTTAAATGTTTCCTTCAATGAATTTACCATCGATCCATCTGTTGATCTAAGTTCAAAATCTCCTGATCAAATCCGTTTGCAGGGCCACGTCAACTGTAACATGAATGACGTGCAGCATCAGGCTTGAGTACGACAAATTCCCAACTCCCCTGTACGGCATACAACATCCAGCATGCATAACGTGCAGCATCATGAAAGTGGTTGACGTACGACAGATTCCCAACTCCCCCGTACGGCATGCAACATCCAGCATGCATAACGTGCAGCATCAGGCAAAAGTTTGACGCACGACAAATTCCCCATACAGCATGCACCCTGCACTCTAACTTGACCGACCTATGGAGTTCACGGTGACCTGACAACAAGGTAAAAGTCGGTTAACTTTCAAGTTCGGTCAAAATATGTTGGCATGGCTGAACACAGAAGGAATGTGTCTAGGTCAAAATGTCCTGCTCGTAAAAGGACATTAGGTATGTGTTTATGTCATGCCTGGTCCTAATAGGACACGCCAAGAATGTGTTTAGTTCGTGTGTCGTCAGGTCCTTATATGACACAAGTATTATATCTGATAATGTCCTATTCCTGACATAATATATGCTCTTAAATTCGAGTAGATCCTACACCAAACAAAGCAGGAACTGGTATTCCTCCAACACTGACCTACTTCAAATACTAAAAATGTCTACGTGCATTGTTTGTCATTAAATCGCCAGCATTTTTTTAAAGATTAATTTTGTTTTTTAACACGTTTTTAAAACGTTTTTCTTAACTCAGCTTCGCGTTTGTTTGTTTGCTTGGTTGTTTGGATGTTTGTTGTTAAAATTGACATCGAAAATTAGCCCACTTCTGATTGCTCTAGAGACCTGAAATTTGGCATGCATGCTACTTTCGCCTAACAATTTCAGATGCAATCATAAAAACTAGCAATTAGTGACCGTAATTAGCTTAATTTAATTACGCCCCAAGGACCATAAAATTGAGGACATGATTTCTAAAGATACCGACAAGACTGGAGGCCTATCGACACAGTTACTTCGGCCCCAATCGATGTGAGCGCGCTGGCCGTGATCGTATAGTGGTTAGTACTTCGCGTTGTGGCCGCGACAACCCAGGTTCGAATCCTGGTCGCTCAAGATTTTTAGTCCGTGTATTTATAAACACTTAGTCAAGTCATACTTAATCAAGTCATTAGATAAAGTAGAAAATAAACTATATAAAAAACTTTTTTAAAAACCACGTTTTTCATGTGTAGCAACGGACTAAAAAGGAGAAAATAAAATACTTAAAAAAAACTTTTTAAAAAACCACGTTTTTCTTGTGGACTAAAAAGTAGAAAATAAATTTTCATACATTTGATGACAAAAAACGTGGGTCGGGCAGATGGGTCGGGAAATTTGATGGTGAACGTACCCACGTTTTTTGTCATCAAATGTATGAAAATTTATTTTCTACTTTTTAGTCCACAAGAAAAACGTGGTTTTTTAAAAAGTTTTTTTAAAGTATTTTATTCTTAACTCAGCTTCGCGTTTGTTTGTTTGTTTGGTTGTTTGGATGTTTGTTGTTAAAATTGACATCGAAAATTAGCCCACTTCTGATTGCTCTAGAGACCTGAAATTTGGCATGCATGCTACTTTCGCCTAACAATTTCAGATGCAATCATAAAAACTAGCAATTAGTGACCGTAATTAGCTTAATTTAATTACGCCCCAAGGACCATAAAATTGAGGACATGATTTCTAAAGATACCGACAAGACTGGAGGCCTATTGACACAGTTACTTCGGCCCCAATCGATGTGAGCGCGCTGGCCGTGATCGTATAGTGGTTAGTACTTCGCGTTGTGGCCGCGACAACCCAGGTTCGAATCCTGGTCGCTCAAGATTTTTAGTCCGTGTATTTATAAACACTTTTTTAAAAACCACGTTTTTCATGTGTAGCAACGGACTAAAAAGGAGAAAATAAAATACTTAAAAAAAACTTTTTAAAAAACCACGTTTTTCTTGTGGACTAAAAAGTAGAAAATAAATTTTTCTTTTGTGCTTCCTCGAGCTGTGCAGGTTCTTGTGATGACTGACAAAAAACGTGGGTCGGGCAGATGGGTCGGGAAATTTGATGGTGAACGTACCCACGTTTTTTGTCAGTCATCACAAGAACCTGCACAGCTCGAGGAAGCACAAAAGAAAAAATTATTTTCTACTTTTTAGTCCACAAGAAAAACGTGGTTTTTTAAAAAGTTTTTTTTAAGTATTTTATTTCTATTCGTATTATAACTATATCAATAGCCATATATTACTAGTACCTATGCCCATACATAGTTTCATCTAGTATCAGAGTTAAAACTTCCGCTAACTAAACCAACCACCAATCTTATTGCATGTTAGCCGCTAACTAACCCAACCTTGTATGTTATCAGTGTTAAAACTGCCACTAACTAACCCAACCTTGTATGTTATCAGTGTTAAAACTGCCACTAACTAACCCAACCTTGTATGTTATCAGTGTTAAAACTGCCGCTAACTAACCCAACCTTGTATGTTATCAGTGTTAAAACTGCCGCTAACTAACCCAACCTTGTATGTTATCAGTGTTAAAACTGCCACTAACTAACCCAACCGTGTATGTTATCAGTGTTAAAAATGCCGCTAACTAACCCAACCTTGTATGTCATCAGTGTTAAAACTGCCACTAACCCAACCTTGTATGTTATCAGTCTTAAAATTGACGCTAACTAACCCAACCGTGTATGTTATCAGTGTTAAAACTGCCACTAACTAACCCAACCTTGTATGTCATCAGTGTTAAAACTGCCACTAACTAACCCAACCTTGTATGTCATCAGTGTTAAAAGTGCAACTAACTAACCCAACCTTGTATGTTATCAGTGTTGAAACTGCCACTAACTCAACCTTGTATGTTTTTCAGGTCAGCCCTAGCAGACGTGCGCAGTTTTTGCAGCAACAACACGGTCACGGTTCGCTGCACAAACATGACCTTGTTTCCCGCGTCCTCTACGGTCAAGTTTGTTGAACGGTGGGGGGGGGGGGTAGAATTGCGATAGATTTAAACTGTACAACAAAGTGGACCCACTTTAATATTAATTAAAACTAATTTATTATTCCTAGAAAAAGAAATTATGGTAAATCTTAAGACAAATTATGTGTCTGACTATCAATATAGCACTGACTTAACCTTCGTTAACCTAAGCCGTCACGCTCTAGATACGTTCTATTTTCAGTTTCAATTAACTGAATTTCATGTGAATGTAAAGCTTCTGTTAAGAACTGTTAAGTTACGCTACCTGAACGACTAAAAAGCTATTTGCGGTAACACAGTAGGCCTACACGCCATACACAGAGATGTTAGTGTGTAGTTGCAGTGGAAGCTGTTACCAAAAATAATATAATTATGTTTTATTGATAAATGCACCGCTGTGTGTAATTAAAGTCAATTAAAGCAGCTACTATATTGGTCAGACACATGGTCGGTTATAAAATCAAACAACACACTGCAATCATTCAAAAAGAAATGAATGTAAAGCATTCTTAAGATATTTGGCAAGAAAAAAAAAATTCCCCATCGTATTTGTAAAATAGCAAAGCACTAGACTGCAGTCTATAGACATGGATATCAAAACCCGCTAGCAGTGGTAGATCAGCACAAGTCCTGTAGAGATCAGACCAATCTAAAAACATAACTAATCCAGCGTTGGGATGGAACACTATGGAGGAGAGATAATATGGAGCAGAAAACAGAGGAGTATCTTGAAAGTTAAGCAGGGGATTTGGGATTTACATGGGTCAGAGAACCGCCAAATACATAGTCCATAATAAAAATATCCAGACAACAATTGAATAAGTCAGTAGGTAACTACTGTGGTATTCATAGAAGTTTGAGTACCTTAAATATATAACACAACTGACGCCTTATATCGCTAATCAAACTTATGATCAGACGCATTTAAAAATAAAAACTGAAGATAATCACCTTCAAAATAATTGTGTTTTTTTTTTACATAATTGTCGAGTGGTAGAGTACATGAACCTACTCAGAAAGTCTCTAGTTCGAATCCCTAAAGCCAGGCAATGAAACTCATGTGTTGGGGACAGGTAGGAAATAAACAACTTCAGCCTGCCAGATGGTTCGTGGGTGAACCAAGGCTGGTGAGGCGATTCCAGAGTAAAAGACGTTTGTATTTTGGTAGTCAATGCGGTGCATAACACGTTGATCAGTGATTGTTAATTATGTGGGAAGAAATGCCCTCAAATATCACATTGCTGAATGTGAATTAATTGTATTTTGCTAGATGGTTAAACGAATGGGTAATATGCTCTGGTGTGTAAGTGATTGGATCATATGCCCTAAGGTTTAAATAATGGATCATATCCCCTAAAGTTTAAGTAAATGGATCATATGACCTAATGTTTAAGTGAATGGGTCATGTGACCTAAGTCCTAATTTAATGCCCTGACATTGACAACTTAAACCTCCTGACTAATGCTGGAATAAATGTTTGCATAAACGAATGTAAAATGTTATCCAACTTTCATTACATGTTTTCTCAAAATGTCGTTAGGCCAGTTGGATGCACCAGATGGTTGCATCATGTGTGCTCATCAGTGCAGTCGTGTGTAGCTGTTTGATGAGCTTCTGAGTGCAGCAATGTGCTTATAAATGCCGTTTTGTGCTACAGAGTTAATATTGGTGATCACCTTGGTGTACTATTGCTATATATATTTACAACCTTTACAAAGAAATAATAACAAAATGAAAGTCCACACCAGAAGTGTAAGTAAGCCATGTTACCGTTTTGCACACATGTTGCAGAGGAAGTGGGTGTCAACTTTTATCTTTGACCTCGAATATGACGGGAGAGTGAAGTCAGCACTATTCTAGCCGTCATTACGTTCCATAACGTGAGTCAGGTACCCATAAGGGCTGAATAGACTGAGTGACGTCACACCGACTTGATCCCGGGTTTCAAACTCGCGTCATTTCAGTTTGCAAACGTCCACTCTACCACCGGATCACGCACCCCCACCCCTACCCCATAAGTATGTGATCCCTGAGTGCTGACCTATACCGCTATTGACCCATGTTTCTAACACATTTTAACCTTCTATAATTAGTAACTTTTGTGGTTAACAATTTTTGAGAGGTTGACTGTAAAACATAGTTTTAAAATTCTTAGAGATCATCACGTGACGTTATGTACAATGAACTAAATATACGTTTATAGACGACACACATAAAGGTGAAGTAGAGTTTATCTACTTCTCTGACCACTGCGTATACAGGTAAATCCTAGCGTCCATGGTTCAAATCCAGTAGTGTACCTATTGCTGGGACCTCAGCGTTTGAAAGGACAATGTACTCAGCATTAAGCACAGCTGACTTTTACTTTCGCTATCGTATGTTAGGTACTCATCAGAGCTGAGCAGACTCACGAACGTTATATGGATTCCATCCAGGACTAAAAACGCGAGGCTTTCCGGTTAGTAGTTATATGCTCTACCATCCGACTACGCCATCACACATCCCAATTGCTAATTACTTAAACCACTAGCGCTCCTCCCTAAGCGAATAAACCCCCATTCAGCTTCATAACAGGTCATCAACCTTTTAGCACTTAGAAAACTCTATTTTTGCAGCGTGTTTCCCTTGCATACGACTAACCAACATCAACTTGCCCACAATTCCAGTGGGAATAAAGTTCCTTGCCAGCACATCGATAAACTTGTTTACGTGTGTAACCATCTACAACTAACATACGCTTCAGCCGAGGAGGAAATCAAAGGTTGATGAACCCAAGCCTTTCAGTTTTATGATTCGAGTTTATTCTTGTTCAATACAAACAGTCAAGTGTGTAACATGTGGCAAACACTAGTACACACTACACACTAGCAGCTTCTTAACCACACGCCCACACTTAAATCAATTCTCTCAAAAGCACATACAATACATAGGCTATTTATATCATTTTATAGAAATATATATATATATATATATATATATATATATATATATATATATATATATATATATATTTATTTATTTATTTATTTATTTATTTATTTATATATATGCGTATATTTATTGCCCTATATATATATATATATATATATATATATATATATATATATATATATATATATATATATATATATATATATATATATATATATATATATATATATATATATATTTATATATAAATATATGTATATATATACTTATATATATATGTATTATATATACTTATATATATATATATATTATAAATGCATGTATATATATACATACATATATATATATATACATATATATATATATATATATATATATATATATATATATATTTATATATATATATATATATATATATTTATATATATATATATATATATATATATATATATAGTTGTGTGTATAGTATGTTAAAGTCTTAAAGTCTCTGGGAAAGATAGCTAACCGGTAAAAAAAAAATGTAGATTGGATATAATAATTATAAAAAAAAACGAATAATTACTCACTGTGCTAGATGAGTTACCTAGCTGGTGAAACAGCTAGATCGAATGTAGAGAGAACTTGTACTGCCATTATGACTAGTGTTGCTGTACGCTTCTAGATGCAGAGATCATGTGACACTGGTGCTGGAAATTAAATCGAAATAACGGAAATGTAATCTTCATGGATGGCGTCTGGTTGTAAATTAGAAACTGCTGGCTGAGGGTGGGGGTGGAAGGGGGGGCGATCAACGTGAGATCTACTGGTGGATGGTTGGTAATGGTGGTTTTCTGTGTCCAGTTAAATGTGGTGATGGTTTTCTGTGTGCAGTTAAATGTCTTGGTGGTTTTTTGTGTCCAGTTAAATGTGGTAATGGTGGTATTATCTGTCCAGTCAAATGTGGTGGTGGTATTTTGTGTCCAGTTAAATGATGTGGCGGTGGTATTATGTGTCCAGTTAAATGTTGTGGTGGTTTTCTGTGTCCAGTTAAATGTGGTAATGGTGGTATTATCTGTCCAGTCAAATGTGGTGGTGGTATTTTGTGTCCAGTTAAATGATGTGGTGGTGGTATTTTGTGTCCAGTTAAATGTTGTGGTGGTTTTCTGTGTCCAGTTAAATGTGTTGGTGGTTTTCTGTGTCCAGTTAAATGTTGTGGTGGTGGTATTCTGTGTCCAGTTAAATGTGGTGGTGGTTTTCTGTGTCCAGTTAAATGTTGTGGTGGTATTCTGTGTCCAGTTAAATGATGTTGTGGTGGTATTCTGTGTCCAGTTAAATGATGTGGTGGTGGTATTCTGTGTCCAGTTAAATGTGGTGGTGGTTTTCTGTGTCCAGTTAAATGTGTTGGTGGTTTTCTGTGTCCAGTTAAATGTGGTGGTGGTTTTCTGTGTCCAGTTAAATGTTGTGGTGGTATTCTGTGTCCAGTTAAATGATGTTGTGGTGGTATTCTGTGTCCAGTTAAATGATGTGGTGGTGGTATTCTGTGTCCAGTTAAATGTGGTGGTGGTTTTCTGTGTCTAGTTAAATGTGGTGGTGGTTTTCTGTGTCCAGTTAAATGTGGTGGTGGTTTTCTGTGTCCAGTTAAATGTTGTGGTGGTGGTATTCTGTGTCCAGTTAAATGTGGTGGTGGTTTTCTGTGTCCAGTTAAATGTGGTGGTGGTTTTCTGTGTCCAGTTAAATGATGTTGTGGTGGTATTCTGTGTCCAGTTAAATGTGGTGGTGGTTTTCTGTGTCCGTCTAAATGTGGTTATGGTTTTCTGTGTGCAACTAAATAGAGTTGTGGTGGTTTTTTGTGTCCAGTTAAATGTGGTGGTGGTGGTTTTCTGTGTGCAGCTAAATGTGGTGGTGGTTTTCTGTGTCCAGTTAAATGTGGTGGTGGTTTTCTGTATGCAGCTAAATGTGGTGGTTGTTTTCTGTGTGCAGCTAAATGTGGTGGTTGTTTTCTGTGTCCAGCCCGATATAGCGGTGGTTTTCTGTGTCCAGCTAAATATGGTGGTGGTGGTTTTCTGTGTCCAGCTAAATATGATGGTGGTTGTTTTCTGTATGCAGATAAATGCGGTGTTTTTTTTTTCTCTACGTCCAACTAATGTTTAGATGGTTGATTTTGTGTTTTCATCTCTAAGTAGTGGTAGTTTTCGTGTAATTCCTTGATATTCAGACTTGGTAAATCACTCTACCAACAGCAATGTGCTGTACAGCCTCAGACAACAAGATTTGACCCCAACGGCTACTAACTTAACATTACATAAATTAATGTAACCTGAACTTAACTAACGTAAAGTAACCTATCTCGAATTTAACATTGCTTATCTTAAATTTAAATTAAAGTAACTTATACCGAAAAATAACATAACTACGTTACCCTTCTTAACCATAACCTTAACTTCCCTTAAATACAAATTCGTCCTAGCAATTAGATTCCACAATGTAGGGCGAATTTTGAAGCCCAACAAGTTCCGATAACTCGCGACATTTCTGTCCTGGTTCTTTCCCTTGGCGTGTACCCACAATGCCAGCCAACATAGACCGTCTGACAAAGATTCGATTAGAGAAAACCCCGCTGTTATCATTTGTACAGGAAACTAAGGGTTTCCCTTGACGGCACACAGTCGTGAACAAACAGTCGTTAGAAGACAACAAAGTCAGAAAACTAACAATTTAATTAGCACGAGTTTTCTTTTTCGGAATCCTAATTTTAATGACACATGTTTATACTAGACTGTTGATGAATAATAACGTGATACACGCCATTGTATAAAATAATGAATGATGGATGTACATATGATTGTTAAAAAACAAATAACAGATGTATGACTTAATGGATGACAGATATACATGATGTATATTACAAATTATGGATGTACATATTACAACATAACGATGATTTATATACATAATTAACATAAAAATTGATGAGTGTAGATACAATCGCATAGAAAATTATGGATGTACTTAATTAATGAAACGAATGATTGATGTACATATGGTGATGTATTGGAAACTGGATATTCATATAAATTTAAACAACAAATAACATATGTATGACTTAATGGATGAAGGATATACATGATGTATATTACAAATTATTGATGTACATATTACGACATAACGATGATTGCTATACATAATTAACATAACAATTGATCTATGTAGATACAATAACATAAAAAAAAATATGGATGTACTTAATTAACATAAAGAAAGATTGATGTACATAATTTACGTGACAAACTATTGATATAAATGTTATAGCATAACAAATGACAGATGTAGATTTTATGACAAACTGAATGATAGAGTTTTATAATATAACATAATGGAGCACATATTAATGTAACTGCTAGTGAGGCGGGACTTGCATACAATATGAGCAAATATAACGTTACAGAAACTCTTCTTAAGATTTACTCGGATATTTATAAATGGCTATAATTACATTTATCTGGACAGTTTATATATGGCTGCAATATTTGATATCTAATAAATTCTTCAGCATTTAAAAATAAGGTTCTTCCCAAACATAGCTTGCTATATTATTTATAAACAAACTAATTAAATCTGATATTTTTGTAATACCGCAGCAAATATTTTAAAATCCATATAAAACTCATGAATTTTAAACGACGATCACAAACGAGCTAAAAGAAATGTAGGTGACGTCACATTTACATCATGTGACCCATGTGACCCGTGCGACCCAGGTATGCCCTGGAGTGTCCTCTGTTCACCTGTCAACATTGAATGTCACCCTGACCTGATGTTCTTATCAGATGGAAAAAATGTCAGCCGTCTGGCTGTTATCAGAACCTGGTCATGTGACACCCGTTTAACGTCTGCTCAATTTCTCCCCTTCTCCCATTACCCAATCGATGAGGTTGTTTTAAAGCCCACGAGTAGATAAGCGTTTAACGTCACATCTATTAGCGTGTCGACTCATTGTGGGACTTAGCCGTGGATTACCTTCCGCTAGGTAGTTCTGCTCAAATGGTGATACACTTTTTTAAAAAAAGGAAGGAATTTATTTAAACAATCACAGCATGGAAACAGAAGGGCTCTCATTAAAGAGCAACATTTAAAGTCATGAAAAAGCAAGGAAAAAGTACGGCTTGGCCTAGAGGTAGAGCGCTAGACTGCTAACCCGAAAGTCACGGGTTCGAATCCGAGTTCAAGTCTGTAGGGAAAATAAAGGCGGCTGGGCATAGAGCTGATTACAATATCCTTTCTTATGCCGAGATCACTGAAAAAGATGGCCTTTACTTCATCTGGTACAATACAAACACAAGGACTGTAAACAACTGGCCACACTTTACGTCATGCAAGTGTTGAAAAGCGCGCTTGGAGATGAAGATTGTTTCTATACTATGTTATAAGATGGTCAGGTATAGGCGATTATAGCACACTCCATTCATCTGTCGCTCACACAATCCACTTTAACTGTCTCTTTGTCTCTCCAACAACCCCTTCATCAGTCCCTCACACAATACCTGCATCTGTCCCTCATACAATCCCTGCATCTGTCCCTCACACAATCCCTGCATCTGTCCCTCACACAATCCCTGCATCTGTCCCTCATATAATCCCTGCATCTGTCCCTCACACAATCTCTGCATCTGTCCCTCACAAATCCCTGCACCTGTCCCTCATATAATCCCTGCATCTGTCCCTCACACAATCCCAGCATCTATCCCTCACACATTCCCTTCATCATTCCCCTATACATTCCTCATGTTTGTCCGTCCAAGAAAACATTTTTATTTGCTCTATAACAAGACACTCCTGCCTTATTTGCTTTATAACAAGACACTTCTGCTTTATTTGCTTTATAACAAGACACTCCTGCCTTATTTGCTTTATAACAAGACACTTCTGCTTTATTTGCTTTATAACAAGACACTCCTGCCTTATTTGCTTTATAACAAGACACTTCTGCTTTATTTGCTTTATAACAAGACACTCCTGCCTTATTTGCTTTATAACAAGACACTTCTGCTTTATTTGCTTTATAACAAGACACTCCTGCCTTATTTGCTTTATAACAAGACACTTCTGCTTTATTTGCTTTATAACAAGACACTCCTGCCTTATTTGCTTTATAACAAGACACTTCTGCTTTATTTGCTTTATAACAAGACACTTCTGCTTTATTTGCTTTATAACAAGACACTCCTGCCTTATTTGCTTTATAACAAGACACTTCTGCTTTATTTGCTTTATAACAAGACACTTCTGCTTTATGTGCTTTATAACAAGACACTCCTGCCTTATTTGCTTTATAACAAGACACTTCTGCTTTATTTGCTTTATAACAAGACACTTCTGCTTTATGTGCTTTATAACAAGACACTTCTGCTTTATTTGCTTTATAACAAGACACTTCTGCTTTATTTGCTTTATAACAAGACACTTCTGCTTTATTTGCTTTATAACAAGACACTTCTGCTTTATTTGCTTTATAACAAGACACTCCTGCCTTATTTGCTTTATAACAAGACACTTCTGCTTTATTTGCTTTATAACAAGACACTCCTGCCTTATTTGCTTTATAACAAGACACTTCTGCTTTATTTGCTTTATAACAAGACACTCCTGCCTTATTTGCTTTATAACAAGACACTTCTGCTTTATTTGCTTTATAACAAGACACTCCTGCCTTATTTGCTTTATAACAAGACACTTCTGCTTTATTTGCTTTATAACAAGACACTCCTGCCTTATTTGCTTTATAACAAGACACTTCTGCTTTATTTGCTTTATAACAAGACACTCCTGCCTTATTTGCTTTATAACAAGACACTTCTGCTTTATTTGCTTTATAACATGACACTCCTGCCTTATTTGCTTTATAACAAGACACTTCTGCTTTATTTGCTTTATAACAAGACACTTCTGCTTTATGTGCTTTATAACAAGACACTCCTGCCTTATTTGCTTTATAACAAGACACTTCTGCTTTATTTGCTTTATAACAAGACACTTCTGCTTTATGTGCTTTATAACAAGACACTTCTGCTTTATTTGCTCTATAACAAGACACTTCTGCTTTATGTGCTTTATAACAAGACACTTCTGCTTTATTTGCTTTATAACAAGACACTCCTGCCTTATTTGCTTTATAACAAGACACTTCTGCTTTATTTGCTTTATAACAAGACACTCCTGCCTTATTTGCTTTATAACAAGACACTTCTGCTTTATGTGCACATGCTGATGATGAGCTTACGTAAACTCTATTTGGTAACTTAAATTTATAGCATGGGTTATAAATATGTCTAGGCTGTCGTCCATGAATGACGTCAAACAACTTTTGTCTATTTATACCCTTCAGCCCAGCCTATCAAAACAAATTTATCAAATGTGTTCACCGGATGCCGCCAGCAGCCCAAACTCAAGTCATCCAGTTGTGTCCACACCCCCGCCCTAAAGTACACAATGGGCAAACGTACATCAACATGTTTTTTCAAATTGTTTTAACATATACACAAGAGATACTCCGTCACATTTCTAGAAACATTTCCACCCGCGTCTTCAGAAATTCTTACCACAACCTCCATATTGTCACAAATCTTTACCACAATGTCTTTGTCACTAATCTTAACCACAATGTCTTTGTCACAAATCTTAACCACAATGTACCCATTGTCACAAATCTTTACCACAATGTCCCCCCAACGTCACATACCATAATTATCCTTCCCCGGGGTATAAGTAATATTTATGCACCATGCACATATTTGGTAGGACGATTGGAAAAGTTTATCATTGTTAGGCTTAACTATTTGCTTCCACCTCAAACGTGTGACCAGCGCCAGTTGACCAAAGGTCCCCACCACCGCTCTGTTTGTTCGTGGTCTGCTGATCACGTGACCTGCACATCCTGTCACCTTGCCAGCAGGTTTGTTGACCCTATGACGTGTACACCTGGTTCGCCCATTCAGTTTTACCTGGCCATACCTCATCAGGTCACTGTGACACAGAATTGCACTAAGTTATAACGGTGGGTTGGGAGGGGGGGGGGGGGATGGGACGGGACGGGGGGGGGGGGAGAGAGTGAGAAGGGAGAGGTCATCTACCTGTATAATGATCATGAAAAAATTCTGATCAACAAACGTCGCTGTTTGATTGACGTTTAAAGTAATTAGTTTAATTATCATAATACGGAAATAAAATATGTTTAACATCAATTTTTTTACTGGCTTGGTTTATGTTTTATCTATTGTAATAAATAAACATGTTTATATTACGTTCTACGACATAAATTAACAGTCCCATCCATTTTCAAGCATAACTGATCACAGAAATATTGTAAATATATCTAAAAGACAACTGAAACAGCAATCTTGTGTCAACTCAACGTGGACCTTGATACTGTTCTATTGTTATGGAATGCCTTATATGCTTGAATTTCTCCTGAATTCATTAGAACGTATCTAAATCTAGTTGTACAACATTTCAATGTCAAAATGCGGGTAATGTTGGCTTGAATAAAGAAACGCTAATGACCTGCATGTTGATAACATTAGGGCACTTAGATAATGTATACTGTGTACCTGCATACAGCCTCAGGTGTGTCTACATTGGACTGGACGTACTGATGGTAAAACTTTAAAAAACTGTAGCTTTGTGTCAGCTGTTTGCTGAGCCAGGAAGTGTGTGTTGGTGACGTGGGAATAGAGAGGTTTTATGACGTGTACACAAACTTCCGTGTAAAAATCCTAAGGTTTTGTGACGTATACACACATTTCTATGCAATATATAGTTTAATGTTGTGTATACAAACTTCATTGTTTAAGCTTAAGGTTGTTTAACGTATACACCAACGGTTTCATGACAACTAATATACTATTGCTTGCAGAGAAACCCACATACCAGATGCCTGGGGCCATAGGAAATGTCAGAATATTTTTCCGTGAATTTAGCTGAGTTACTACACGCTATTTTACGGTAGATTGCCTAATTTTCCGATTCATCATAACAGTGTGACACGTTGCATCAATCTATGGCTGCATCATATGGACAGATGGTATGAACTTATGGCTGCAACATATGGACAGATGGTATGAACCTATGGCTGCACCATATGTACAGATTGTATGAACCTATGGCTGCTCCATATGTACAGATAGTATGAACCTATCGCTGCATCATATGTACAGATTGTATGAACCTATGGCTGCTCCATATGTACAGATGGTATGAACCTATCGCTGCATCATATGTACAGATGGTATGAACCTATCTCTGCATCATATGTACAGATGGTATGAACCTATCGCTGCATCATATGTACAGATGGTATGAACCTATCGCTGCATCATACGGATAGATGGTATGAACCTATCGCTGCATCATATGGACAGATGGTATGAACCTATCGCTGCATCATATGAACAGATGGTATGAACCTATGGCTGCAACATATGGACAGATGGTATGAACCTATGGCTGCACCATATGTACAGATTGTATGAACCTATGGCTGCTCCATATGTACAGATAGTATGAACCTATCGCTGCATCATATGTACAGATGGTATGAACCTATGGCTGCTCCATATGTACAGATGGTATGAACCTATCGCTGCATCATATGTACAGATGGTATGAACCTATCGCTGCATCATATGTACATATTGTATGAACCTATGGCTGCTCCATATGTACAGATGGTATGAACCTATCGCTGCATCATATGTACAGATGGTATGAACCTATCGCTGCATCATATGGACAGATTGTATGAACCTATGGCTGCATCATATGTACAGATGGTATGAACCTATCGCTGCATCATACGGATAGATGGTATGAACCTATCGCTGCATCATATGAACAGATGGTATGAACCTATGGCTGCAACATATGGACAGATGGTATGAACCTATGGCTGCACCATATGTACAGATGGTATGAACCTATCGCTGCATCATATGTACAGATGGTATGAACCTATCGCTGCATCATATGTACAGATGGTATGAACCTATCTCTGCATCATATGTACAGATTGTATGAACCTATCGCTGCATCATATGGACAGATTGTATGAACCTATCTCTGCATCATATGTACAGATGGTATGAACCTATCGCTGCATCATATGTACAGATGGTATGAACCTATCGCTGCATCATACGGATAGATGGTATGAACCTATCGCTGCATCATATGTACAGATGGTATGAACCTATCGCTGCATCATATGTACAGATGGTATGAACCTATCGCTGCATCATATGGACAGATGGTATGAACCTATCGCTGCATCATATGTACAGATGGTATGAACTTATTGCTGCACCATATGTACAGATGGTATGAACCTATCGCTGCATCATATGTACAGATGGTATGAACCTATCGCTGCATCATATGGACAGATGGTATGAACCTATCACAGCATCATAAGACCAGATGGAATGAACCTACTACTGCATCATATGGACAGATGGTATGAACCTATTGCTGCATCATATGTACAGATGCTATGAACCTATCGCTGCATCATATGTACAGATGGTATGAACCTATTGCTGCATCATATGTACAGATGGTATGAACCTATTTCTGCATCATATGAACAGATGGTATGAACCTATCGCTGCATCATATGTACAGATGGTATGAACCTATTTCTGCATCATATGAACAGATGGAATGAACCTATCTCTGCACGATATGACATACGGTATGAACCTATCGCTGCATCATATGGACAGATAGTATGAACCTATCGCTGCATCATATGAACAGATAGTATGAACCTATCTCTGCACGATATGACAGACGGTATGAACCTATCACTGCATCATACGGGCAGATGGTATAAAATTATTAGTGTGAAATAATAATTTCTGTTGTAAGTCATTTTTAAAAAAATACAATTTATTTACACCATATTATCTTGCCATAAAATGTAGGACAATAACAGTTTTAGATTACACTGTAGACACTACTCACAGAACAGCGGACTCTAAATAATATGATTGAAGCTAGACTTCTTATAACTAGTTCAAGATGAAATATGATTATCTACAAGGAGATTTTATTTCAAATTTGCTTTTCGTTTGTTTCTGTTTTTGGATAGTTAAACGAACACAAATAGCCAGATAACAAAAACATACTATTAATTAAATATCAATTAAGTTTATCTTGCTGCGAATTTTAAATATTGTCAGAGTACTGCAGACTATTTGACAATCTAATAAAGTTTCTTTTTTCTATCTTTCTACACATTTAAACTTCATATTTAAAACATTTAGTAAAGAGTAATTAAAAAACTAACCTATTAACCATTTAACATTGAACCTATTAACTATTTCACAGTGAACCTTTTAACTATTTCACAGTGAACCTATTAACCATTTAACATTGAACCTATTAACTATTTCACAGTGAACCTATTAACTATTTCACAGTGAACCTATTAACTATTTCACAGTGAACCTATTAACTATTTCACAGTGAACCTATTAACTATTTCACAGTGAACCTATTAACTATTTCACAGTGAACCTATTAACTATTTCACAGTTTAACCTATTAACTATTTCACATTGAACCTATTAACTATTTCACATTGAACCTATTAACTTTTTCACAGTGAACCTATTAACTATTTCACATTGAACCTATTAACTATTTCACAGTGAACCTATGAACCATTTCACAGTATAATGTATCAACCATTTCACAGTCGTATACATAGCTAATATAAAGAGTCAAGTTCACCAGTAGTAATCAGGTTATGCTTGCTGTACTGGACTAAACTTAAACTTCAGCGGCACCTTCGGGTCAATAAAAACTCTGTAGACGAACTCTGTGTTCCAAGACTCTGGTTCTAGCTCTATTTTTAGCTTCTGTAACACCTGGAATCATACCAGAAGGTAAATGTTAGACCCTATACACCACAACACAGAGATAACACCATACAAGAAACAGATGTAAACCTGGCTAGACCATTTATAAATATGCACCTAATAAACGGAAAAGCTAACTATATAATTTTTAATTATATACATAAGTGTAACAAGAATTTACGTTTCTATTTTTTTTTTAAGTTATGCAAGATAGGTATTGTAAACAACATATATTAATATCAAGGTAATTAGAGTTGACATTGTCAACAGGTTTAACTTACAAACTACCTATCCTTGAGATCTGAACATATATCACATGTTTTATAGAAACGTATTGTCATAAAAATTTTAAAGCCTGGCTTTGTACAGTTCTTATTTCAGCAGTTACATGAAGATAGTATGATAATATGGCTTTGTACAGTTTTTTTTAGCAGTTACATGAAAATATTATGATAGTATGGCTTCGTACAGTTCTTATTTCAGCAGTTTGAAAGAAGGACTGTTTATTTTGTAAAGGACACAAGTAGATCTAATTTCCTATTACTACGCTATCTGCTTCAAATCACCTTTGCTGTGGCCAGATACATCTCCTGCGTGGCAAATCTCTGACCAATACAGTTACGAGGTCCGTGGCCAAACGGCAAAACTGCCAGGGTTTGTGTGCTGTCCTGCTTGTGGCTAGGACCTGACCGCAACCATCGTTCTGGGATAAAATTATCCGGCTCATCAAAATAAACCTTGGATGCTCTGGGATTACCAAGTATGATAAATGTCTGCAATGTTAATGAAAGTAAATTAATGGTTACTGTTGTCTTTTTTTTTTATTATAACAAGATTTGCATGAAAAAATAAGTAAGTCTAACTTCATAAATAATGTTTGCTACAGAAGATAAAAAAAAAGTAGTTTTATCGAATCAGTTGAACATTTTTTTCTGATTTTGACAACTGTTTTTTTTTTAATATTTGTGTTTATGTGTGTGCTACAAGCTGATGTGTGTGTTTTAAGTTGATGTGTATATGTGTGTTTTAAGTTGATGCGTAAATGTGTGCTACTTACTGATGTGATTGTGTTACAAGCTCATGTGTATATGTGTGTTTTACAAGCTGATGTATATATGTGTAAAGCTATAGTTGATACACATCTCCTTAAGCTAATAAAACCTACATTTCAAAAGAGAAATCAATGTTTAAAAGTTATTATCAAGTAGTATTAAACTATTTTTCCAAAAGTTTTGTTTTAAAATACACTAATTTTAACCTGAACTGAAGATATATCTACTTACCCCTGATGGTACCCTGTACCCACCCATGTTACCTTAAACTCGAGACATATCTACTTACCCTCTACCCACCCATCTTACCTTAAACTCGAGACATATCAACCTACCCTCTACCCACCCATCTTACCTTAAACTCGAGACATATCTACTTACCCCAGCTGGTACCATGTACCCCCCCCCACCCCATCTTACCTTAAACTCGAGACATATCTACTTACCCTCTACCCACCCATTTGACCTTAAACTCGAGACATATCTACTTACCCCAGCTGGTACCCTGTACCCACCCAGGACGACATCAACAGGTAGAACACGACCCGTCCCACTTAATGTTGGAAACAGTAGCCTGTAATCAGTTGATACATGTAAATACAGGATACTATTATAGTTGTATATAATCGGATTTAAAAGTTACACAGTGCCATATCAAACATTACGGCCCCACAAATACAGGGATATCGTTGCAGTCGCCTTTACTTTGTCAAACGTTACTCATGCACCGATTAGAGCTGAGTGGACTCAAGGGCGTTTTTCAAACTCGAAACCGGGATCCGAACTCTAAACTTTCGGGTTAGCAGTCGAACGCTCTACCATTCGACGCATCGTCCATATCTAATACTATGGTCTTTATAAAAAAAAGTTAAAGACGATCTAAGACTTTAGAAGATAATACTTGTATCGTATTAAACTTTATCCAGGATTGGAGTGTTTTTTTTTAATAAATTTAAGCTGAAAAATCAATAAATACAATTTCTAATGGCAATAATATTTCCATTAGCGGCTTATTTATTTCCTTTGTGTGAATTCGTCTTAATAAAATATCTAAGTGCCTGAACTTTAAAGATTGTACTTTTTTTAAATTTTAACTAGCATGATATATATTTATTTTATATGAGGACCAGTTGATTCACTGCTTTCAAAGATTTAAATTTAAAAAAAAATTTCAACTAGCATAATATATATTTATTTTATATTAGGACCAGTCGAATCACTGCTTTCAATCTGGCTAGTGAAAACGTAGAAGTACCTTAAAGATTAAAACATGTATTCATGTATCATACAATTTTAGTTTTAAAGTGTTTTTTTTTTGTCTAAAATTTCAATCAGTTTTTTTTATTTTTTTTTTTTGTTATCCTAAGTCCACATCCTAGGAAATCAATTAAAACTGGATAATTCCATCGATTTGAAGTTGGATAATTAAAAACATCAACTCAATCACTGACCTGAACGATTCTTTAACACAAGCTTTTAGATAGACCATCTCAGTAAGGGCTTTGGCTGTTAAAGGCTTGTCAGGACCAATAACTCGGTCAACTTCTTGACGTAAGAGTTCTTGCTTTTCCGGATTTCTCGCTAAGTTGAAGAAAATTGCTTGTAAATTCTTGGCTGTCTGCAATACAATCAAATTACTTGCTTGATAATTTATAATTCCCTTTTTCAAAAAGAATCGCGATGACTTGGTAATTATAGGGCGGTAAATGAGTTAAGAATAACTGTTATAAAAGTCGTCAAGAACTGGGCTATTTAACAAGTCAACAACTGGGCTTTATAACAACTCAATAACTGAGCTATATAACAAGTCAACACGTGGGCTATGTTTCTGGTCAATAACTAGACTATGTAACCAGTCAACAACTAAGTTAAGTAAAAAAATCAACAACTGACAGAATCAGTTCCGGCTGTATACAGTGAATCAATCATATTCGACACATCTTCATCGGAAAAATTTTTTTCCGACGCAAGGGAGAGAAGAAGATTTGGCTCCTCGGGATTTAGAGTTCCTTCCTTTTCTTTCTGTTTGATTATTTCCCTTGCTTTAGCTGCATGCGCAGATGAGTTTCTATGACGAGAAAAAAAGGATTTGTTAATTATTAGATTTAAAAAAAACGTATTACTACATGATAAAAAAATTGATTATAACTGGCTTAAATAATAAACTAAATTAAATAAAATCAAACTCAGTTTTCAATGGTCTCAAAGAAAAACGTTCAAAATGTATTCCATCACACTTAAAGAATGTATATTGTGCATGCATATTTATGTAGAACTATAAAGATTAATCGTGTAATGATGAATAACATTATACTGTCATTTGGTATGTTTCCTTTAGAAAATGTTCAAAATATACATAATATAACCACATTTCTGTTAGACAAGCCTGCTTGAACTGGCCAACCTTTTCAGTACCCATATAGCTTGCTCAAAATTTGATCAACAGGCCAACCTTTTCATTACCCATATAATTTGCTCAAAATTTTACCAACAGGCCAACCTTTTCATTACCCATATAGCTTGCTCAAAGTTTGATCAACACACCAACCTTTTCATTACCCAAATAGCTTGCTCAAAGTTTGATCAGCACACCAACCTTTGCATTACCCAAATAGCTTGTTCAAGTTTGATCAACACACCAACCTTTTCATTACCCATATAGCTTGCTCAAAGTTTGATCAGCACACCAACCTTTGCATTACCCAAATAGCTTGTTCAAGTTTGATCAGCACGCCAACCTTTTCATTACCCATATAGCTTGCTCAAAGGTCCTGTATGTTTTATTTCTTTTCATTATCCATATAGCTTGATCAACATTTAATCAACAGGCCAACCTTTTCATTACCCATATAATTTGCTCAAAGTTTGATCAACACACCAACCTTTCCATTACCCAATAGCTTGCTCAAAGTTTGATCAACAGGCCAACCTTTTCATTACCCATATAGCTTGCTCAAAGGTCCTGTATGTTTTATTTCTTCTCATTACCCATATAGCTTGCTCAAAGTTTGATCAACAGGCCAACCTTTTCATTACCCATATAATTAGCTAAAAGTTTGATCAGCTCGCCAACCTTTTCATTACCCATATAGCTTGCTCAAAGGTCCTGTATGTTTTATTTCTTCTCATTACCCATATAGCTTGCTCAAAGTTTGATCAACAGGCCAACCTTTTCATTACCCATATAATTAGCTCAAAGTTTGATCAGCACGCCAACCTTTTCATTACCCATATAGCTTGCTCAAAGGTCCTGTATGTTTTATTTCTGTAGAACTTGTGCAGGACAGATTTGCCACTCATGCTCATATGAATCTGTTCAAATGCGACTTTAGAAGCTTCCAGAAATTCTCTTTCTTCTTTATCGGCAGACCCATCCATAAATCCAAGTCTTTTGTTGAATGTTACAACTCCGATACCTGGTTCAACAGCGCATAACTTTACATGTAAAGATTTACAAAACATAATGTGATGTTAATGTAAGTAAATTTTCGTTTACATACAAGTTACTAAAGAGACAGTCAGTGAATATTGAATTAAAATTTTATAGTGCAGAACAAAATGTAACTGTAATATCGAATGACTGCACTTATCATGCCTTAAAAGTGAAAAAGCAGCTTGTTATCTATATACTCATTAAAATATAATTTGGTTAAGCTAAGTTGGCATATATTGCAAAATAATTAAATAATTACTAGTTTTTTTGTAATATCTCACCAACATCAATAAAATGACTTAATTACAATTTAAAAAAAATTAAAACTTAATTTATTAAATTTAAGATGTGGGTTCAAAAGTGATTTTTTTCTGACATATACAAACATTTATAAGATAAATACTAAGAGTATTATACCACCCAAATCTATAGATCTAATCAATGTATAAAAATCGTACTCTCTGAAGCATATCTGTAGAACAGATCAGACAACTGCTCAGGTTCAAGCTTCTGATTGGCCAAAATCTGAACAAAATCATCAGCCACCAAGTTCTGGGGCTCCAGGTAATGGGAGGCTGAGTCGGCCTTCATCAATCTCTTGTTGACAGCAGAGCGTAGTTTATACCAGTTCTCTCCCTGTCTGAGATGGTGAATGGCATCATTACTTCTGTTAACAACAACTGTAATGGCTATGTCATTATTACTTCAACTAACAACAACTGTAATGACAATGTCATCATTACTTCAGTTAACAACAACTGTAATGACAATGTCAACATTACTTCAATTAACAAGAACTAATGACAATGCCATCATTACTTCAGTTAACAACAACTGTAATGACAATGTCAACATTACTTCAATTAACAAGAACTAATGACAATGCCATCATTACTTCAGTTAACAACAACTGTAATGACAATGTCATCATTACTTCAGTTAACAACAACTGTAATGACAATGTCAACATTACTTCAGTTAACAACAACTGTAATGACAATGTCACCATTACTTCAGTTAAAAACAACTGTAATGACAATGTAAACATTACTTCCGTTAACAACAACTGTAATGACAATGTCAACATTACTTCAGTTACCAACAACTGTAATGACAATGTCAACATTACTTCGATTAACACATAAGTTAACAAATAAATAAGCAACTGTTTATTTTAATTGAATAATTTTGAATACAACTTATTTTACACGCATTTTAAAAAAATAATTAACAATTAAATATATATTTATTTAACATCTGTCTATCCCAAAGTTTGTCTTTGATTACATCTATTTTTAGTATCTGTTTTTAATATATGTTTATTTTAATATATTTTAAAATATGTTTTTATTTAAATATATTATTGTTTTTTTAAGGTATGTTTTTTGTTCTTCTTCGTTCTTAATTTTTAGTTTTGGAAGTGATTCCCCCCAACACAATAAAGTATTACGTGCCAACTTGTTATGTGCAATATGGGCCGTCTATATCCCGAGTAGCTATCCCCCGTGGTGTTGCATAAGTATATTCGAGATCACTCCCGCTTTATTTATATAGCCATTGTCCAAATTAAGTACAAACTACAAGGTAGTTGTCTCTCCTAGAAGAGTCGCTGTCCCCAGCTATCGAGCCTCAAGACTTTACGGAATCTACCAATTTAATTTTATATCCATCTGATACAACATTGAACATCAACCTAAACGTACTCAATCATTATCGATTTCTTGTAGCCATTTCTTTCAAACAAGACTTCCACCAGCTCTATAGGCGGACGGTTGGGGTACTTGCCCTCCCTCCTGAAGACCGTCTCGATGTCTCTGACGTCAGACACCATCACCATCTCCCGGCCCAGCTGGAGCCGCACCACGGGGCCGTACCTGTCAAACATGGAGTCGATCAGCTTGTGGACGGTCTCAGCGGTGAACTCGGCTGAAATAAAGTCAAAAGTAGTGCAGCAGTAATTGGTTAGGTCCATACACACAAAGTCATCATCATCATTCCTTTGTGGCCCCTGGGGAGCAAAGGGCGCGCAACCACACATTTCCATCGGACTCGGTTTTGGGCTGCCCCCTTTATCTGTGCCCATGTGAGCCCAGCTGCTTTTGCCTTTTCTTCAACCGTTCTTCTCCATGTCTTCCTTGGCCGGCCCACCCTCCTTTTTCCCTGGGGATTCCAGTATAAGGCATGCCTTGCAATGTTTTCTTTTTCCTTTCTTAATGTGTGTCCGATCCATCCCCATTTTCGGGCCTTTTAGCCCACACAAAGTGCATACAAAGTTCATACACACAGAATTCATACACACTAAGTTCATACACACAAAGTACATACACATAGAATTCATGCACAAATGTGGTAGTTAACACACCAACTATTTCTTGAATAATTTGAACGTTCCACATACGAAATAGGGGACCGTGTGGCCTAGCGGTAGAGAGCTGGACTCCTAACCCGTAAGTCTCGAGTTCGAATCCGGGTTCAGCAGACCGTCCCTGAGTCCACCCACCTCTGATGGGTACCGATGTCACAGAAACAAGTGAACTCTAATGCCCTTGCCCAATAGACCGTCAGGTTTGAAAAAGGAACTTTACTTCACACACAAAATAATTCTTCTGTAATTTGTTATTTTTAAACACATATTTCTGAACACTTACCTTGGACACTTAGTTTCTATCTGATTCCCTATACATCTCTCCTGTTTTATAGCACTTATATTTTGGCATTATACTTGACTGTATATTGAATATTATTTGGCGAAAACACTAGTAAACGAAATGCTATTCTACTTACTGAATGGCTTAAACAACAGCATGGTGCCAATCAGAGGCCATTGGTAGATCCCTTTAGGTCCAGGAATATCTTGAAAAGGTTTACAGTCTGTCTCAGTGGCATAGGTCTGACCTCGTACAAAGCTTGAGGTCACCCGGCTGATGCGTCTCACAAGGTCTCTTCTCAGCATTGTTAAACCTCGCTTCGTTCAACCTCCCCTAAACCTGTCTTCGGTCAACCTCCCCTATACCTGTCTTGTGAGATGAGACTAGGATAAATTCAATAGAAAATTGTTTAAACCCTGAGCACTACAACATCAGGCATGAATAAAAATGGTAGCTGTAGTGAGGTTTATGCAAACTAATAAAACGTGTAGTTTTAGCACCCTGACGCATTCAAGACAAAGGTCCATTATAAATGTAGTTGTCTTACTCTGTGAGGAAACTAACACCACCTGATGTATTACTTTAAACATAAGACATCAAAATACTATGGCAAGTGTAGTTTTCAGAATTTCTTTCAGTCATCGTTTCGAAAGGGGAGAGAGAAAATATCCACCTACCCCCGAAGCACATCATAATACCCCCCCCCAGCCCCTAAGAAAAAAAAACAAATATAGAAGTTTGTTACGTATAAGGAAAATATAGACATACTTAAATCAATGTCGCCTCCCCCCCCCCCCCCCGTCCGGGGAAATTTTCGCATTCGGAAGTTAAATTGCGATTCTCTAACCCTAACCCTAACCCTAACCCCCCCTAGTGAAATGACTTTTCTCTCAACAAGACTTAGCTGCTGATGATGCTATTACTTGTTATACGTTTAGGTTATTACTGAGTGACTTTTTAAATTCTTTATTTTTTTTTAAACGGTTTGCTAAGACAAGCTAAAGTTGTCCATGGTGAAACACACAACTAGTATTTAAAATATTCTTTTATAAAATGTAAAATTTAGAAGCACCTACGGGTCCAACTACTAAGTTTATTTTAAATTTTACATTCCTATTAATAATTTTAACAATGAACGTATTTTTACCTGCTCTAAGAATACATTTAGTTTCTACCTGGACAAGAGTGAATGAATTTTTACCTGGACTAAGGTTGAATGAATTTTTACCTGGACTAAGGTTGAATGAAACGTCAACACACACACACATACACACAGCTGCAGCTAGGAAAACTGTGAAGTGGCTACACACAATGTTCTAGTGTTTACTGGGCTAAAGTCCGACTGAACTTTTGTATCAGGCCGACTAGGCTCTATACCAACACATACAAGTAGGGGCCCCACCAGTCCCACCGACTGATTTTTATATCAGGCCGACTAGGCTGTATACCAACACATAGACTATGTAGGGGCCCCACCAGTCCCAGCACACCATCTATATCTGACTTAAGCTGTTGTAAATCATATAAAAATACTTAAGTCAACAATCGTCTCTCAATAAAAGTTGGGCAACGATCTAAGAAGCGTGACGAGGAAATTTGGCGCGAAATTTTAAATGTTATCTGACGTCACACATAAAGTAGGATGCTTTAAACTCAGTAAAGATTTCTACTTTTGGATCACACACATTTTACACGTTACAGCTTATTTTGTTATGTATTATAAGTGTTATAAAATACATACACATTTTTCAGGTGTCGGCTTATTTGTTAGTTGCCTGTTATAAAATGTTTCACATATTCACCTGTTTGTTAACTTTAAAAAATAAAAATTACAAATAATTTAACAGCACAGTTAGAAAGAAAAAAACGAAAGAAAAATGAAATGAAACCCTAACCCACAAAGTTCACACTACCATTCAATGAGGTAAGTGTACTACAGCAGTCGCTGGAAGGCGGGAAACTTCTTTACCAGATGGTCAGTTCTAATGTTTGATTTATTCTGCAGCCGTAAATAATATACACAAACACATCATTATCATGTAGCTAACCGTAAATCATATCAAAATTGCAACTTATACATAAAGGACCAATCACATTCACCACTTTCACAACTTAAGGGACGGATCCACTTAAATAAACACACACTACACTGTCATAACCTGAATTTTGCAAAACACATTTTCCACCCACCTCGATCTTTTTAGAAATAAAAAAACGAAAAAATGTATTTAATTTTTATTCTTTTGTGAAAATATTATACAATTAAACGACATTTAACACATACTTGTTATCGACAATAATTGTATAACAACAAACATTTATCGACAACAACCTTCACATAATCACGTGGTATCTGTTAATTGCCAACTATTCAGCGAACTCTGAAAACTTACAAATCATTCCCGGCTGATCGATCTATTGTTCTCTTATGTAAACGAAAGTTCGAATAGGTGCATAAGAGGGACCTCAGCATCTGTTACAGCCCTCATACCGTACACCTCAGTATTTGTTACAGCCCTCATACCGTACTGCTCAGCTTTACTTTCACATGACACAGATTGTCTGTGTTGTGAATCAGAGTCTGCACATTCACATTATTACAATTTAATGTGACATGCGAACAATTGGATGCGACCACACTTCTTCACCAAATGTACAAAAGCTATGAGTTATTTGCAATCAGCATGAAACATTTTTACGAAATGGTTTGAATTTTTTTAACAAAAGACTTAAGCACATATTAAAAAATGATAACATGATATAAGTATGACGTGGATAAAATTATTTGATTTCCTAAATTAAAAAAAAATCACAACCTAAGAAATATTTTTTTCTAATTTTTTTTTTAATCAGCGAGCGCTATCAATATCAGATTAATAGTTTTTTTTTTAATATCACCTTTTTTTAGCTCTTAAGCTCATCGCGACAGTGATGACGCGAGTGTAATTATATTTTACACAAGTAGCACCCCTAAATTGTTATGATGTCTGCAAATTATTTATCATCTGATGAAAATATTGTTGGTCCCTATTCATGTTAATATATTTACACAACTTTGTAATTGAATTACATCAACAATATAATTATTTTAAAAACTGTACAAATTGATTGTTTTCTTTTGGCTTGTATAACAGGAAAGTGATAAGATTACTTTAATTCTGTAAACTTAAATCTGAGTGGCACTTTTGGGTCAATAAAAACTCTGTAGACGAACTCTGTATTCCAAGACTCTGGTTCTAGCTCTATCTTCAACTTCTGCAGAACCTGCAACGTCAAGTACGTAAGGCGTTTCATTCAGCACTTTGGCGATAATTGTTTTATCATAGACATTCCTTTTTTTTTTACGAAGAAATGGAATCTACAACAGTTAATATAGCTTTTAGCTTGTCATTATAAACCAACAAACTTTATATAGATGCACCATCCGATTTTAAATAAAAGAGCATATAGGTAAAGCCAATGATTTTTAACAAAATGACCTTAATTTTTCTCTCATTCCGTCACCGAATTTGGCAAATACTTATAAAACAATGTCCCTAATTCCGTCACCAATGATACCAATTACTTCTCAAATGAAGGTCCCTTCAAAAGAAGCTAGCGAACTACGTTGTATCAAACAGGTGTATGACGTCACTCTCACCTTAGCAGCAGCCAGGTAAATCTCCTGCACGGCAAAACGTCGGCCAACACAGTTACGTGGGCCATGGCCAAACGGCAGGGCGGCCATTGCGTGAAGGCTGTCCTCCTGCCGGGTGTCCGCGTCACGTGACCTGAGCCACCTCTCCGGGAGGTACTTGTCGGCCTCCTCAAAACACTCTTTGGTTGCTCGGGGGTTTCCTAGCATGATGGGCGTCTAGGAGGTAGGAGGAGTAGAGTTGAGAGTAGTTAAGTAGGTGAGCACAGTCTAAACACACACTGACTGAACACGCACAGCCTCAACACACACTAACTGACAATACACACTGACTGAACACAAACTGACTGAACACACACTGACTGAACATATACTGAAAACACACACTGACTGAACACACACTGACTGAACACACACTGACTGAACACACACTGACTGAACACACACTGACTGAACACACACTGACTGAACACACACTTACTGAACACACACTGACAACACACACTGTCTGAACACACACTGACTGAACACACACTGACTGAACACACACTGACTGAACACACACTTACTGAACACACACTGACAACACACACTGTTTGAACACACACTGACTGAACACACACTGACTGAACACACACTGACTGAACACACACTGTCTGAACACACACTGACTGAACACACACTGTCTGAACACACACTGACTGAACACACACTGACTGAACACACACTGACTGAACACACACTTACTGAACACACACTGACAACACACACTGTTTGAACACACACTGACTGAACACACACTGACTGAACACACACTGACTGAACACACACTGTCTGAACACACACTGACTGAACACACACTGTCTGAACACACACTGACTGAACACACACTGACTGAACACACACTGACTGAACACACACTGTCTGAACACACACTGACTGAACACACACTGACTGAACACACACTGTCGGAACACATACTGACTGAATACACACTGACTGAACACACTGAGCACACACTACACACACTGACTGAACACATACTGACTGAACACATACTGACTGAACACACACTGACTGAACACACTGAGCACACACTACACACTGACTGAACACACACTGTCTGAACACACACTGACTGAACACACGCTGACTGAACACACACTGACTGAACACACACTGACTGAACACACACTGACTGAACACACACTGACTGAACACATACTGAACACCCTGAGCACGCAAACAACAAACTGAAAACGCCCAGACAACACACCGAATACTTACTTAACTCACACAAACCCCACAAATATGAACATACTAGATGGGTACCTAGTCGCATGACTCAAGAAATTTAAACAGCTTGTAAAACTGTAGCCACTTAAAAGGTTTGAACTCACCCCTGCTGGCACCCTGTATCCCCCCAGCACTACATCAACAGGTAACACACGCCCAGTGCCGCTAAGTGTGGGGAAGTGCAGCCTGCAGAAAACAAATTCTTACACAAACTAACTCAAGATTTTCTGTGTTAAACTATACCGATGTCAACGATCTGTTATATCTTTATAACAGTTTTAAATCGTGGATTTTAACGAACTAAATAAAAGAAATAAATCGTTACTACATCTTCATCGAAAAAATAAAAGTCCAGCATGTTAAAAGCATAGCAAATATAAAGAGCAATTAGCACAAACTAAAATAATGAACGATATTATTTTTCTGTTTTCGCATTTATTCGATGCGTATTTCTTTGCGCATTTTTCCGTTGCGCATTTTTCCCTTGCACATCTTTCTGGGAACTAAAACAAACTTGCTTTGCTGGAACATTCCAAACGAATAAACATCACACGATTTACCCAGACAATTATTTTCTGTCTTCTCTTAACTAATATGTCATAGAAAAACGCCATGTCAAAATTGAGATGTAATAACTAAATGCCATAAATTAGATGTCACAACTAAATGCCATAAATGACATGTCAAAAACAAATACCAACTGACCTGAAAGATTCCTTGACACAAGCCTTCAAGTAAGAAAACTCTGACAACGACTTAGACGTCACGGGTCCATCTCTACCGATGACGTCTAAAATTTCCTTACGTAATATCTCTTGTTTTTCTGGGTTTTTGGCCAAATTGAAGAACAAAGTTTGGATATTTTTGGCAGTCTAAAATTAGATGAGAAAAACATGCATACTTAACAAAATTCATTGAATGTAATACCCTAGGTTATTTAATCTGTAGGATACAATCACCCTTCATTCTTTACTAAAGTATAACTGGCCAAATACGATCTGCAAATGTGGCTGACCTACTAAAGTACGGTTGGTCAATACAGATCAAATGTGGCTGACCTACTAGAGTATGGTTGGCCAAATACAGATCTACAAATGTGGCTGACCTACTAGAGTATGACTGGCCAACTATAATTCTCTGTCCTAGGCCACAATCTCTTGCAGATTGGCTCATCCACTGCAGTGGCTATTGGCCATTACTAGCATCCGTTATCTGCTGATTTAGGATTCCTTATCTCTTTTGGCGTTTCATTTTAGCTACAGTCTGATGATGTAGGTTGGTGTTTCTCGCATAAATAAATGTTTGCCGTCATCTCCAGCGAATCTGATTTAACCCTGGGACAGATGGTTTAGCGGATGGTTGTCGCTTATATTGTCTAGACAACTCATCTATAGAACCCTCCATAGATTACGACTGTCTGGACATTCTGTAAGGTCATCGTGGTTTTAATTCAAGACTCGCTTCATTATGTTAAGGTTGTATTGAAGTGGACATTTTAACATGCTGTAAGCCCTTAAACACTACACTTGTTATCTAAAGATGTAATTGATAAGTCATGTTGGACGGCCCATACAGCATATTTGTCATGTTAGACGGCCCATACAGCATATTTGTCATGTTGGACGGCCCATACAGCATATTTGTCATGTTGGACGGCCCATACAGCATATTTGTCATGTTGGACGGCCCATACAGCATATTTGTCATGTTGGACGGCCCATACAGCATATTTGTCATGTTGGACGGCCCATACAGCATATTTGTCATGTTGGACGGCCCATACAGCATATTCGCCATGTTGGACGGCCCATACAGCATATTTGTCATGTTGGACGGCCCATACAGCATATTTGCCATGTTGGACGGCCCATACAGCATATTTGCCATGTTGGACGGCCCATACAGCACATCTGCCATGTTGGACGGCCCATACAGCATATTTGTCATGTTGGACGGCCCATGCAGCACATCTGGCATGTTGGATGGCCCATGCAGCACATCTGCCATGTTGGACAGACCATACAGCACATCTGGCATGTTGGACGGCCCATACAGCACATCTGCCATGTTGGACGGCCCATACAGCATATTTGCCATGTTGGACGGCCCATACAGCATATTTGTCATGTTGGACGGCCCATGCAGCACATCTGGCATGTTGGATGGCCCATGCAGCACATCTGCCATGTTGGACGGCCCATCCAGCATATTTGCCATGTTGGACGGCCCATACAGCACATCTGGCATGTTGGATGGCCCATGCAGCACATCTGCCATGTTGGACGGCCCATGCAGCATATTTGTCATGTTGGACGGCCCATACAGCATATTTGCCATGTTGGACGGCCCATACAGCATATTTGCCATGTTGGACGGCTAACCCCAGAGTTTGAACTCACCGAGTCTGTCCCAGCACTGTACAAGACGTCTATCATGTTAGATACGTCATCGTCCGACAACTCTTTCTCTGATGCAAGGGAGAGCAGCAAGTTCGGCTCGTCAGGATTAAACGTACCGTCTTTTTCCTGCTGTTTGATTATCTCCCTTGCTTTTATAGCGTGCTTCGCTGAGTTCCTAAAACAAAGATATTTAAACTACTGATCAAAGTTGTAACTGTTAAGTGATGCGATTTATATAGCGCACGTAGTTTGATAATTGAAAAAACAAAACAAATGAATTAAACTAAATTTTAACTCACAATAATGCATCGCTGGAAAGTGAAACATTTAATATTTAGAACTCAGAAGATTAAATTACAAAAGTACAAAGCACTCATGATATCGCCACAATAAAAGCACCCTCAAAGATAAAAGGTGTACATTATCATTAGCTCTCTCAAAGATCATCTCACTCACGCTTTAACAATATCGATAGCCCTCTCAAAGATCCGGTAAGTTTTGTTCCTGTACAGGTTATGCATGAGCGACTTCCCACTCATGCTCATGTGAATCTGCCTGAACACGGTTTTAGAAGCTTCCAGAAACTTGTTAGCCTCCTCGTCAGCACTGTTGTCAAGGTAACCAAGACGCTTGTTGAACGTGACGACGCCGATGCCTAGGATGAAGATGTTGACACATTTCTGACAGGAGGTCAATGCTGACACATTTCTGACATGACACCAGGACGGTGTTGACAACATAACAACAATACATCACGGTATCACAACGTAATCAAGTTATCAAATTTACAACATCACGATTATCTAGCAAAGACATCTAGTTCATGCATATACTAGACCAGCAATGTTAACAAACAAAGAAAGCAGTTAACCTACGAACAACTAAGCTGAACTAAAAAAGACATCTAGCTCAAGTATGTACTAGACCAGGGGTCTCCAAACTATTCAGTCCGAGGGCCGCATTAACTATCAAATTTCAGTTCGGGGGCCAGTTTGTTCCAGGCATGTCTTTGATTTACTGCGCAAAGTTCCTCATAAGCACCAACAAACAATTTTTCCTTGGACAAAAAGATCTCCGCGGGCCGGATGAGAGGACTTCGCGGGCCGCATACGGCCCGCGGGCCGTAGTTTGGAGACTCCTGTACTTGACCAACAAAGAGAAACCCACTCTCAGAGGCGTATCTATAAAACAGCTCCGACAACTCCTCTGGTCTCAGACTGTTGGTGGCCAGGATTTTGATGAAGTCGTCGGTCACGTGGTTCTGTTGCTGCAGGTAGTGAGTGGCTGAGTCGGCTCGCATCAACCGTTTGTTGACGGCAGAACGTAGGCGGTACCAGTTCTCTCCCTGTCTGAAACAGGAAGGTTACAGGTGATTATAAGGCTTATACAGGTGTGTTTGGTTGTATGTTGCTATATAAGGCTATACAATTGTGCAATTGTGTTTGGATAAATCTAGGAAGATTGTGATGTATATATATATATATATATATATATATATGCTTCTTCATGTGTAAATGTATGTGTATCTGTGTCTTAATGCCCAAGTACAAACAAATAAAAAACAATGGACAAACAGCTTAAGGGCTATCATGTGAGTTAGGTATAAGTTTCAAATCCACTTACTCCACCGTTAAAGTTTTGGTGATCCCGCGTCGTTTCTGATACACTTCAACCAACTCGACTGGTGGACGGTTGGGGTATTTGCCCTCGTTTCTGAAGACAGTTTCAATGTCCTTGGGGTCAGACACCATGACCAACTTCCTGCCCAGCTGGACCTTGACCACTGGTCCGTACTTGTCAAAGAGTGAGTCGACAAGTTTGTGGGAGGTCTCGGCCGTGTACTCAGCTATTTGATTACAGGTGGAAAGATTGGAGTCATTTTACAGGTGTTGGGGGTGAGTCAAGGTTACAATAGTGAGACAACTGTGTCAAGGTTACAATAGTGAGACAAATGTGTCAAGGTTACAATAGTGAGACAAATGTGTCAAGGTTACAATAGTGAGACGAATGTGTCAAGGTTACACTAGTGAGACAAATGTCTCAAGGTTACAATAGTGAGACGAATGTGTCAAGGTTACAATAGTGAGACGAATGTGTCAAGGTTACAATAGTGAGACAAATGTGTCAAGGTTACAATAGTGAGACAAATGTGTCAAGGTTACAGGTGAGACAAATGTGTCAAGGTTACAATAGTGAGACAAATGTGTCAAGGTTACAATAGTGAGACGAATGTGTCAAGGTTACAATAGTGAGACAACTGTGTCATAGTTACAGGTTGGAGAAATGTGTCAAGGTTACAGGTGGGAGAAATATGCGAGTCAATGTCACAGGTATGAGATAAATGTAAGTCAAGGATACAGATCAAGACAATCTTATCTTCCGCTAAGTCCGAATGGGTTGTCTTTACGATAAAAATCTACGAACTGAATCATAGTCTAAACGTAGTCAGCAATGACATGAGTCACTGAGCCGAAACACTGACTCAACACCTTCCCTGACTCAGCTTATAAAATAAACCGATACTTAACGAAATTCCAGGCCAAGTTCGTGATTTGATAGTAGAAATATTACCATATCCAGGACCACTGTGTACGTTTAATAATGGATACAGATTAAAAAAAAATTGGCGGAAATAAAAATGCAGTCTTTTCATGTAATATATTACGTTAGTTAACTATTTAAGCATTATTGTTAAAAAATGTTATTATACTTGTCATTGTATCATTATATCACTAGAACATGCAATTCTTACTTTAGCCGGGTTTCATGTGTATCGCTACAATCATCATTAAAATGCTACAAATGTATTGACGTATAGACTCACTGAAAGGTATAATGTGTATTGCTACAATCATCATTAAAATCCTACAAATGTATTGACGTATAAACTCACTGAAAGGTTTAATGTGTATCGCTACAATCATCATTAAAATGCTACAAATGTTTTGACGTATAAACTCACTGAATGGTTTGAAGTGTATCGCTACAATCATCACTAAAATGCTACAAATGTATTGACGTATAAACTCACTGAATGGTTTGAAGTGTAGGGCTACAATCATCATTAAAATGCTACAAATGTATGGACGTATAAACTCACTGAAAGGTTTGAAGTGTAGGGCTAACAACCATCATTAAAATGCTACAAATGTATTGACGTATGGACTCACTGAAAGGTTTGAAGTGTAGGGCTACAATCATTACAATACTACAAATGTATTGACGTATAGACTCACTGAAAGGTTTGAAGTGTAGGGCTGTGCCTATTAACGGCCAGGTGTAGATCCCCCTGGGGCCGGGCATCTCTTCAAACGGTTTCCCTTCTGTCACTGTGGTGCTGTACGACGTTGTTGACGTCATGACGGCAGGGTATTGTTGGACACACGTCTGCCACACACGTCGAATTGTGCCGGACGTCCGCAACATTTTGTATTTTGTTGGATGTTGTAGATATTCAATTCACTAACCCGTCTACCTAAAGAAAAATTCTGTATTTTGTTGGATGTTGTAGATATTCAATTCACTAACCCGTCTACCTAAAGAAAAATTCTGTATTTTGTTGGATGTTGTAGATATTCAATTCACTAACCCGTCTACCTAAAGAAAAATTCTGTATTTTGTTGGATGTTGTAGATATTCAATTCACTAACCCGTCTACCTAAAGAAAAATTCTGTATTTTGTTGGATGTTGTAGATATTCAATTCACTAACCCGTCTACCTAAAGAAAAATTCTGTATTTTGTTGGATGTTGTAGATATTCAATTCACTAACCCGTCTACCTAAAGAAAAATTCTGTATTTTGTTGGATGTTGTAGATATTCAATTCACTAACCCGTCTACCTAAAGAAAAATTCTGTATTTTGTTGGATGTTGTAGATATTCAATTCACTAACCCGTCTACCTAAAGAAAAATTCTGTATTTTGTTGGATGTTCTAGATATTCAATATTCACTAATCCGTCAACCTAAAGCAACAATTCAAAATACAGACATTATTAGATAAAGGCTATTTATAATATCGTTAGCAGTTTTACTAATTTTGCATACAACTGAATGTAGTATCATTTAAATCACTAGCTTTTTCGTTAGTTAAACATGTAAATATAAACGTTTAAATGAGTTGTACTTAAAATTAAACGTATTTAACCCAAGTATAGAGTTAGTAGATTGAAGTTCTAGTGGAAAGCGGTAGTTTCAAAACATTATAATCAGCATACACCTTGTAATTTATAAAAGTTAAAATTATAACTTAATTTAAGTGTGTGTAAAAATTATAATATATGTGGGTATTGTGTGGAAGGTTTAGAAATAGATCTCATTTTGAAGACGGGAAGTTTGTTGTAACAAATTCAGAATGATTAAAGTAGTGTATTAAGGAGGACTGTATAATTATAGCACACTCTAGACATGCAAGCAATCAGTACTGCAACCGATGCTCTAAAAAAATTATTAAATTCTCAACTAATGCACGCAAAATGGTTAAAAAAAATAGCACAAAGCTCGTTCATAATGAACTAATTACAAGCAACTTAGTCTGTGTTGATATGTATGTCTTTACTTGGACTGTGAGTATAAACACTAATTAGTTAATTTGTTACATACTATGTATTAACGGTTACAGCAAAACTAGAATAATAATATCATTACAACAAATACACTAACCAGAGAAAATTAAATGTACAGGATTAAAACACAACTTACGTGAGGATTTTAACACAACTCACCTGAGTAATAAAAAAAAACACACCTTACCTAGGCATTAAAACACACCTCACACGAGTATTAAAATCCAGCTTACTTGATTATTAAAACACAGCTTACTTAAATATTAAAACACTTCACACGAGTATTAAAATACACCTAACACGAGTATTAAAACACAGCTTACCTGAGTATTAAAACACAGCTCACACGAGTATTAAAACACAGCTTACCTGAGTATTAAAACACAACTCACCTGAATATTAAAACATAACTCAACAGAGAATTAAAACACAGCTTACCCGAACACTGCTCGCACACCATCGACCCAACACCTTCTAACTAGCGCCACCCTGATCTAGGCTAAGGTACGTCCAGTGCAGTTCAGTCAGACATGTAAATATTGAGAGTGGATATGTCGGTACAGTGACAGACGGTGAATCATCTCAATTCTCCTTCCCCTGCCTAGAATGACTCAACCCATTGGTCAGATAGTATTCTAAGGGGCTTAGTCAAAGCTAGAAGTGTGTGTGTGTCTATGTGAGAGGTTAAGTGTGGGCTGTGTGTGTGGAAGTGCTAGTGCATGAAACTGTGAGGTGGGCGTGGCTTGAAGACAGAAGTAAAAATGCAAGTCGTGCCATCAGATAGATCGAACTGGTGCAGTGACTTAAACACGTCATTTTTTCATATCTTTATGACGAGTTCAAAATGCTAACTTAACACTTTATTTATGTAGGCTTTTAACTGAATATTTTGTCTATGACTAAGTAAATTGTTTTTATAAAGATTACTTTTTAATAGCTCATTTTAAAGGGGGATTGTGTTTTTTTTTGCTTTCATATTTTGTGTGTCAATTTATCAATCAATTATCGAACTTTCGTTTCGGCAAGTATTTTCTTCAAGAATGAAATATTTTTACTTTATCCGGGGATACAATCGTAACATAAAAACAGAGAGATTATCAATGCAGTTGTCTTTCTTATGTTCTAAGAAAAAATCGCCTTGTGTTTAATTGTTTTAAATTTATACTCATAGGAACACAATGAATCTAGAAAAGAAATATTTAAATACATATTAGGTTAAAATATTAGTATACATGAAGTAACTATTATGTAGAAAATTAAATTACATCAAATGTTTCACAAATGTACAGTGGCGGAACTAGATAAAAAAGGTCACCCCACAACATGGTTTACTTATAGATAGATCTAATACAAAATGTCTAATTTATTTTTTTATTTAAAAAAAAAACAACAACCCGAAAATGCGAATGTGTAATTAAATGTTGATTCAATGGATTGGTTTTTCAATCTGCGTGGTGGGCTGAGGGGGTTTGGGCTTTAAAGTACAGTTAAAATACATTTGCGATTGTTTTGAAAATCTGTTTTATTTTATTTCTGCCGTAATACTTCTTAACATCGAGTCGGTCATAAGAATGTGAAACGTGAAAGCTTTGTATGTCTAATGGTTTCTCGTGTTGTTTGTTTTTATATTTTTTTTGTATTTATATAATTAATTTATATACATTTCCTTTTTATACTATGTCATTCTTTAGTATGTATTATTTTTTTATAAAAAAAAATATTTAAACGTACATAAAACCGAAATTATTTTTAATATATTCTTTTTGATTATTTGTAGAATACAGGATGGTACAGAATAGTTGTTCTACCAATACAAAATAGTACATATTACATTGAAAAATCACAATGGGCGCCTTTCCAACGCTATAAGGAAGCAAAATTGTCTTAAAATCTTGCGGCTCTTAGCGCAATGGATTTTAATTTTTTTTTTCAAAAGAATTTTGCCGACAACATCGTGTGTTTGATTGTAGGAAAAAGAGGACTCGGCTTTCACAATAGTTTAAAATTAAAAACAAAGGGAATAAGAATATACAAGAGATACAATATATCAGTGTCATTTTGTGGATGGGTCCATTGTTTACAAATAAAGTTATAACACAATCATATCAAATTTTAATCTCATTAGATGTTGTAATTTAAAGATACTATGACAAAAGTGAGTCGATGTAATGCAGTACAACATAAACATCAATCAACCGAGTGGATTTTACGCGCTCTTTAGCTTTTCACACTTCAAACCGATAATGGACTTTAATTAGGGCAGATAATTACCATTAGAGCATAGATCGAAAGCTAATAATCGGGTATCAAACAAATTAATGGCGTGGGATGCCGAATTAATTATTAAGAATGGACGAAATAGAAGAATAATATAATATACACAGACTTGAAAACATTGTCTGCTTTCTATTTATTTCTGTTCCAGTTCGTGATTTAATTTTAGAGACACTCTTTTATTGTTACATCCAAAGAAAAGAAAGTTTGATAATTTCATACATTCAGTTAATTTACATTCGGTATTTTTATAATGGCTGTATTAAAAAATACATGTAGAGCTTCTTGCAAGACTACTATTCATGCTGTTTTAACATCACTGACTAAGGCTAGTGGTCTAATTTGGCTATGGCTAAGTGTGATGGTACGAAAGGATCTTTGTTTGAAGTTCTTCTAGTTGTACCAGTTGTGAGGGTGGGGATTTTTAAGAGGCGTAACGAATGAATCCAATAACACAAGTTCCAGTATAAAAATCAAAATGTTCTTTATTGCAATTATACATGTTTCTATCTAACTAGCTTATTCTATACTCTCTACTGTTTACTACTACTACTGCTAACTGTTCACTATACCACTAACTACGCACTCCCATGACCACTCCTAACACTATCTAACTGTTCTCTACATAACAACGTCTGCTCCATTCTACAACCTAACACCTTCTCTACTCTTCGCTAGCTACCTATCAACTGCCGGCTTATCTCTCTACTGACCCACGCCTCAGTGGTCAGCTGACCGTCCCATGTGACTGGTCATTCACGTATTTTTATTGGTCTCTCTCTGACCAACTCGCTATAGAGTCCTTGCAAACACGTGACCTAAATCACGTGATACCTACGCCCGCCGCCACAGTGGTGTACATCAGACGTAAACACAATCAGCTGTTCGCCAGCGCTGGACGTGTTCACCAGCGCTGGACGTGTTCACCGTATGTAAAGAATCGCGCCCGCGGAAAAGGAAAAATACGTTAAAAACTTGAACTCTTAGGAATTGAAGATCCTTATACAGTTATTGACAGTTTCGTGGATAATATAAATATGTGGCCGAAATTTCTAAATAAAAATACTGTTAGTAATACCGTTTGCGTTTAGAGTTTAAGTAGACGAAGCTGATCAAATGCAGTAATATATTATAGGTTATCTACTGTAGCAAACGTGAGACCACTTAACTCCTACAAAACCCACACTACAACGGCTAATATAATCCATGGGTAATAACCAATCTGGGTAGCATGTTATACAATTTAAGACCCTTATAATCCAGCAGGGAAGTAATCAGACACATTAATACTGATGTTCAACCCACATGATGGCTGCCCCCACCTGTATCTAGCCCACAATAAAACCAAAGAGGAGTCTGCCCTGCCCTCCCCTGAAAATGTCTCACCTCCGTGATACCCAGCCCCACAGAGATAGTATTTCTTATATAATTTTGACCCTCATGGCCCAGCAGGGAGAACAAAGGGGAAAGTCCCACTGCTCTCCCCTCAACACTTCTCACCTCGGTGTCATGTTATGTCATTTATAGCACACATGGCTTATCAGGGGAAAGCATTAAGGCATTAAGAATCTTAACTCTGGACAGCTACACACTAGTATACTAGCTACACACTAGGTGCCTACTGTAAACTACTAGACTGTAGGCCCTATGTAGACCTGCAATTGTATCAATTGTAGACTGGGTCCATTGTTATTATTCTAAACCATCTCACTTATAATGTTTCTAGCTTGATTTGTTTCTTTTATAAACAGTGGATTTTAAAAAAAAAATTAGCCTAATCATTAACCAAATAATAATAATGTGGTTATTTGTTGTTGGCTGGTATGACCTAGATTGTACTACTAGGCTACAAAAACTTAGTAGACCAATTACTAGATATGAATTTGAATTTAATTAAACTCAGTCCAGTATCAGATACATATTGCTGTAAAAAGACAACAAAGTAGGTAGGCCTTAGTAATTTATTAAAGCCTTCTACTACAATAATATCAACTACATGCTTGTATAAAGTTTTTACAATTTAATTTAAGTAGCAGATTCTAGATCTAAGTCTAGTCATACAATCTATTTCAATTTCAGAAAATTTCGTTTGCTAAAAAAATGATTAGATAATAGAGCGAGATTTTAGATCTTAGAGACAATTAAATGCTTTATTAGGCCTATTATGACTACTTTTGATTTATTATGGGTGTATTTTGAATCGAATGTAGATCTAAAGTAATTAAATTTAAGTAAAGAAGTAGATTCTAGATTCTATGTCTACCCAGCGGAGCCAGGTATTAGGCCTACTATTAGATCTTATTATTCTTATTATTACTTTTGACTTTGTTTTTTACTATTAGTATTTGTGAAGGTCGAGCATATTTGTTTTATTAATAGTTATCTTTTATAATTAAAATGAAGTTTATTATTTTACTGTCCTTACCTGAAACAAAGTATCGAGAACTGCATTTGATCAGATTCGGCTACTTTAACTCTAAACGCAAACAGTATTACTAACAGTATTTTTATTTAGAAATTTTGTCCACATATTTATTTATACGAAACTGTCAATAACAGTATAAGAGTTCAAGTTTTTTAACGTATTTTTCCTTTTCCGCGGGTGCGGTTCTTTACATACAGTGAACGCGTCCAGCGCTGGTGAACACGTCCAGCGCTGGCGAACAGCTGATTGTGTTTACGTCTGGTGTACACCACTGTGGCGGCGGCGTAGGTATCACGAACGGACGTGACGTCATATGAAAGGACTCTATAGCCTGTTACTGCTATCTACCTGAGCTCTCCGACGCAACCTTGCGTCATCACACTAAGGTTAGTAGTCTAATTTGGTACTGTCTAAGTTTAGTGGTCTAATTTAGAACTTCATAAGGTTAGTGGTCTAATTTGACACTAACGTTTGTGGTCTAATTTGGCTATGGCTAAGGTTAGTAGTCTAATTTGGTACTGTCTAAGTTTAGTGGTCTAATTTAGAACTTCATAAGGTTAGTGGTCTAATTTGACACTAAGGTTTGTGGTCTAATTTGGCTATGGCTAAGGTTAGTAGTCAGAGGCGTATCCAGGTTTTCGTTGTAGGGGGAGCGAAAAGAGCAAAAAAAAGGCGCCGAATTTTTAACACGTTCTATATACGTGTATTATATATATACGAGCCGGCCCGCGGCATAACAACATACGCCGCTATTTAGTTGTTGTTTTTTTCTACTTTTCAGTAATTCAAAATTTGTGAATTCGACATTACCAACGCTGCCACTGAAAATATTTCTTTAAAACACTATAAGTAGCTCGTTAAGGACCATAACCCCCCCCCCTCTTCCTTCCCCCCCCCCCCCTACATTTAAAATCGTTGGCTCTGCTTGTAAACATTTAGAGTGAACACAGCTCACTAAAACCATGTAGGGGTGGGGAGGTAGGGAGCGCGTTTACAGCTTGTTTTCTAGGCGCGTTTGCAGCTTGTTTTCTAGCGGCTCCCAGAAGAGAATTATATATATATATATATATATATATATATATATATATATATATATATATATATATATATATATATATATATAAAATTACTAGCTGTATGTCATTACTTCACTATGATGTAAAAGAAATTGAAAGTAGTACTCTGAAGAAATAAGAAAAAACACACAATGTAGGCCGACAAAACAAAAATTGTATCAATCTAAACAAAAACAATATATATATATATATATATATATATATATATATATATATATATATATATATATATATATATATATATATATATATATATATATATATATATATATATATATATATGTATACACACACTACAATTAAAAAAAATTAACGTAAAACAATCTGTTTTGTAATTCTTGTAAAAAAAAATTCTTACACAATAATTCCTGGGAAATTATTTAAGACAAGTGAAATAGGGGAAATAATCACTCTCTTAATACAAATATGTTTATATCTACACATTTAATTATAAATGTCAAAATAAATAAATAATTACTTTAGAATATAATGAAATTGCTTAACACTATGCGTGTTTACAAAATGTTTTTGTCTGTAATCAGAATTTAATATATCGTCATCATAAATGCTAAAGTATTACAGAATAATGAAAGTTTTTAAAATCAGAGTTGGTATAAAACCTTGTTTTTCGATATCATAGAAAAACATTCGGAATAACAGCCTACATTTAATTAAAATATCAGTCTTTTAATTCAGATCATATATTTTAATTAACTAATGCTTCTTTGTGTTCTTTAAAGATCATTTTTTAACATAGTGATAGGTATGGGTTAGATCACTGTATTGATCACACACCTTTTTACTGGTAATTGTAAAAACAATATTCACAGAAAATTTAATTTAAATAGAGGTGCCACATCAGTTGTATTTGTTTCTGTATTGTAATTTTTTTTAAATTAATCACACGATTCAAACTGTATATATAAAGTAATTATGTGTGAAGTTTTTATGTATAACATTTTCTAATTCAATTATTCGTAAGCAAATACATTATACAGTTGCCTTAAACTTAACACCCCTCTTGCCAAGTGGTACTACCGTAGAGGTTTTTTAAACATTGCAATTCATCGTAATGGTTATTTTTAGAATGGCAAACTGATGCAGCTGTTAATACGTGTTGTAAATGTAGACACTACTAGACTAGTACAATAATGCTTAATTGCTGCATGAAAAGAAATCTTGTGATTTACATAGATGTGCCGACCACAAATATTTTTTAACAAATATCATTGTTTAAAACTTTGAGTTTAAAAAGTTTCCAAAAAGGCGCCACTTTGCTGAAAATGGCCAGAGGGGGAGCGGCCGCTCCCCCTGCTCCCCCCCTGCGTACGCTACTGTTAGTAGTCTAATTTGGTACTGTCTAAGTTTAGTGGTCTAATTTAGAACTTCATAAGGTTAGTGGTCTAATTTGACACTAAGGTTTGTGGTCTAATTTGGCTATGGCTAAGGTTAGTAGTCTAATTTGGTACTGTCTAAGTTTAGTGGTCTAAGTTAGAACTTCATAAGGTTAGTGGTCTAATTTGACACTAAGGTTTGTGGTCTAATTTGGCTATGGCTAAGGTTAGTAGTCTAATTTGGTACTGTCTAAGTTTAGTGGTCTAATTTAGAACTTCATAAGGTTAGTGGTCTAATTTGACACTAAGGTTTGTGGTCTAATTTGGCTATGGCTAAGGTTAGTAGTCTAATTTGGTACTGTCTAAGTTTAGTGGTCTAATTTAGAATTTCATAAGGTTAGTGGTCTAATTTGACACTAAGGTTTGTGGTCTAATTTGGCTATGGCTAAGGTTAGTAGTCTAATTTGGTACTGTCTAAGTTTAGTGGTCTAATTTGGTACTGTCTAAGTTTAGTGTCATTCGTTAAGGTTAGTGGTCTAATTTGTCACTCATTAAGTTTAGTGGTCTAATTTAGAACTTCATAAGGTTAGTGGTCTAATTTGGCACTTTATAAGGTTAGTGGTCTAATTTGGCACTTCATAAAGTTAGTGGTCTGATTTGGCTATGGCTAAAATTAGTGGTCCAATTTGGCACTTCATAAAGTTAGTGGTCTGATTTGACACTCATTAATGTTAGTGGTCTGATTTGTCACTGGCTAAGGTTAGTGGTCTAATTTAAGACGGGTGTGTACATCATTGATGAGTAAACACACTCGACTCGTGTATGGCTTTATAACATGCAATGGAGCGATGGAGCGGCATTGGACTATTTCAGTGTCTGTTGTATGTAGGTGGGTCATGTAAAGCAGTATATAAAGGTCTATTGGGGGGTCATGTAAAGCAGTATGTAAAGGTCTATTAGGGGGTCATGTAAAGCAGTATGTAATGGTCTATAGGTGGGTCATGTAAAGCAGTATATAAAGGTCTATTGGGGGGTCATGTAAAGCAGTATGTAAAGGTCTATTGGTGGGTATTGTACTATTTATTCGTCTATAGGTGGGTATTGTACTATGTAATGGTCTATTGGGGGTATTGTACTATGTAATGGTCTATTTCGTGGGTATTGTACTATGTAATGGTCTATTTCGTGGGTATTGTACTATGTAATGGTCTAGGTAGAGTCTAAATGTTAGTCATGTAACTATGTAATCGTCTATTGGGGGGTCCTGTCACTTGGTACGTTATGGTCTATTGGTATGCATTGTAACTATACATAGTCAAAATGTTAGTCATGTAACTATGTAATGGTCTATAGGTGGGTATTGTACTATGTAATGGTCTATAGGTGGGTATTGTACTATGTAATCGTCTATAGGTGGGTATTGTACTATGTAATGGTCTATAGGTGGGTATTGTACTATGTAATGGTCTATAGGTGGGTATTGTACTATGTAATGGTCTATAGGTGGGTATTGTACTATGTAATGGTCTATAGGTGGGTATTGTACTATGTAATGGTCTATAGGTGGGTATTGTACTATGTAATGGTCTATAGGTGGGTATTGTACTATGTAATGGTCTATAGGTGGGTATTGTACTATGTAATGGTCTATAAATGAGTCACATAACTCAGTATATAATGGTCTATTTAATAGGTTGTGTAACTAAAACCAATTATTAGTTGATGAATATAAATATTATGTAAGTCCGTATTTGTTTATCTATAGATGGTTATGTATTTATTTATTTATCAGTAGGTTAGTAATTGTCCATTAAGACCGTGAAGGTTATGCTAGGAGTTATTTATTCTGTGGATGATTATGAGCCCAGCTATTAGATGTATAGATGTCCAGACACACACATTAATTAAATAATAATGTGAAGCCTACATTGTGTGAAGGGGGTGGTACTCATTTCAATATTTGTTGATCTAAATTTTTAGTTCTCTTGGTTTTTAATGTTAGTTGATTGGAGCAGTTATGTCACTGTTTGTTGTTTGTTCAGCTAGTCATATCACTGCTTTTTGAGCTAGTCTAAACCATTTTTTTGCACTATTGCGTCATCCATAATTGACGTCACACTTTTTTAACGTTTATATCACCCTCTTCCACTAGACACATAGCCAGACCCTCCCACCTAAAATGACGTCACAGCTCAGCCTACATCCCCCTCCTCCCCCCACCCCACCTCCTTCATTTCAGGTCTGTTTTGTCTAACCATCGATTTCTCTCTGAAATATTTACTGAGCTGGGTCAACATTGAGTATTTAATCAATTTCTATAACAATTTACAAAATCAGAGATTAATGCTGTATTCACTTTCTAATATTCTGTTTACAAATACAGCATCGTGTTTCTGAACATCCCCTCCGCCATCGTCCCTAATCGTCACATTTCCAAACCCCCCCCCCCCCTCGCCCCTCCCCCCAATTCAATCACACCTAAGATTGTGACGTCGATTTAGGACGACCTCTAATCATTGGATAGGTCATGTTCTATTATTTACGTCAAAGGGGTGGACTAGCTGTGTCCAAAAGGCCCAGGAAATTCGTCCCCAAATTTTAATTGAAATTTTCAATGTGCATTTTCTCCTTCCAATTAAATTGTACCATTTGATTGAAGGAATGGAAATGGTAAAATTGAGAATTACCAACACATTTAAAAAAAAAAATCAAAACATTAATCGGACTATTGCAGCAGCGTTCCTGGGGTCCCATGGTGATTTTTTTTCATGGGGATCACTGAGATTTTTTATTGAGGGCCCACTGAGATCTGTTCATGAGAGCCCACTGAGATTTGTTCATGGGGGGCCAAATGAGATCTGTTCATGGGGGCCCACTGAGATCTGTTCATGGGGGCCCACTGAGATCTGTTCATGGGATCCACTGAGATCTGTTCATGAGGGCCCACTGAGATCTGTTCAAGGGGCCCCACTGAGATCTGTTGATGGGGGCCCACTGAGATCTGTTGATGGGATCCACTGAGATCTGTTAATGGGGGCCCACTGAGATCTATTCATGGGGGCCCACTGAGATCTGTTCATGGGGGCCCACTGAGATCTGTTCATGAGGGCCCACTGAGATCTGTTCATGGGGGGCCCACTGAGATCTGTTCATGGGGGCCCACTGAGATCTGTTCATGAGGGCCCACTGAGATCTGTTCAAGGGGCCCCACTGAGATCTGTTCATGGGGGCCCACTGAGATCTGTTTATGGGGGCCCACTGAGATCTGTTCATGAGGGCCCACTGAGATCTGTTCAAGGGGCCCCACTGAGATCTGTTCATGGGGGCCCACTGAGATCTGTTCATGGGGGCCCACTGAGATCTATTCATGGGGGCCCACTGAGATCTGTTCATGGGGGGCCCACTGAGATCTGTTCATGGGGGCCCACTGAGATCTGTTCATGAGGGCCCACTGAGATCTGTTCAAGGGGCCCCACTGAGATCTGTTCATGGGGGCCCACTGAGATCTGTTTATGGGGGCCCACTGAGATCTGTTCATGGGGGCCCACCGAGATTTGTTCATGGGGGCCCACTGAGATCTGATCATGGGGGCCCACCGAGATCTGTTCATGGGGCCCACTGAGATCTGTTCATTGGGGCCCACTGAGATCTGTTCATTGGGGCCCACTGAGATCTGTTCATGGGGGCCCACCGAGATTTGTTCATGGGGGCCCACTGAGATCTGATCATGGGGGCCCACCGAGATCTGTTCATGGGGCCCACTGAGATCTGTTCATTGGGGCCCACTGAGATCTGTTCATTGGGGCCCACTGAGATCTGTTCATGGGGGGCCCACTGAGATCTGTTCATGGTGGGCCCACTGAGATCTGTTCATGGGGGCCCACTGAGATATGTTCATGGGGGCCCACCTGGATTATTTCCGTTAGACCGGCAGGTCAGTCTAACCGTGAACGTCAGCATCTATTTATGCAGATCATGTTGGTATTTGTTCAGCCAAGCCCATCGTATCGGCACACAACGTCGCAGTGTATAATACATTCCTGTGGCAGTATAAAGCCAGCACTAACCACACAACATCTACATGACAAGGCCCAGAACTACGTAGACCTCCCGATACACCCAAACAAAACCTGACCGCAACAAAAGAAATCCCCCAAGCAGACATCGACTGATGTTAAACATTCCGTTCAAACACACTAACCCCATCAGCCTTGTGTATATAGAACATTAACATAACAGCGTCCATTTTCCATGAGAGATGAAGCGAACAATGTGCCACATCAAAGTTTAAATTGTTACCTCAGTAGGGTGCGGTCTGTCTATACTTAAGCAAAGTAAAACAAAATCAAAATCAATAACCCAATCAATATTCTCTCTTTATTAGCTATAAAAATCGATGAAATATCGAACACTTTAATATTTCTGTCTTTGTTGAAACAGCGAGGTATGCGGAGTGAAACACGATCTTTACAGTCCACAAGAACGGCCAAAGGAGATAGCACATCAATAAAAACAACATAACGACATGTAGACATTTGTTAATACCAGCATATCAACAAAAGCAACCAAACCACAACATAACAAAATAAAGGCTTGATATTACAACATCAAAAGAATGAAGACAACAAAACAGTATAGGCATTCTTAAACAAAATAAAATGCCTTTAGAAAACCACAATGTTAGTTCATGTGTTAAAAAAATTCTCTGTTCTAATTACAAATATGTTCTCATGTTTATAGCAATCTTCTCACTATATTAAATATAAATTAAAATTAATTAAAAATTAATAGTAAGCCTACAATAGTTTGAGAAACTGCAGAATTTTATACTAGCTGGTTGCTTTGACCACAGGTGCTTTGACCGTAGGGGGTTTGACCATAAGGGGTTTGACCATAGGGGGTTTAACCATAGGGGGTTTGGCCACAGCGGAGCTTTGACCATAGGGGGTTTGACAACCATCTGTGATCAAAGACCCTATATGGAAAAAACACCTGTGATCAAAGCCGCACACAGCGCTTGTGATCAAACACCCGTTGACAAACCAACTGTGATCAAAGAACCTCTGCTGAAAAAACACCTGTGGTCAAACCCCCTATGGTCCAACCCCCTATGGTCAAAACCCCGCTGTGGTCAAACCTCAATGGTCAAAACCCCGTTGTGGTCAAACCCCCTATGGTCAAACACCCTATGGTCAAACACCCTATGGTCAAACCCCCTATGGTCAAACCCCCTATGGTCAAACACCCTATGGTCAAACACCCTATGGTCAAACCCCCTATGGTCAAACCCCCTATGGTCAAACACCCTATGGTCAAACACCCTATGGTCAAACACCCTATGGTCAAACCCCCTATGGTCAAACCCCCTATGGTCAAACAACCAATGGTCAAACACCCTATGGTCAAACACCCTATGGTCAAACACCCTATGGTCAAACACCCTATGGTCAAACACCCTATGGTCAAACCCCCTATGGTCAAACCCCCTATGGTCAAACACCCTATGGTCAAACCCCCTATGGTCAAACACCCTATGGTCAAACACCCTATGGTCAAACACCCTATGGTCAAACCCCCTATGGTCAAACACCCTATGGTCAAACACCCTATGGTCAAACACCCTATGGTCAAACACCCTATGGTCAAACACCCTATGGTCAAACAACCTATGGTCAAACAACCTATGGTCAAACAACCTATGGTCAAACCACCTATGGTCAACCCCCTATGGTCAAACCACCTATGGTCAAACCCCCTATGGTCAAACCACCTATGGTCAAACCCCCTATGGTCAAACCACCTATGGTCAAACCCCCTGTGGTCAAACCACCTATGGTCAAACCACCTACGGTCAAACCACCCTATGGTCAAACAACCTATGGTCAAAACACCTTATGGTCAAACAACCTATGGTCAAAACACCCTATGGTCAAAACACCCTATGGTCAAACCCCCTATGGTCAAACACCCTATGGTCAAACCCCCTATGGTCAAACCCCCTATGGTCAAACACCCTATGGTCAAACCCCCTATGGTCAAACCCCCTATGGTCAAACACCCTATGATCAAACCCCCTATGGTCAAACACCCTATGGTCAAACCCCCTATGGTCAAACACCTTATGGTCAAACACCCTATGGTCAAACACCCTATGGTCAAACGACCTATGGTCAAACAACCTATGGTCAAACAACCTATGATCAAACAACCTATGGTCAAAACACCTATGGTCAAACCACCTATGGTCAAAACAACCTGTGGTCAAACACCCTATGGTCAAACCCCCTATGGTCAAACACCCTATGGTCAAACCCCATGTGGTCAAAGGTCCGCGAACCAGCTGGTTGATAACAACTAATAAAATAGCATACAAGCAATTTAATTATACTTTTATGCTTTTGTTTAACTTTTAAATTACAATCATCTAAATATATAATTATTTCAAGAAATGACCATTTATAAACAACTCATATTTTTTACTTCCAGATTATTATTCAAAGTTAGAAAGTTAACTTCCAAATGACAATATTATTGTTTTAAATTCGAAAATAGAATTTTATCCGCATTAACTAACTTATAAATTACAATATTAACATATTAAAATTTAAAAGACAAAATTATTTATTTAACTTATAAGCGCACTTATAAATGATATTACTATTTAAATCAGTTTATATCGTCGTCACTGGTTTTCTTTCATTTATGTGAAAAAATGGCATGAAGACATTTATTTTGTTGGCATATCAAATTGTCAGTTCTTCATTCAATTACTTTGGTTCTAAACGATTTTCGGTTTTATTTCTCAGATACAATTTGTTAGAATTTATCAATACTCAGACAAGTACACATTCGAAATAGATACATGTAGATATGATGTTTAATTGTTCCCACATACATTGGTATATGGATACATATACTCATAATTATATTATAACTTGTGTACAGACACACCTTGATACTCATAAAGATATAGGGAGACTTATATAACTGCCTCTATAGATAGATTTCGTCGGCTATACAGCCTTCACTTCTAGAATTCTAACAACGTTGGCTTTCGCATTTGGTCGTGGGTTTGTCGAGGTAAATTAAAAATGAATTACAAATGACTTTATTTTTCTATTGTTTTAATCAACATCAAACAGAGAAATTAATTAGTTAAAAAATAAAGCAGCACACTGAGAGGTCAGCATTTTTTTTTAAAACCCCTCACTCAACGCTGCGCCGACTTCGCTGAACTCATCATTTATTAAAACCAGGGGAGAGAAGGACCAATGTTGTATCGATTGCTTCCCTTGTGTTATTGTCAGAACTCCCCGCCCAACCGACTATCTACCCTTCTAATCGCCCATTGATTTTATCAAGGCATTCGACGGGTTACTTTCGACATGGATACAGTGGGACTGACCTTTGGTGAGTTGTAAATATTTTAACTCCCTCAGTTTAGAGGTTCAAACAATGAGGGGACCGACCAGCTGGTGTAACAGAGAGGCTCTCTAGTCTACGACTTGTTTACATCATGGGATGTTATTGGCTTAATCAGGACATTCCAGTATGTAAATATTCTTAGGGGGATTCATTCATTTTGTATTTAAATTAACCCAAACTTATTTAGTAATATAGGGCTTATTGTTTATATTGTTTAATAAAGTATGTGTCATCTGTACATAGCTGTTAAGTATAATTTATATTCTTATTATTGTTTGATATTTAGTTCGAAATTCAAAGGAATCATTTAATTTTAGTGCCAAAATGTATGATTAATTGACGCGAAGTGCACAAAGTTTTATGATTTTTAAATATTTGGTACCTACTAATGTTGATATGGATTGCTGTTGTTAGAGCAAGTTTGAATGCCATTTCATCCGAAAGTTTTATTTTAATTTTATTAAAGCCTAAAACATTTCAGTCATTTTGATCAAACCAAACACAGCTATTACATCAGTAGATCCTATGTGTAACACAGTAACATAAATCACAAAATGGGTCGATTAAACTGTAGAATTTTTTTTAGATTTAAGATTTATATACATTTCTAGAAATAAAATGCAATATTACTTCTATAATATTATTGTGATAAGTATACCATATTTTTCTTAATATTAGGCTAAAAGTCAGTTTCTTCTAGTGCTAAAAATGAAAAAAGAATTAGGTGAGTGATGTAGTGTATTATTTTTTTTAAATTTGGTCTTAAGGCAACGATACACAGTTCACATACTATAAATAGCCGCCACTGGTTTTAAATTATATCAACATCATATAACCTGTCATTTTTCCATTACATCAACATCATATAACCTGTTAGATCTGAAATAAAATATTAACATGATGAGTCAGTTTACTTTATTCCCACCAATTATTGCGTGCAAAGGTTTTTCCTTCTTCTTCGACTTTTCTTGTAATGTGGCTGGGATTTCTTGCTACAAGCAGATTTTCTAAAATATGACACTAATTAAAGTTTTGTTTTAATGTTATTTTTCAATGTTAATGTATTTATATGCCTTTAATTACAGAAATCTGAAATTCTCATCTCAATTGTGAGAGCAGACTAAGATTATTATACTTAGTTTGGTATCAGGCTAATATTATCTCCCCTATACTGACATCAGGCTGAGATTATCTTCCCTATATTAACAGCAGGCTGAGATTATCTCCCCTAGACTGACATCAGGTCTAGATTATCTCCCCTAGACCGACAGCAGGTCTAGATTATCTCCCCTAGACTGACAGCAGGTCTAGATTATCTCCCCTAGATTGACAGTAGGTCTAGATTATCTCCCCTAGACCGACAGCAGGTCTTGATTATCTCCCCTAGATTGACAGCAGGTCTAGATTATCTCCCCTAGACAAGTTTATCTCCCCTAGACTGACAGCAGGTCTAGATTATCTCCCCTAGATTGACAGCAGGTCTAGATTATCTCCCCTAGACCGACAGCAGGTCTAGATTATCTCCCCTAGACTGACAGCAGGTCTAGATTATCTCCCCTAGACAAGTTTATCTCCCCTAGACTGACAGCGGGTCTAGATTATCTCCCCTAGATTGACAGCAGGTCTAAATTATCTCCCCTAGATTGACAGCAGGCTGAGATTATCTTCCCTATAAAGACAGCGGGTCTAGATTATCTCCCCTGTACTGACAGCAGGTCTAGATTATCTCCCTTAGGCTGACAGCAGGCTGAGATTATCTCCCCTAGACTGACAGCAGGTAGATTATCTCCCTGTCAGACATGAGATACAGTGACCATCTGAGGCTGCCCGGTAAAGACAGCCGGGCAGCTGTCAATCATTCGGACTTGACCCGCCTCCACACCTACCCCTCGGCTCTATCCAGCCGGACTCTCCCGCCCAAGGCCACGCCCACCCACATCCCCGTCATCATGCCGCAGCTAGTGCCGGGGTGCCCGGGCCAAATCGTCATCCGGCGCCCCGACACGCCCGACACAGACGAAGACGACTTGATGGGGGAGTGTCCACCGGAAGTGGTCAACGCCTGGCCGTACAGATCGCCCTCCGTCTCCCCCCGCCACTCCCCGCGTCACACGCCACGCCACGCGCCGGATGTGCTGAGGTTCGCGGACAAGGACTACATGATGCCGGCACACGTCAGGAAGATCCTGCGAGAGGAAGGAATCAGAGACGCCACAGCCGAGTCCTGGCTCAAAGAACGGGAAGTCTGGCACTGGAAGTCTGCCTCGCTACGTCATCAGGAGAAAAGTAAACATATGTAAGGATGTCCTCAATGTCACCACAAACTGTTTCCACACGCGCCGTTTTGCGACAGTTAAATAAACTGTTTATGGATTCCATTATGAAATACGCCTTATTCTTAGTGCTTATTTTTAAATATCTCATCTATTAAATTCATAATCAGTACTGACATATACATTCATTGTACCTTTTCATAATTTTAAGGCTAGAATCTGTATACATATAAATTTATAAAAAGCCCGTTTTTTTTAAATATAAGCGATGAATACACACAGAAAAGTCAGTTCTGTTTTTTATATAAGCGATGTATACACACAGAAAAGCCAGTGGTGTGAGAGAACTGCCAATGATTAACCACCAAGTCAGCCTGGTGAGTGGGCAGCAACATTACAGTACCCAGCATGGCACAGTACCAAGTCGTGCGTCAACACAAGAGCATCGTGGTGCCATCATTGTTGCATCGGCAGGTAAGTCATGTGATTGTGGTCATGTAGGTCATGTGATTGTGGTCAGGTAGGTCATGTGATTGTGGTCAGGTAGGTCATGTGATTGTGGTCAGGTAGGTCATGTGATTGTGGTCAGGTAGGTCATGTGATTGTGGTCAGGTAGGTCATGTGATTGTGGTCAGGTAGGTCATGTGATTGTGGTCAGGTAGGTCATGTGATTGTGGTCAGGTATGTCATGTGATTGTGATCAGGTAGGTAATGTGATTGTGGTCAGGTAGGTCATGTGATTGTAGTCAGGTAGGTCATGTGATTGTGGTCAGGTAAGCCATGTGATTGTGGTCTGGTAGGTCATGTGATTGTGGTCAGGTAGGTCATGTGGTTCATGGTCAGGTAGGTCATGTGATTGTGGTCAGGTAGGTCATGTGATTGTGGTCAGGTAGGTCATGTGATTTTGGTCAGGTAGGTCATGTGATTGTGGTCAGGTAGGTCATGTGATTGTCGTCAGGTAGGTTATGTGATTGTGGTCAGGTAGGTCATGTTATTGTGGTCAGGTAGGTCATGTGATTGTGGTCAGGTAGGTCATGTGATTGTGGTCAGGTAAGTCATGTGATTGTGGTCAGGTAGGTCATGTGATTGTGGTCAGGTAGGTCATGTGAGTATGGTCAGGTAGGTCATACAATTGTGGTTATGTAGGTTATTGTGGTTATTTCTCTTGTAGTAGGTCATATAATTGTTTCTGTTGTTAGATAGGTCAGGTAGGTCATGTGATTGTGGTCAATAGGTCATGTTATTGTGGTCAGGTAGGTCATGTGATTGTGGTCTGGTAGGTCATGTGATTGTGGTCAGGTAGGTCATATGATTGTGGTCAGGTAGGTCATGTGATTGTGGTCAGGTAGGTTATGTGATTGTGGTCAGGTAGGTCATGTGATTGTGGTCAGGTAGGTCATGTGATTGTGGTCAATAGGTCATGTTCTTGTGGTCAGGTAGGTCATGTGATTGTGGTCTGGTAGGTCATGTGATTGTGGTCAGGTAGGTCATGTGATTGTGATCAGGCAGGTCTGTTATTGTGGTCAAGTAGGTCATGTGATAGTGGTCAGGTAGGTCATGTGATTGTGGTCAGGTAGGTCATGTGATTGTGGTCAGGTAGGTCATGTGATTGTGGTCAGGTAAGTCATGTGATTGTGGTCAGGTAGGTCATGTGATTGTGGTCAGGTAGGTCCTGTGATTGTGGTCTGGTAGGTCATCTGATTGTGGTCAGGTAGGTCATGTGATTGTGGTCAGGTAGGTTATGTGATTGTGGTCAGGTAGGTCATGTGATTGTGGTCAGGTAGGTCATGTGATTGTGGTCAGGTAGGTCATGTGATTGTGGTCAGGTAGGTATGTGATTGTGGTCAGGTAGGTCATGTGATTGTGGTCAGGTAGGTCATGTGATTGTGGTCAGGTAGGTCATGTGATTGTGGTCAGGTAGGTCATGTGATTGTGGTCATGTAGGACATGTGATTGTGGTTTAGTAGGTCATGTTATTGTGGTCAGGTAGGTCATGTGATTGTGATCAGGCAGGTCTGTGATTGTGGTCAGGTAGGTCATATGATTGTGGTCAGGTAGGTCATGTGATTGTGGTCAGGTAGGTCATGTGATTGTGGTCAGTAGGTCATGTGATTGTGGTCAGGTAGGTCATGTGATTGTGGTCAGGTAGGTCATGTGATTGTGTCAGGTAGGTCATGTTATTGTGGTCAGGTAGGTCATGTGATTGTGTCAGGTAGGTCATGTGATTGTGGTCAGGTAGGTCATGTGATTGTGGTCAGGTAGGTCATGTGATTGTGGTCAGGTAAGTCATGTGATTGTTGTCAGGTAGGTCATGTGATTGTGGTCAGGTAGGTCATGTGAGTATGGTCAGGTAGGTCATACAATTGTGGTTATGTGGGTTATTGTGGTTATTTCTCTTGCAGTAGGTCATATAATTGTTTCTGTTGTTAGATAGGTCATGTGATTATGGTTTTGGAAATAACTGGTTAGATCGTTAACTGACTTTTGTTTAGGTAAGTCAATTAACTTATTACGAAGGTCTGTTGAGAAAGTTGTTGCAACAGACGTTTTATAGATGTGTTGAAATACATCAACATGTTGAATGACCTGATGATTTTAACATTGCCTCCACCTTAAACTTAATTCCTATTCTTAGATGGCGTTGGCTATTCACAATCCGAGGTATCCTTAACAAATTTCGACACATCGCCTATGACGTCATCAGCCGCATTGTCTGCTACTCTGACGTCATCACCTACTTTGCCTAGTGCACAGACACAACCAACCTCAGTGCCAGCCATTACAACGTCATCAGCCTATCTGCCAGCCACCATGACGTCATCAGCCTACCTGCCAGCTACCATGACGTCATCCGCCTACCTGCCTGCTACTATGACGTCATCGGACTACCTGGTTACGACAAAGACGTCATCCGTCTCACTGCCTGATATTGTTGGCAGCGAGCCGATGGAGTCTGATGCTGTGGATATGGAGCCAGACTCACCCGACCCACAGGGCGACCTGCCCAGACTTGTTGTAAGTAGTAGGGGAGCCAAGCTCACCCGACCCACAGGACGACATGCCCAGACTTGTTGTAAGTAGTAGGCCACACATACCACAGTCAGTATCTTTAACCAAATTGTCACACAACATTAACAAATATCCAGTTAGCTAACGATAGAAGGGTTTAAGGGTTTATTTTAGAAACAGAGTTTCTTCCAGGCATCTCTTCGGGGGGGGGGCTGAGCCCCCCTTGAAGAAAGTCTACCGCCCCCTCCCGAACGAGATGGATTTTATATAGTAAACATACTATTGTCCGTCCCCCCCCCTCCCCCCGAAAAATGTTGACCCCCGGAGAAAAAAGTCTGGAAGAAAAACTGTTAGATATGGATATAAATTAAGCAACTGCATCTGCTAAACTATAGCTATTACCCATAAAGGGTCAAATATAGGTTTTTGTCAGCTTTTGTTGTGATTCTAATTAGATCATTTAAGACATGGCGTGTAGGTATATGATACTAATTACACAACTCTTACACTCAGTGGCGTAGCGAGGTCGGGTGTCACCCGGTGCGGCACTTAATGGTGTCACCCCCCCAGAGGCTTAACGACCCTTCCCGGGGACAAACTTTCAACTTTCTATTTGCCCTCCCCCCCCCCCCCTCAAACTTGTGATGTGCACCTTCCGCCTTCAAACTTTCGATTTGCACCCCCTCAAACTTTCGATTTGCATCCCCCCCCCTCAAACTTTTGATTTGCACCCCTCCACCCCCCCCCCCCCCCCCTCAAACGTTCGATTTGCACCACTTAAAACACTAATTAACACTCGAATTAATCACTTAATTAAGTGGAATTATCATTTGTCTCTATATATTTTGCTATTTTTTGCCTTGGTGTCACCCCCCCCTAAATGTTGTCACCCGGTGCGGTCCGCACCCCCCGCCCCCCCCCCCCCCCCCCCGCCCCCCTCCTTACGCCTCTGCTTACACTTTAAACGACAGGACAATGTCTTGTAGGTTTATGATACTAATCACACAACTGTCTTGCCTTGTATTAGCTCAACAAATCCCTTTAACTACGCATGTCCTAAACCCCAGCAACCTTCACCTCCCCCAGCTGATCTCCTCCAAAGTTCCACGATGCCAGTCTATGGCCAGGGCAGTCATCAAAGATGGTCACGTGACATGCCTGGTTTACGTACGTCAAAAATACATTTTTTAAGCTAGGTTTTAGTAATATACGTTTTATATTTAACAGAAAATATGAACAAACAACTGCAATTAAACTTAAGAAACCAAACTCAATTTATTTAAAGTATGTTTGGTTTTCTTAAGGTTCAATTGCAGTTTGTTGACTTTTTTTTAAAATATAAAATGTTTATTACTATGTTTGTTACTGCAATGGTTGTTTCAAAAGTTGTAACCAAAATTCATATCATTATCGATGACAACGTGTAAATCTATGCAAATTAAAACATATATTCAAAGTTAGTAAATTTTGAGAAATATTAGAAATGTAATGTAAGGAAAACTCAAGAAGTGTAATTATAAGAATGATAACCAACTTACTCAAGCTGGTAAATAACAAGATTATTTCCCTTGAGCATTTTTAATACATTTAGTAAGAAAAGATACTTTGGGAGTCACCAAATATTTAGTTATTTTCACAGGACTTTGATCGCTGGTGTTTCCAGGATATTTTAGGTAACTAGGATCTTTGTATATTTTGTGTAGAACGAATACTCTCATTAAAATTAATAATCTTGTAAATTAGATACAATTTAGTTATTCAAATCGCTATTTTATAACTTGGTTTTATATTAGTAGCTTACATATTTGAAGGCTTCTAGCTAAATACTAATATGTGATGTTGTTGTTCTATTTAATACAACATGTATCAATAAAAAAAGTTTTCTAATGCAATAAATTCTATTATCAGATGAATGTCAGCATAGATTAGAGAATGACTTCAATGGTTGCAAGGCTCAATCAGTACTTCTTATATGTAAGGTATGTGTCATGGTTATGTTACAAGTAACTTGTTATATAATGTATATCGTGTGATAAGTAAGTTATTCTGTAGTGCTCATGTAAGGTGTTATGTTATATATATATATATATATATATATATATATATATATATATATATATATATATATATATATATATATATATATATATAAGTTATTATAGTAAAAATGCTATAACAAATCTCCATTCAATACAAACTATTACTTTCTGAATGAACCCAGGGAGGACCGGGCTACTTGTATATGTTGAGGAACTTTGTTTTGACGCCACAGAAGATAGGCCAGCCTCAGTATCAGTGTGTTCGTCAGTAAGTGGCTACTTCAGGGTTAGAGGGGTACGGTCAGTGGACGGTCAGTTTGTAGACGGTCAGTGGACGGTCAGTTTGTGGACGGTCAGATTGTATACGGTCAGTGGACGGTCAGTTTGTGGACGGTCAGTGGACGGTCAGTTTGTGGACGGTCAGATTGTAGACGGTCAGTGGACGGTCAGTTTGTAGACTGTCAGTGGACGGTCAGTTTGTGGACGGTCAGTGGACGGTCAGTTTGTAGACGGTCAGTGGACGGTCAGTTTGTGGACGGTCAGTGGATGGTCAGTGGACGGTCAGTTTGTGGAAGGTCAGTAGACGGTCAGTGGACGGTCAGTTTGTAGACGGTCAGTGGACGGTCAGTGTGTAGACGGTCAGTGGACGGTCAGTTTGTGGACGGTCAGTGGACGGTCAGTTTGTGGACGGTCAGTGGACGGGGAGTTTGTAGACGGTCAGTGGACGGTCAGTTCGTGGACGGGCAGTTTGTAGACGGTCAGTGGACGGTCAGTGGACGGTCAGTGGACGGTCAGTTTGTGGAAGGTCAGTGGACGGTCAGTGGACGGTCAGTTTGTAGACGGTTAGTGGGCGGTCAGTGTGTAGACGGTCAGTGGACGGTCAGTTTGTGGACGGTCAGTGGACGGTCAGTTTGTGGACGGTCAGTGGACGGGCAGTTTGTAGGCGGTCAGTGGACGGTCAGTTCGTGGACGGTCAGTTTGTAGACGGTCAGTGGACGGTCAGTGAACGGTCAGTGGACGGTCAGTTCGTGGGCGGTCAGTGGACGGTCAGTTCGTGGACGGTCAGTTTGTAGACGGTCAGTGGACGGTCAGTGGACGGTCAGTGGACGGTCAGTGGACGGTCAGTTTGTGGAAGGTCAGTGGACGGTCAGTGGACGGTCAGTTTGTAGACGGTCAGTGGACGGTCAGTGTGTAGACGGTCAGTGGACGGGCAGTTTGTAGACGTTCAGTGGACGGTCAGTTTGTAGACGGTCAGTGGACGGTCAGTGGACGGTCAGTGGACGGTTAGTAGACGGTCAGTGGACGGTCAGTGGACGGTCAGTGGACGGTCAGTGGACGGTCAGTTCGTGGACGGTCAGTGGACGGTCAGTTTGTAGACGGTCAGTAGACGGTCAGTGTGTAGACGGTCAGTTTTAGATTGACACAGGTAGTTGACGGTCAGTTTATAGATTGACCCATTTAGTTGACGGTCTATTTGTCGACGGTCAGTGGAGGTCAGTGTTTAGATTGACACAGGTAGTTGATGGTCAGTTTGTAGATGGTCAGATTGTAGACGGTCACTGGACGGTCAGTGTGTAGACGGTAAGTTTGTAGATTGACCCATTTAGTTGACGGTCTATTAGTAGATGGTCAGTTTGTAGATGGTCAGTTAGTAGACGGTCAGTTTGTAGATTGAACCATTTAGCTGACGGTCTATTTGTAAACGGTCAGTTTGTAGATTGACCCATTTAGTTGACGGTCTATTAGTAGACGGTCAGTTTGTAGATGGTCAGTTAGTAGACGGTCAGTTTGTAGATGGTCAGTTAGTAGACGGTCAGTTTGTAGATTGACACATTTAGCTGACGGTCTATTTGTAAACGGTCAGTTTGTAGATTGACCCATTTAGTTGGCGGTCTATTTGTAGACGGTCAGTTTGTAGATTGACACATTTAGCTGACGGTCTATTTGTAAACGGTCAGTTTGTAGATTGACCCATTTAGTTGGCGGTCTATTTGTAGACGGTCAATTTGTAAATGGAGATAGTAAGTACAGAGTTTACATCTTGTAAAATATATGCCTTTTGCATGTGTTATATTAAAGTTTAAAAAAGAAAATTTACTGTTTATAAAAAAGATTTGTAGCAAACCTTTATTTTAAACCAAATATCAATACTGGAATTTTCAGATTCTGGTACTGTCTGGGCCACATGCTCAACAAACGTGAACCAGTCATCCATATCGTCGGTGCTGATCTCTGTAGCAACAAGCAGGGCGAGGAGGTAGGCAGAATATTTGACGTCAGTCATAGAATGCAGAATATTTGACGTCAGTCATAGAATGCAGAATATTTGACGTCAGTCATAGAGTGTAGAATATTTGACGTCAGTCATAGAATACAGAATATTTGACGTCAGTCATAGAGTGTAGAATATGTGACGTCAGTCATAGTCCATAGAGTGTAGAATATTTGACGTCAGTCATAGAGTGTAGACTATTTAGGGTTCTCAGTTATGGTGTAGGTTTGCAATCAATACAATTATCACCACTTTAATGTTTCAGTTTGTTCTTGAATTTGAAACGCACTATGAGTATACTTTTTATTATATGACATAATCGGTATTAACGAAATAATGTAATGTAATACGTCTGCTAATATTATTTGCTAAGCGTAATCTAGAAATTCAATATAAGCTTTTAAGTGGAATTTTAATCCTAATATACATTTTAAATTGTTATTAAGTAGGAATCCGCATGTTATTTCTACTAAACCTAAACAAGTTGGCCAATTTTTAAAAATTGTACCATCAGTGTATGTTAACATCTATTTCCTAATCTAGTTGAAACGAATGATTTCACTGTCCATGCCTCACAGCCATGTGAAAATTGAGTCCATTGACGATATAGATCCAGAAGGTAAATAAAACAATTTGATGGCGTAGGTATTATCTCATCACCTGTTATCTCATCTTCGATATATATATATATATATATATATATATATATATATTTATATATATATGTATATATATGTATATATATATATATATATATATATATATATATATATATATATATATATATATATATATATATATATATATATATATATATGTGTGTGTGTGTGTGTGTGTGTTTATACATATATATATAAATATATATATATATATATATATATATATGTATAAACACACACACACACACACACATATATATATATATATATATATATATATATATATATATATATATATATATATATATATATATATATATATATATATATATATATATGTGTGTGTGTGTGTGTTTATACATATATATATATATATATATATATATATATATATATATATATATATATATATATATATATATATAAACACACACGTTTAAACTCTTCCCATACACCTTAGGTCAAGCCAAAATCTCACTGTACTTTAATTACCGGAAGTATTTATTGTGGAGGTCACGGACAGAGAACGTCGACGACACTACGGGTGTGTATGATGACACGGCCGACGACAAGAACATCAAAACGTGCGTGGAAATAGAAAACCTGCGGTCTATCACCAAACTCTAATCACGTGAGCACACTTGTGATCACGTGACCCCGCCCACTCGATACAGTATTAATTTGTTTCAGCTAATAAACATGTTTGGCAACAATAAGACCCTTGATGTTGTTGTTTTTTTACAAACATAACAGTCTGGTGTAACTTAATGTATGAAATACATATAGCCTTGTTTGTATTAGTTGCAAATATATAAACACCACGACACCACCCAAACACCACAGCAACATCATGTAAACACCACAACGAGATTATTTAAACACCACAACGACATCATTTAATTACCACAACGACTTCATATAAACACCATAATGACACAATGCAAGCGCCACAATACCATATAACTATTAAAACTACCCCATGTAAAATTATAAATACCTATACCAGATACCAAATGCAAACAACACGACACAATATAAACATCACATGATCGCAAGAAAGACAAACTTCTATTTTATCACACTAAACGCATTATAATATGGCATCTGCACACCTGACACTATTTTACCCCCCTCCCCCCCCCCCCCGTCTGGTTCTGACATAGTACATCATCAAATTATTCGGACACCAAATGTTGTTGCCAAAATTAGTTTACTTATCTTTTTACTTTGTATGGTTATACATATATGTATAAACAGTTGCCGACAATTATATTTCACTATTTGAGAATGTAAGATATTAATTGTGATTAAAAAAAGATGTGAGTAAAAATAAAATAAATAACTTCTGATTGTAATTGTCAAAGAGAAGAGAAAAGTACAAGAAAAGTCTGCTAGACAGACATAGGAGTCTGTCTAGCAGACCTGTCACTCTAGTCGGTGTAGCAACCCACTCCAACCCACACTACCCTAGCTTTATAGAACAAAGCGGAGAAAATTGGAGCTTAAAATCGCACCGTAATGCATGCTTTAGTATTACGTAAAGTTGGAATATTTGGCTACAGCACAATTAATGTTAGGAATTATGGGCTAAAACCACATATGATAACTCTGACTTTTTTAGGCATCTCTCTGTAGAGGCGAAGCCCCTACCCTCCCACTTCAGGAAATTTTAATTGTGTTCCCTCCCCCTGTAACTTTCAAGTAATGTCTGAATCTGAAATAAACCGTGGATATACTTTAACGAGAACGGACCCGGAAAAAATGTGAATGCAACTCTGACATTATTATAAACATAAACCAAACGTTATTGACGTAGTTCAATTAATGTTAGGTTTAATTGCGTTGTGTTCTAGTGACTTATGACCTTATAAGTGCACATATGTAGTGTGTCACTACTATAACATTGCAATACGCAAAAATAAAATGGCGTTAAATATTTCTTTATCCTCAATCCTAGCCCTACTTCTTTATTGCATTACTAGCTGTCTATTAGAATTGGAGTTCTAATGCGCATGCGTGACTCGTGGAATCTAGTCACGACTTTCTATAAAAAGGGATTAGAAAACAGATTCATTCAAGCGTGACATTTGCAACTTGGCCACAAGAAGTGCGCTGTACAGAGCTCGACCAAATAAAGTTACATATATCGACGGGACTCTCAATGTGTAAGTTACACATTCTCGCCTTCACCTACATAGCCCTTACACTTACATGCTGTATTTGTTCACCTACATAGACCTTACACGTACGTGCTGTAATTTGCAAAAACGTATTTGATAACTGGACGGTTTGTTGATACTTCACCACATACACATACGTTTTTTTCTGGTCTAGATATACTACATACACATACCTTTTTCCCGGTTAAGACATTATACATACACATAAGTTTTTCCTGGTCTAGATAAACCAGTGAAGTATTTTATGATGTCAGCCTAATCTTTAAGAAGCATGTTGTAAGTTACACAATGTAACATCCAGTTAAACATTTAAATTTTACAGCTAACCTTTCGGTTAACGTAACAGTGTTGACGTTGTGTGTACCCTATGGGGGGGGGGGGGGGGTTAACACAGCCGTAAAGCTATACAGACCACATTTGTAAAGATGCATTCTGCTGGGGTTGAGTGAGGGAGGGGGGATAGCGGTTGGGGTTATTGTATAGTGGACCAGAAATCCGTGTTTTGCTCAGTTGAGATGTTAATAAAAGTCAAGACCTAATGACAACAATAAAAGGCAATGTATAAGGTTGTGTCTGTGTGCGTCTGTGTGTCCGTATGTATGTGTGTTTGTGTGTCTGCGTCTGTGTCTCTGTGTGTGTCTGTGTTTGTCTCATCCGATCACCATGAAACTTAGAGAATTTGTAGGGAATACTCCTGTGGAGGCTTCCGCGAAAAAAACAATTTCAAATTCTCACGGGTGGCGATTAGGCTCCCTGGGCTTTTCCCTGAGCGCTATGACACCTACATTCATTTTAAACAGTGCGATAGATTATTGATAAGATGGAGCTTTATTGTCGTTCACTAAATTGAACCAGGCGCGTTCGGCAGCGCCCCGGCAGGGTGCAATTTGGCGCCCTGGGTTATCCTGTGAGCACGATGGCGCCTACGTTAGTTTTAAGCAGCCTGGGGCCGTAAGCGGTGCCCCTGTGGCAATGTAATCAGGAGCTTTCGAGAGCGCCCTTCTTCGTTCCTGACACATGGGCGGTCTCCGAAGTGTATTAATACTTAGTGTAATACTTAGTAAAAAATGTGATCAAAGCTACATTTCATTGGCTTTTAGTTTTGAACAATGACATGCTATTATAGCTTTCTTTAATTTTGGTAAGATAAGATTATGGGTAGGTGTACATGTAGAGTAAACAAAAGTATTTTAATATAGTGTAGAGTAAAAATATGGTTAAGTTTCAATAATAGCGGCCCGATAGGAGGTGGAAGGGGTTAAAACTTAAGTGATCAATGATTGACAATGTTATGCTGAATTCTTCACATGTATTATTTCCAACAAATCTAGATATTATTACATTTGGTTGATTTTATTTATATCAATGTTATGCTGAATTTATCACACAGGTATTTTATTCAACAAATATAGATTGCATGAGAGATGGTTGATTTTATTTATAACACTGTGTAGTGTTCTAAAAAAATAACAAATTAAATTGATGTAAGTTTCAAATTATTTTATATTTCAGTCACAATTGATATTTACACAATATAATAAGAAAATATAAAGCATATAAATACATCTGTCATGTAAATAGGCCATTTTCTAGAATTATAAATTTTATTGCAAGCATAATTGCTAACTGACATTAATTAAACATTTTTTATATAAGTAGGCTATTTACATAATATATATATATATATATATATATATATATATATATATATATATATATAATATATATATATATATATATAGAGAGAGAGAGAGAGAGAAAGAGAGAGAGATAGGGGGAGAGATAGAGAGGGATAGAGAGAGAGGAAAAGAGAGATATAGGATATATACATATCATTAAACAGGTATTTGCAGCTTCTACGAGCAATAAATTCCAGTCATTTACACATGGAATAGTGCCAGTTCAATTAAAGTCCTCAACAGGAAAAATCTACCTTCAATCTTAATATCATTATAATTTTTCTTTTTCACCGATGTTGTAAAAGTTCTGATGGCAAAATCCCATAACTGAAATATTGCTTTCTACATTTTCTTCTCTTTACTGCCAATATAAAAAAAAATAATAATGCACTGAATTAAAATACTTGAAAACTTTAAATTCATGAGTTGTTCTTGTCTCATTCATTGAAATGTAGATCTGGTTGTGTCTTTAGTCCAACTTAGAAAACTTGAACCGGAGTGGTTTTTCTGTGTCAATAAACGACGTGTAGATGAACTCAGTGTTCCAAGATTCTGGCTCCAACTCGATCTTCAGTTTCTGTAGAACCTGTGTGTAAATAGAACAAATTACATTGTCACGTTTAGCATGTTATCAGCTTGAAACTTTAATGTAACAAACACAAAAAATAAAGAGAAAAATAATTACTTTAGCTGCCGCCAAATAAATTTCCTGTACAGCAAAACGTCTGCCGATACAGTTCCGTGGTCCGTGGCTGAACGGTATCACCGCCATGCTGTTTGAGTGGTCAACTGGACATTCTTCAGACCGGATCCATCTCTCGGGCAGGTACTTGTCAGCGTCCTTGAAATACGCCTTCGCTGACCTTGGGTTGGCTAGCAGTATTCGAGTCTGGAGAAACGCATACAAGATGTAAATATTTGCTCGTGTTTACACTAGACAACAATCAAAGAACCACACAGAGCATAAGTTATCCGCGATTTGTTTCAGAATTATTTTTGTGTGTTAACAATTCGATTTAAAACAAAAAAGCCATGTTTCATTTTAAACTTACCCATAAAAAGAAAATTACAATCCCAGAACAATGCTCTATTTAAAATATAAGAAATATATTGATATAAAATGTTGCTTACTCCGGCTGGTACATTGTAACCGCCTAAAACAACATCAACGGGCATAACTCGTGATGTCCCCACCACTGTTGGATAGTTTAGTCTGAGAATGTAAACAATTAGGTTAGAGCCAATATCAACACTTCAGTCAGCAATGTTGGTATATTCGACCGCTGTGGCCAATATCAACACTTCAGTCAGCAATGTTGGTATATTCGACCGCTGTGGCCAATATCAACACTTCAGTCAGCAATGTTGGTATATTCGACCGCTGCGACTGACCTGAAAGACTCCTTCAAGCAATGTTTCATGTATGACATCTTTGCCAGGGCTTTAGCGTCAACAACCCCAGACTTTCCCAGAACATCCAAAACTTCTTTTCTCAGCACTTCCTGTTTGTCTGGGTTCTTAGCCAAGTTTGCGAAAAATACTTGCAAATTTTTCGCAGTCTGTAATAAAAAAAAAACTATTTGAAAATGCGCAGGTACATTAAAACAGTGTATTTTAAATCTTAATTCAAACAAAACGTGAACATTCTTTTATAAAAACTGGGCCTAGTGTATTATATGTAAGACCATCAAAATATTATATACATTATCCCTTTTAGTAAAGCCACATTGTCCGACATTAAGAATTTCACTTAGTATAGGAGGAGTACTTAAAAATTTAATGCATTTCTTTACTTTTTAACAAGAATCTGTGCTGGCTATAAATAGAATCACAGATATACAAATACTTACAAAATCGGTGCCGACAACATATATATAGAGAGAGAGAGAAAGAGAGAAACATAAAAATACTTACAGAGTCTGTGCCGGCCACAATGTATACAGAGACACACATACAAATACTTACAGAATCTATGCCCACAAAGAATATGGAGGGGCAGAAATAAAAATACTTACAGAGTCTGTGCCGGCCACAACATATACAGAGACACACATACTGTTATGATGCATGTTTGACTGGGGAAATCGGTGCGCAGGATTGATGGTGCGGCCTTCTATTGAACGAGTGAATGTGTGACAAGATACGAAAGATAGTGACGTTTTAGGTTAGAGAGTTGGTTGCTATGAGTTTATGTGTGAGCAGTTGAATCCTTATCGTCGGTGTGAAAGGACGTGTGTTGTTGTAGATACGAGATTAAAAGATTCATATACGGATTACTTGGCTCATCTTATTCCTGATCGTTTATTGTTGATCTGTTTGAATGTGACATAACCTAGGGGTTCTCAAGGTATAATACTCTCTCCCTGGTATTGGAGAGGAGTCAAATGGTAGTGGCTGAGTCAAACAAATCAAACCCTCTCACTGCACTGCAACATAACCGTAACATGGGGAAGCAGTATAACACATACAAATACTTACAAAGTCTGTGTCCATAACATATATGAGGCACATACATACACATACTTACCGAGTCTGTGCCGGCCACATAGAGTGCGAAAAGAATGTTGACGATGTCTTCAATGTCCAGGGTAGGATCAGATGCCAGGAAGTAAAGCAGATTCGGCTCGTCAGGATCCAGTGTCCCAGTTTGTTTCATTTCCTCCATAGCACGCTTGGCCTTCAGTGTGTGTTTCATCGAATTACTGATGACATTTTTAAAAGATTTTAGATACATGTGTAGATTATAACGTCAAGTAATATCAGGTACCAAGCTAATGTATATTCAGAATTATAAGCTATTCATTATTATATACTAGTATAATAATTGACCATGTGTTCTAGTATGCGTATTCGTGTAATTAATATTACTCTACACAATTGCATTTCTGCTAAAACCACAAACGTGTTTTTTTTGGAATTAGAGAGCTTCGAATATTTTCTGTTACAATATCAATTGACGTCAAAATAATTTACACTGCTAACTTTTCTTTTATTAATGAATTGTATGTGTATTAAGAATCAAGTAATTAAAGAACAAATCTAACGAGGTACCAACTCTCTTAGAATCTGAATACAACGCTCTATGTCTTTGTATTTCTGACTGCCCTACCCTCTGAGAATCTGAATACAACGCTCAATGTCTTTGTATTTCTGACTGCCCTACCCTCTTAGAATCTGAATACAACGCTCTTTGTCTTTGTATTTCTGACTGTCCTACCCTCTGAGAATCTGAATACAACGCTCAATGTCTTTGTATTTCTGACTGCCCTACCCTCTGAGAATCTGAATACAACGCTCAATGTCTTTGTATTTCTGACTGCCCTACCCTCTGAGAATCTGAATACAACGCTCAATGTCTTTGTATTTCTGACTGCCCTGCCACTTGTACGCCAGATCTCCGGAGATAAAGTCGTTGATGTGTACAAACATCTTTTTAGACGCGTAAAGGAAGTCTTGGGCGTCAGCGTCAGCAGACTCGTCCAGGTAACCCAGCCGTGTGTTGAACGTCACCACAGCAATACCTGCTCAGGGCGAACATTACGTTTGTATTCTTTAGCTAACCAGTATTGTAGGTTTTAATAATCTGTATGCCAATAGTTATCACAAAAGCAATCATGAATTACGTCGTAACAGCTAATTTTACCGTAGCACTATTTTTTTTTAATACAAGCACTGATACAAGAAGAAAAGGAAAGAAAAATACTGCTCTCACTTTCAGTAGCAAATCGAAAGAAAAGATCTTTCATTTCCTCCGGTGTTAACTTTTGTGTGGCCAAAATGTTGACAAAATCATCAGCTACGGCGTTCTGTGGGACCAGGTAATGATAGGCCGAGTCAGCTTTCATTAGTTTTTTGTTGACTGGAGTTCTCAGGGCATGCCACTCTTTTCCTTGGCTGTAAAAGTAGAAAGATTAAGTGAAACAATTTACTAATGTTTTTACAGCAAACTTTACCTGCCACAATTTATAAAGAAAATGTAAAACACCACAACAACCGCTACATTGCAGCTTGAGAGATCATAACATTAGTTGCCCTAAATAAATCACTACAAAAATTAAAGATTTAATCCCTATGCTAAATTATTATATACTCCACCATTGTTGAGTGTATATATCTATACATATATATATTAAAATATATCATATTCTTATGTTATCACTAGAGATGCACCTCCATGTGAGCTTTGACTCGATTATTCAGATATGGTAAAAATGTAGTTACGCTATTTTACCATAATTTTACCAATTCAAAACAACTGGATAAACTATTTAACCATAATTCTGCCAATATAAAACAACTGGCTAAACTATTTAACCATAATTCTGCCCATATAAAACAATTGGTTACACTATTTGACCATATTAGCAATACAAAAGAACAGATTACAAAAAAATATAAACAACCTACAGGTCAGCCAATCCTTTCTTGTAGCCATTTTTCTCAAAAATTTCTATCGTGATGTCCAGCGGTGGTCTGTTTGGATATTTCCCCTCATGCCTGTAGATGGTGTCGATGTCCCTAGGGTCACAGATCATCACCATGTCCTCCCCCAGTCGGACACGCACGACTGGACCGTACTTGTCAAACAGTGAATCATTCAGTTTGTGCAAAGTCTCTGGTGTGTATTTGGCTAGAAAAGAAAAAAAAAGTAAATACAATAGTAGTTGGACATGTGTTTAATATTTAATCGTTCAGTGCTTTTGTAAGGATTTAATTTTTTTTGTATTGATGTCTTTTTGGGACAGCATTTATTTTTTTAATTTATTAAAAGTGATGTTTTATGCATGTTTGTATTTTAATAGTATTAGGGTTGTTTTGTGTGTGTGTCTTCTTATGGGTATTATTTAGTATTGTTAGAGAATTGGCATTTTTGGAATTATTTGCAAGAGCGTTGTGTGGTGTAAGTGGGTTTCGTGCGGTTTAAAACCGCGAAGTTTAGATCAGTCTGCAATAGAGGGTCGAGGCTTTTCGCGTTAGACTTAGTGAAAAGTTGTTTTTGTAATTCATGTGAAGTGATAGCCATGTGTGATTAGGTGTTTTATCCTGGTTTTTCTCCTGAGATTTGTGTAATGTTAGGTTTCTTTTATAATTTAATTGTAGTGTTCTTTTTTATACATAATTTGGTTGCGCCATTTTTGTACTATAGTTTAAATTTAGTTGTTAGTTAGCCTATACTTATATTTTTATTTTATACTAAGGTTAAGTGTTAACCAGTCTAGGTTAAAGTAAAGTAAACATCTTAGACTTACTGAAAGGCTAAATAAAGTAAACATCTTAGACTCGCTGAAAGGCTTAAAGTAAACATCTTAGACTCACTGAAAGGCTTAAAGTGCAGTAAAGTTCCAACCACAGGCCACCTGTAGACTCCACCTGGCCCAGGTATCTCTTCAAACGGTTTGACCTTCATCTGGTCTGTGGTGGCGCTGCTTACAGCTGACATCAATCTGACAGGCTGGACTTTCAGGATCTTGGACATCATCTGGGTCACATCGTGTCTCACGGCCATCGTTGACATTCTTTGCTGTGATCTTTGATAGATATTATAGGGATTCTATTATTTGACTGCTTAAACAAAACAGTTTATATTGTAGAACTTTAGTTAAGTTTAGTATTTTATCAATTGAATTGAATTACAATATTATTATTATATTATCAATACTATTTCAATGGAATTGCACAAAAAATATTAGATAATTATCTGTTGTAAATTATTGTCAACACCAAAGGACATTAAAGGATTCAAATTTATTCAACTGATCTCGGTCTTGTAAGGAAAAACAACTCTGTAGCTATGTTATAGTATATCACTTTAACAGTTCAATTTATACCTGCATATTTTAAAAGTGTATATTGTTCAACCATCTTAAATATACTTATATAATCCAACTGTTGTCAAAAGCAAATACAAAATTGATGTACAGCATTAAAAAGTATAGTTGTTGTTTCAAGAATCCTACAATATAGAACAAAATGTTACAAAACGTCAGACCTCCCATCCCCTAAAATGATTCAACCTTAGTCTATACCACTCCCCCCCCCCCCTCAAAATTGCAGTCGTTTTTTTTTAAACATCGATTGGTTTTTTCTAAAATATTGACAAATCTCGATCAGCTTAGAATACGTAAATCAATTTCTAATACAATTTATTAAAACATTTTTCTAAACCGCCAAAATAACGCCTAAAATTCAGTTTCTAGAATTACTTATTTTTAAATGCAAAAGTGTGACGCAACACAGTCTGAATCCCCCCCCCCCCCCCCAATCACAGATCGTCACAAATTTACGGATTTCCTGTCCGTACGAGTGTGACGTCATTTATGGAAGACCCTTTTGCTAATCACAATTTACCCTCAACACGACTGATAGTTTAAGATGTGTATACATTATGTATCCATATACCAGCAATATGGATACAGGGGATAAGCTTCCGATAATCTAAACATAAATCAACTATATTTTATTTAGACCACTTTCGTACATTATTCAGCGTGTAAAGTGTAAGTATATAACAATCTTTGATTTAGGACTATATAGGCTAAAGGCCCGATAGTACAGCGGACAAAAGAAAATATCCAGACCGTCAATAACCAAAAATAATTTTAATGTAGTCAATGTTATTTAAATCAAGTTGATCAACATATTTCAAAATACTTACCAAAGCATCTTTAAGAATAATTATATGAGCCTAGTATTTAAAAATGTAAAACAAAAAAATTCTATTGAAATGGAAAATATTGTTGGCACTGGTTCTCAATAGAGGACAATAAGCAACAATTCATTAAGCACAATCTTGAACTAATTTAATTCTGATAGTTGAGGTTCAGCTCCACAAGTTCCACAACTATCTTACAACTTACCACAACAGCTTGCATAAGTTTTCACGTCTGCTTACTTGTCTGCTGAGCGTGGCTTTAACATCGACCTGTCGGTACAGTCTGACCCAGTTCCAGGGTAAATGGTTGAATGTCGTCACGCATTCATAGTGCTGTGAAATCTTTACTCGCATCGGCGTGTCTTCTCAATGTTTTATTCTCAAGAAAGATATGCCTAGCTTTCAATATATCTAGTGCATTACTTTATTTAAAAAACGTGTCTCTCATCATATATATATATATATATATATATATATATATATATATATATATATATATATATATATCGTGTTTTTTGTATTTATCACTTTTTTAAGTAAGCTAGCGCATTGCAATTCTGATGTTAAAAGTGAAACTTGTATTAATTGAAGATATGAATTTGTTTGGTATTACACAAATATTGTGTTTAAAAAATGGGTTAGCATGAGTAAAATCCTATAATTATGTTTCATACATATGTATACACACACACACACACACACACACATATATATATATATATATATATATATATATATATATATATATATATATATATATATATATATATATATATATATATATATCTTGATCAATACATTTACGTTTTTTTGTCAAATTTCTGATGGTTAGCAATTGTGCAAATAAGCACTAAATTTAGAAACGACTTGTTTTAGTAATGTTATAATCAGTAAATGTGTCTGGAACTTGATCTGTTTATCCACATAATTCTTCCATTACCATGTTCGCTTTAGATTACTATAGGTTTACCAAACCAACAAAATGTATCGGACTACTTCTCCAAATATAATTTCTCTATTTTCGTGTACCCGCCTCTGCCTTTATAGAACTTCCCAGCGACCCGCCAGACCTTGAGCTGTATTACACAGCCAGAAGAAATGTGTCAGGTGACCCACCTTTTTCTAATGTTTTCTTATTAACAGAAAAAAAAACTCATTGCATTTTTACCAAATCCAATCGACTGCTTTTGTTTAGAAGCTTTTCATTTCAATTATTAGCTTCATTATTTATTGATTACATTTACAATTGAAACAATGGTATGTATTGATTTCCAAATGTACTGGAAGAAGTAAAATTTTCTACACCTAAGCGGCCAGTAAGGAGGACAAGTTTAAAGTTACAGTTTTTGACAGAGCTCAAGGTTTTTATATTGTGTGCTCTACATGTTTACCGCCTATAACCTTTACACTAGTTGTATAGGGCGGGCTAGGCGCGGGCTTGGTGGGGGGGGGGGGGGGGGCGCTTTATATGCCAAAACATTAAGTGGGTGTTAGAATGGTGGCAGTAGATTCACTATTAATGTTATACCTTGTTATTCACAAAAGATGTCACGTTATATATATATATATATATATATATATATATATATATATATATATATATATATATATATATATATATATATATATATATATATATATATGTATATATATATATATATATATATATATATATATATATATATATATATATATATATATATATATATATATATAATTTTGTCTGAATACTGAAGGGAAATTCGATCAAACTTCGTGGTCAGGTAGGTAAACTTCACGGCTGGTAAACCGAGAAGTCCAGGATTCAAACCTCCGGCTAGGTTAGCTTCGATAGCTGGGAATATAAACTCGTTTGACCCCTGTACACCTAGGGCTAACGGACCTTCACTCGAGCTGGACGTCCTCAGAGGGCCCAGATCTTCTCTAACCTACAATAGTACCAAGTATTTTTACGTACAACTTTAGTTTTCGCGAGTTCAATAAATATTTTAATGATCAAACAACAAGCTTGCTAGTTTTCTAAATGTCAAAACACACATACGTAAGATTTTTTGCGTGACAATAAAAATAAACAGCAGACACTTATCTAGAAAAAAACTTACGAATAGCCAACTATTATAATAAATTTTTTTTTGGTATTTTTAAATCAATGTGTTTTTAATTGAAAAAAAAACGATTTGGTAAATTACATTAAGTCAGCGTACTTGTTTGATTTACGCTTTTTAAATGTACTAATAACTCCCACAAATACATTTATACAACACAATAGTTTGTTATATCCTAATATATAAATCCCCACGTTCGCACATCTCTCTCTCTCTCTCTTTCTCTGTCCGCAAAAAATTTTCGCCGGACATCACGTCAGAATCGGCAGCGATATATCGAGAACTTTTTACGGACTTTTGTTGAAAAAAATATGTTAGATGTTTTAAATGTATAACCACAAAATTATTTAAAGAAGAAAAATAAAAAATAAAGGCGTATTCGAATATAGAGAAACAGTATTATTTATGCAACCGGAAAAGCATTAATATATGTGAAAAAGAACGCATAAAACTGTGACGTCACTATTGCTTATACATTAACTAATGACGTCATCTGCCGTGTTTAGAATGAAAAGAAATGAACTATTTCATTCAAATTTGATTTAGATCTACGTACACTATGAAATGTATACAATACAATTTTTCCGGCCTAAACTCATAAAATTTATTTTATGTATTTGGATTCTAGATCTAGACTAAATCTAAATCTACGCAATAACTAGATCTAGACGTAGACGCTAAGATCTAGATTTAGACTCTAACTTCTCTAAAATCAATTCCAAAAATAAATTTCTATATTAGGACTAAACTATTTCAAGACTTATTTATTTTATACAAAATCTTTGTTATGAACTGGCTAATTTGGGATAAAAAATTAATTTGAAAGAATAGGCATATTCGCGTAAGTTAAGATTTTAAAATACGTCTTTCATTCTCCGTATTTTATAAGGTGCCTAAATAGCGGAGATGTTAGTGTACATTAAACCACGCAGGTGGTGCGGGTTCGAGACACAGCAAGTCAACTTGGTTGATGTATTCTTTTTTATTATGCTCGGGCTAAACTTTAAAAAAAAATTCTTTTAGGAATCTAGATCTAGATCTAGATTGTCGGGTGTCCGATAGGGCACTTCCCGGCGCTTCAAATTTGGCATGATCTTGCCTTGGTGCGACAGAACACGGGGGCCGGTTGGCCGAAAAGTCTACGATGTGGGGGTCAAAACTGACCTCGACTGACCGGTACCTTATATGAGCTATAAATCGAAAAAAAATGTCCACCGAGGAACCTCTTCATAACTCTTGAGGTCGTAGACCGACCTTCGGGCGAATTAATTAAGCATTCAAATTCTTAATGTTTTCGAAAGCCTAAGCGAAGCTGGGCAGCATGCCTAGTATTATACTATTGAGCTTTACGTAAGATTTAGACAAGTAGCGCTTTAAACATTATATACCCCAATAAAATGTCTAGACCTACAGGCGAGACAACAGTAATAAGAAAGGCATAAAGAGGAGTTTCCTAATTGTATTATCTGTATCAAAGCTTATATAGTTCACATTGTTTAAACTTAAAGTTAATTCTAAGGTAAGCCTCTAACGGCTGTACCACACGGTGTACTGTATATCGTAGATCATGTTCTGTGAGTGTGAAAATTGTGTTAGAATATTATTTGCTTCTTTGAGATTTGCAACCTAGGCATGCTATTTTAAATCTTTCCTATAGCACTTTTTAAAGCAAATTTAACCTTAAATCTATTTGTACGCTGGATTCAATAATTAGTCAAGCTTTGCGCAAGATAAATCTTTTATGTACCGATTTGAAACGGATTTAAGTCGCCGTCGTCGTCATTTTAGATTATTAGTAAAATGTGTGATACAACCTAAAGACTGGGACCACACTTATGATACTACACTTCATCGAGGCAAAAAAATGCTCAACTGAAATATTTTTATTACGGAGGTCGCTTTTATCCCATCAATATTATCACAGTATATAAAAGCCTTTCTCCCTTTCTCTTTCTGTTTGTTATATTTTGTCTTAACCCTGAGATCAGAATCTTCAGCTACATGTGTAGAACCTAAAAATGTGTACTTTTGTTGAGAACAATGTGCTGATTATGCTGAACGTATAAATACATTTTATTTAAAGACAGAAATAAGAATAAGGGCGTATTCGAATGTAAAATCACACACTTAATTATGCGAACGGAGAAGTAGCGCGTATTGTTCAACATAACAGGAAATAGATTTCTTAAATCAAACATGTTGTTCCAGCAGACATTTGACACTACGACAGTTTCCGATTGAAAAGTTTTCTTCTTTATAATGCATGATATGTTTTTGGCTACAGCTTTAACAATACATTTATTTGATTCTATTAGTTGAAAAAAATACTGTACATTTCCAACATTAACAGATGTTGCAATTCTAGGGTATGAAGAAATATAGAATGCTTTGGTCGAGCAAAAACATAATATAAATAAATGAGTCAAAACAGGATTTTAACCGAATTAGCTTGGGCAGTCGATTGGTTTTTTTATTATGCCGGCAGTGATTGGACAAAGGAAATTGTAAAATTTTTAAATAATAACTCTTGTATCCAGAACCAAGACGTTTTCAAACGAGGCGAAATGTTTACATTAAGTTTGGTTTCAAAATAAGTGTAAAATGAAAATTATTGAGGATGACATAGAAAGTTTTAAGTGAAGCTGCTGTTTTAAAAGTAACTAGAATACCCGTCATCCGTTGGATAACTGTGGGTTTCGGGGGTCATCCATCAAAAAACATCACGTCTGTCACTCAGAGGCATAGCGACCCTTCCTGGCGCCCGGGGACAAACTTTTCGATTTTAACCCCCCCTCCCAAGATTTCAATTTTCAACCCCCCCCCCCTCAAACTTTTGATGTGCACCCCCCCCCCCCCCCACTCAAACTTTCGATTTGAACCCCCCTCAACCTTTCAATTTATTTTTCCAAACCATTTTGGCGCCCCAACATATGTCCCCCCTCCCCCCCCCCCCCCGCCACCTCCCCTTTCCCCCCCCCCCCCCGCCCCCCCCCCCCCCTCCTCGCTACGCTACTGCAGTGTCACTTATCGTCAAAAAAAAAACAGACCCCACTTTCAAAAACTTGTTTTTTATCTTTTAAAAACACCGAAAACACCGATTTCGGACTATCCCTTCATATACTGACTTCATAGGTGACCTACTCAACTCTACTTCACCTGCCCAGTGTCCCGCCAAGTCTCAGACAACATGTTTTTATCGTTTAAAAAACGATTCCAGCCGAGCATGTCTCTGACCACACTATCCTTTCATATGCTTAGGACAAAGAAACAGACAAACTCTACTTCACCAGCCCTGTATCCTGCCAAGTTCAGATGGGCAACTTTATTATTCACATCTAAAAAAAAATTGAAAAAAAAAATCATTGACGAATTGGTCTAGAACCTGTGCCACCCACATGAGAGCCGACCTCACTACCAAGTTAGCTATTTACTCTTGGCATTATAAGTGAAGTTTTATACTATACTTTGAGTCTCCTTACGCGCATAGATCTAGATCTAACTCTAGTTCTAGTAGTAGTAACTTTCAAATTAAATTTTATCTTAAATTAGCCAAACAAAGATTTATATAAAATAAAGAAGGTCTGAAATTGGTAAAATCACGATATAGCGTCGGTTATTATTCCGGAACTGTACAGCAGTAAAAAACAGTAAAACCATGGCGTAGTCTGTCGAGCCGTTCCGGAAACCACCGGAAATACTGTAAACCATCATTTATTTGCCGCCATATTATTTTTAATACATAATGTTTAAAAATGTGCAAGGATTGATTTTAGTTGCATTTTAAATACTGTTTTGCTAATTATTTTGTATTTCTAATTATTTTAAGTGTATGTGCTAATTACTGCTGCTACTAAACATTATTCTAGTTATTCTTACTACTTTTAACTTTAGTTAACCTAGATTCTAATCGTCTTATTTACTAACAGAACTAGAGCTGGTTGTCGCAAATCTTCTGCAGGTTTTTTTTTTGTTTCTTAAAAAAAAACATTAATTACTACACTCGAGTTTATTAATAATATTTAGATTTTCTGTTATTAATTTTCTGTCAATTAAACTGTAAATTAAGTTAAAACATTAATTTAATGCACTTGACTTCATTTTTATTTCACCGGTCAAATAAACTATGGTTTACAGTAACGAGTGTTACCGAAACTCAACGAACATTACCCAATAATTTCCGACGCTATATCGTGATTTTACCCTGAAATTATCTAGATCTAGATAGAATTATCTAGATCTAGTCTAGATTCTACGACTCTTTTGCTTAAGTCTTCTTATGTTTAGTTTTTCTTGCTAGACCTAGAATCTAGATCTAATCATTAGCTACGCTTATAGGCCCGGAGCGAGCATTTCAAAATTACCATATTCCAAACAAAGATTTATATAAAATAATAAAGGTCTAAAATAGTTTAGTATATAGAAAATCATTATTATCTAAATCTAGATAGAAAATTATCTATATTTTAGATCTACGACTGAGCTATATCTAGAGTTTACGTCTATAATTTTGCACACTTAGCGGTATAGAAGCCGCGTATGAATCTTAAGTTATGCAAATAGGCCCCGCATCCAGCATTTCCTAATTAGCATATTTCATAGCTATACAAAAAAGATTTATATAAAATAATAAAGGTCTAAAATAGTTTAGTATATAGAAACTCATTATTATCTAAATCTAGATAGAATTATCTATATTCTAGATCTACGACTGGTTTGCTAAAGTTTCGTTTTTTTTATTGTATTTATAACTAATAAATCTTGGATTTGACCTAGATTTTTAGATTCTAGATTCTAGATCTAGATCTATAAATAACTTTCCTTCGACAGCTGATCTTTAGACCTAGAGAAATTTATTGTAAAACTAAATGAAAAAGACAGTTGAAAATTGATATAAGTGTTGGAACGTAATAAATACAGCAAACGGACGTATTGTTAAAGTTATGACCGACAGAAAATTAGATTTAGAACGCGTTAAACTTGTGAATGGGAACACAATTTTCTTCGATAGACGCCGCCATTTTATTGTACTAAAGAGTAAACAAAAACCTGTGACGTCACGGTCCCGCCGAGTCTAGTGGCTTTTCAAATATTTTTTTAAAAAATGGGTTACTGTATGTATGAATAAATCAATAAATTAATTAACGTCTTTAAATAAATTTGTGATTAACAGTCTGTCTGCATTAAAAAATTATTCTCTACCTACATACTATTTTACAGCTGTCCAGGTAGAGTCGAACATATCACAATAGTCAATCAGGCAAACAAACAAATAAATATTCAAACATGTAAACAAACTTGACTTTTAGTAGTATATAGATGTATATCTAGAAACGTATTTTGATAATTCTAACAAGAGTTCAAATTTGTATTCAAATTATTGAGCATTCCATATTAGTGTAATGCCACTTTCATATATATATATATATATATATATATTATATATATATATATATATATATATATATATATATATATATATATATATATATATATATATATCCTAATATATAAAAGGCCATGTGCGCTCTTCTCTCTGTCTGTCCGCAAAATATTTTCGTCGGACATCACGTCAGAATCGGCAGCGATATATCGAGAACTTTTTACGGACTTTTGTTGAAAATAATATGTTAGATGTTTTAAATGTATAACCACAATTTTATTTAAAGAAGAAAAATAAAAATTAAAGGCGTATTTGAATATAGAGAAACAGTATTATTTATGCAACCGGAAAAGTGTATAAACTTGGGATAAGAACGCATTTAACATTGACGTCGCTTATTGTTTACACTAAAACACTAAAACAAGAGCACGAAACTGATGACGTCATCTTCCGAGTTTAGAATTTTAAAAAATGAACTATTTCATTCAAATATGATTTAGAGCTATGTACGCTATGAAATGTAGACTACACAATACGATATTCTCGGCCTAAACTTAAGAAACAAATTTTATCTATTTGGATTCTAGATCTAGAGATTCTAGATCTAGACTAGATCTAAATCTACGCAAAAACTACACTTAGACGCTACGTCGCTACGATCTATTCTAGATCTAGATTTAGACTCTATCTACTGTAGAATCTATTCCAAAAATAAATTTCTATAATAAACTTTTTTAGGACTTAAATATTTTATAGAAATCTGTGTTTGTTTAGCAATGAAACTGGCTAATTTTGGGTAAAAAAATAATTTGAAAAAATAGGCATATTCGTGTAAGTTATTTTTTTAAACACTTCTTTTATTCTTCATATTTTAAAAGATACCTAATTAGCTGAGATGATAGTGTACTTGATACCAGACAGGTGGTGCTGGATCGAGACACACCAAGTCAAACCTAATTTTTTTTTTAATATGTGAATCTTCCTATTATAGACTATAAAGAAAGGAACTACTTTGGAAATCTTTGTTTATCTATGCAATTTGCTAATCTCTATAATATATGAAGCAAAGTTGTTGGGTGCCCGACATCGGGCACTTCCCGGCGCCGCAGGCGCTTCAAATTTGGCAGGATTTTGCCTTGGGGCGACAGAACACGGGGGCCGGTGCCGGTTGGCCTAAAGGTCTAAGATGAGGGGGTCAAAACAGACCTCGACTGACCGGCGCTTTATATGAGCTATAAATCGAAAAAAAATTTGTCCACGTAGGAACCTCTTCATAACTCCTGAGGTCGTAGACCGACCCTCGGGCGAATTAATTAAGCATTCAAATTCTCAATGTATTTGAAAGCCTAAGCGAAGCTGGGCAGCATGCCTAGTATATATATATATATATATATATATATATATATATATGTACATGTGTGTATATGTATGAATATATGTGTGTATATACATATCTACATATGTGTTAGGTTGCGTAAATACATATTGTGCAAGGTATTTTAATGTTACTTTGACCACAATTATTTCCACGTTTTGATCGTGGTATAAAAATGTAACTCAGCATAACGATTCATATGTCACAAGTAAAAAATATTTAATTTAAAAATAAAAAATGCAATTAATGTGAATTTAAAGCGTTTACAGTAGCTCATTGAAACAGATTCTACCATGCAGCGTTAAAAGTAAATTAACAATGAGTTCTAGGTTGTTTTTTTAAGTCCGTGGATATTATTGTTGTGGTTTAAAGTTTATTTTGGGCCTATATAAGCGTTTTTTTGTTGTTGTTGGATTTGTTCTCGAATTCATATTCAATGTTTTTAAAGGTGTTTTAGATCCCTACATCCAGCTTTTAAATATAGAACATGGGAGGTTCTGATATATTTTTAGTCTAGTTTAGAAAACTTGAATCTTAGAGGAGTTTTTGTGTCAATAAATGTCGTGTATATAAACTCAGTGTTCCAAGATTCTGGCTCCAACTCGATCTTCAGTTTCTGTAGGACCTGTGTGTAAATAGAACAAATTACATTGTCAAGTTTAGAATTTCATCAGCTTTAATGTAATAAACACAAAAAATAAAGAGAAAGTAATTACTTTAGCTGCCGCCAAATAAATTTCCTGAACAGCAAAACGTCTGCCGATACAGTTCCGTGGTCCGTGGCTGAATGGTATCACCGCCATGCTGTTTGAGTTGTCAACTGGACATTCTTCAGACCTGATCCATCTCTCGGGCAGGTACTTGTCAGCGTCCTTGAAATACGCCTTCGCTGACCTTGGGTTGCAGCACAAAATCTGCGTCTGAATAATTCGAACAGAATCATTGATATAAACGACTTCAAGTTAAGATGTTGGTACCTTAGCTTAATATGCTTAAAATTGGGCTGAGCAATTGTTACTTAAAAACCAAATTATACACTAGCATGTACAATATATTCTAAAGAATGTTATACAAAAGTATCAGTCATACAAACCACCCAACTTAAATATCACGCAAGTCATCTCAAGCCATGACTGTGTATAGCATGATAATAATGTATAGAAATATAACAAGAACATTGTTATGTGTAATGATGTAGCTCTAGTTAAAGATTTTTATATAATGTGTTTTTCTTCTTCCTTGACGCAATAGGAAAATAGAATATTCAAGCTGTAGATAATGTGTTGAAAGTGTGTGCTTGAGTCTTCCTTACCCCAGCCGGCACGTTGTATCCCCCAAGCACAACATCAGTGGGTAGAATTCTTACAGTCCCAATCACTGTTGGATAGTTTAATCTGAGAACAGGCAAATCACAGCTATAAGAGCCATGCACTAGCTCCTGTGCTAAACATTTATAGTCTACAGAGGTTTTTTTCATTTATAAAACTAATCTAATTGTATTTTAACATAACTCACCTGAACGATTCCTTCAGACAATGCTTCAGGTAAGACAATTTAGATAAAGCTTGAGCATCTACCACACCGTTTTTACCAACCGTATTTAAAATTTCCTTCCTGAGAATTTCCTGTTTTTCTGGGTGTTTCGCCAAGTTATAAAAGAAAGCTTGCAAGTTTTTTGCTGTCTGTAATTTGGTTCATTTTTCAATATGAATTCATTTGTGTAAATGAATATTCATGATACACTACCATTGTATATCGAATATTTTTTAACATCATCACTATTTAATATTGCTCAATTATAGTAATGCTTATTTTATAATACCATCTCTATTTTACTATCACCATTACAACCATCACTAGCACAATGTTTGTAGCAAACAAACACTGTATTTGAACCAGAATGAAAGATAATTTCAAATTTTACTTTGAATAAGAAAACAGTATTTTTCCACATACAGGACACCGAATCTGTCAGAGCCATATAGAGAGCAAAGGGAATGTTGACAATGTCCTAAACTCACCGAGTCTGTTCCAGTCATATAGAGAGCAAAGAGAATGTTGACAATGTCCTTAACTCACCGAATCTGTCCCAGCCATATAGAGAGCAAAGAGAATGTTGACAATGTCCTTAACTCACCGAGTCTGTTCCAGCCATATAGAGAGCAAAGAGAATGTTGACAATGTCCTTAACTCACCGAGTCTGTTCCAGCCATATAGAGAGCAAAGAGAATATTGACAATGTCCTTAACTCACCGAGTCTGTCTATATAGAGAGCAAAGAGAATGTTGACAATGTCCTTAACTCACCAAATCTGTCCCAGCCATATAGAGAGCAAAGAGAATGTTGACAATGTCCTTAACTCACCGAGTCTGTCCCAGCCATATAGAGAGCAAAGAGAATGTTGACAATGTCCTTAACTCACCGAATCTGTCTATATAGAGAGCAAAGAGAATGTTGACAATGTCCTTAACTCACCGAGTCTGTCTATATAGAGAGCAAAGAGAATGTTGACAATGTCCTTAACTCACCGAATCTGTTCCAGCCATATAGAGAGCAAAGAGAATGTTGACAATGTCCTTAACTCACCAAATCTGTTCCAGCCATATAGAGAGCAAAGAGAATATTGACAATGTCCTTAACTCACCGAGTCTGTCTATATAGAGAGCAAAGAGAATGTTGACAATGTCCTTAACTCACCGAGTCTGTCCCAGCCATATAGAGAGCAAAGAGAATGTTGACAATGTCCTTAACTCACCGAATCTGTCCCAGCCATATAGAGAGCAAAGAGAATGTTGACAATGTCCTTAACTCACCGAGTTTGTCCCAGCCATATAGAGAGCATAGAGAATGTTGACAATGTCCTTAACTCACCGAATCTGTCCATATAGAGAGCAAAGAAAATGTTGACAATGTCATTAACTCACCAATTCTGTCCCAGCCATATAGAAAGCAAAGAGAATGTTGACAATGTCCTTAACTCACCGAGTCTGTCCCAGCCATATAGAGAGCAAAGAGAATGTTGACAATGTCCTTAACTCACCGAGTCTGTCCCAGCCATATAGAGAGCAAAGAGAATGTTGACAATGTCCTTAACTCACCGAATCTGTCCCAGCCATATAGAGAGCAAAGAGAATGTTGACAATGTCCTTAACTCACCGAATCTGTCCCAGCCATATAGAGAGCAAAGAGAATGTTGACAATGTCCTTAACTCACCGAATCTGTCTATATAGAGAGCAAAGAGAATGTTGACAATGTCCTTAACTCACCGAATCTGTCCCAGCCATATAGAGAGCAAAGAGAATGTTGACAATGTCCTTAACTCACCGAATCTGTCCCAGCCATATAGAGAGCAAAGAGAATGTTGACAATGTCCTTAACTCACCGAATCTGTCCCAGCCATATAGAAAGCAAAGAGAATGTTGACAATGTCCTTAACTCACCGAATCTGTCCCAGCCATATAGAGAGCAAAGAGAATGTTGACAATGTCCTTAACTCACCGAATCTGTCCCAGCCATATAGAGAGCAAAGAGAATGTTGACAATGTCCTTAACTCACCGAATCTGTCCCAGCCATATAGAGAGCAAAGAGAATGTTGACAATGTCCTTAACTCACCGAATCTGTCCATATAGAGAGCAAAGAGAATGTTGACAATGTCCTTAACTCACCGAATCTGTCCCAGCCATATAGAGAGCAAAGAGAATGTTGACAATGTCCTTAACTCACCGAGTCTGTCCATATAGAGAGCAAAGAGAATGTTGACAATGTCCTTAACTCACCGAATCTGTCCCAGCCATATAGAGAGCAAAGAGAATGTTGACAATGCCTTTAACTCACCGAATCTGTCCCAGCCATATAGAGAGCAAAGAGAATGTTGACGATGTCCTCTGTGGTGAGGCTTGAGTCCGATGCCAGATAGTGCAGAAGGTTGGGCTCATCAGGATTCAAAGTTCCATTTCTTTTCTGTTCATCAATCGTTCGTTGGGCCTTCATGGTGTGTTTCAGAGTGTTTCTATAGGCGTAAAACATTAAGCAATCAACAATATTATACAATCAACATTGTACAATCAATCAATAAAAAAGAAAATATAAACCTTCATATATCATTCATTTAAAATTATTTTTTTGTAGGAAATAACAAACAGTGGTCTATTAAAACATTTTAATAATTCTCGATTTGGTTTTACATAGTGTAGCTTTTATTTGATTGTATATTATCATTAGTTATTAAACATTATGATGGGGTTTGGGTAGAATTCGTATTTTATCTTATTTAATCAAGTGATGGTAGTCTAATTGAGTTTTAATATATAGTGTGTTAAATCTCTAAAGCGTAAATCAAACTTAAATTAAAATCAGGTTTTCAATAAAGTTAAACTTTGATTTGGAACAAGTTTACAATCTGTAATGTAAGAGAAACATACTTTATACTACATCTGAAAAGAAAGTGTAGCCTACTCTCTTATAACACAAGCTAAAATGTAACCTAATCTCTTACAATTAGCTTAAATGTAAGCTCTAATAAACACATCTAAAACGTAAGTGTAACCTACTCTCTAACACAGCTAAATGTAAGTGTAACTTACTCTCCAACACAGCTAAATGTAAGTGTAACTTACTCTCTAACACAGCTAAATGTAAGTGTAACGTACTCTCTAACACAGCTAAATGTAAGTGTAACTTACTCTCCAACACAGCTAAATGTAAGTGTAACTTACTCTCCAACACAGCTAAATGTAAGTGTAACCTACTCTCTAACACAGCTAAATGTAAGTGTAACCTACTCTCTAACACAGCTAAATGTAAGTGTAACCTACTCTCTAACACAGCTAAATGTAAGTGTAACCTACTCTCTAACACAGCTAAATGTAAGTGTAACCTACTCTCTAACACAGCTAAATGTAAGTGTAACTTACTCTCTAACACAGCTAAATGTAAGTGTAACTTACTCTCCAACACAGCTAAATGTAAGTGTAACTTACTCTCTAACACAGCTAAATGTAAGTGTAACTTACTCTCTAACACAGCTAAATGTAAGTGTAACTTACTCTCCAACACAGCTAAATGTAAGTGTAACCTACTCTCTAACACAGCTAAATGTAAGTGTAACTTACTCTCTAACACAGCTAAATGTAAGTGTAACTTACTCTCTAACACAGCTAAATGTAAGTGTAACCTACTCTCTAACACAGCTAAATGTAAGTGTAACCTACTCTCTAACACAGCTAAATGTAAGTGTAACCTACTCTCTAACACAGCTAAATGTAAGTGTAACTTACTCTCTAACACAGCTAAATGTAAGTGTAACCTACTCTCTAACACAGCTAAATGTAAGTGTAACTTACTCTCCAACACAGCTAAATGTAAGTGTAACTTACTCTCTAACAACTAAAACGCAGCGTTCGGCGTCCTTGAACTTCTTACTCCCATACCACTTGTAAGCAAAATCTCCTGTCAGTGATTTATTGATATGCACAAATATCGTTTTCAACGCTTCAATGAAAGCTTTGGCGTCAGCATCAGCAGAGCCGTCCAGGTAACCCAGCCGTGTGTTAAAGGTGACCACAGCGATACCTGCACAAGGTAAATAGTATCTCTGTATAAGGATGGGTTTATTCTTCTAACCATGTAGCTAGTAGTTACATATGTATTGTTTTTATCATCCGATACACTTATTCATAACACGATTGAGTGTTTTGTTTAAATCTACGTATGGGAATCTGTTATTATTATATTACTTTCAGTAGCAAACCAAAAGAAAAGATCTTTCATTTCCTCCGGCGTTAACTTTTGTGTGGCCAAAATGTTGACAAAATCATCAGCTACGGCGTTCTGTGGGACCAGGTAATGATAGGCCGAGTCAGCTTTCATTAGTCTTTTGTTGACTGGAGTTCTCAGGGCATGCCATTCTTTTCCTTGGCTAACAGGATGCACGCAAGTAAAAAATCAATTAAATTATTTGATCAGACAATCCCTATGTATTTTATTATTGTGTTACAAAGATACTCGGGGTAAAAAAAGTAGATACAATACAATATTGCTATTTCAGTAACAATCCCCGTTGTATTTTCCTATTGCTATCTCAATAACAACCTCCACTATATTTTCTTATTACTATTTCAGTAACAATCCTAATTGTTTCTATTTCAGTAGCCCCCGCCTACTTTCAACCCCTTCGAAAGTGAAGTTATAGCTCCATCCAAATTCGTCACCAATACAACCTTCATGTTCAACGTCTCATGACTAAGCCACGTTTCATTTTGGAATTTATAGCAAGCATAACATTTTATAAAAAATTAATGGGAACTAGCACATAACAATATATGTACATACATATAAATACATACATACATACATACATATATATATATATATATATATATATATATTTATATATATATATATATATATATATATATATATATATATATATATATATATATATATATATATTTATATATATATATATATATATATATATATATATATATATATACTATATATATATATATATATATATATATATATATATATATATATAATATATATATATATATATATATATATATATATATATATATATATATATATATATATATAATATATAATATATTTATATATATATATATATATATATATATATATATAATATACATATATATATATATATCAGGTGATATCTTTTGTGAATAAAAAGGTATAACATTAATAGTGTATCTACTGCCAACGTTCTAAAACCCACTTAATGTTTTGGCATATAAAGCGCCGCCCCCCCCCCCCCCACCCCACCAAGCCCGTACAACTAGTGTAAAGTAATATATATATATATATATATATATATATATATATATATATATAATTTATATATATATATATATATA